>NC_056682.1:79623933-79940495 GCF_018350215.1 Panthera leo | reverse complement strand
GGATGTTCTTCAGTCTCCAAGTATTTGTTACCTTTCCAAATTTTTTCTTGTGGTTGATTTCGAGTTTCATAGCATCGTGGTCTGAAAATCTGCATGGTATGATCTCGATCTTTTTGTACTTACTTAGGGCTGATTTGTGTCCCAGTATATGGTCTATTCTGGAGAACGTTCCATGTGCACTGGAGAAGAATGTATATACTGCTGCTTTAGGATGAAATGTTCTGAATATATCTGTTAAGTCCATCTGGTCCAATGTGTCATTCAAAGCCATTGTTGGTTTTTTGATTAGATGATCCGTCCATTGCTGTGAGTGGGGTGTTGAAGTCTCCTACTATTATGGTATTACTATCAATGAGTTTCTTTATGTTTGTGATTTATATATTTGGCAGCTCCACATTTGGCACATAAATGTTTACAACTGTTAGATCTTCTTGGTCTATAGACCCCTTGATTATGATATAATTCCCTTCTGCATCTCTTGATACAGTCTTTAAAGTCTAGATTGTCTGATGTAAGTATGGCTACTCCAGCTTTCTTTTGTTGACCATTAGCATGATAAATGGTTCTCCATCCCCTTATATTCAATCTGTAGGTTTCTTTAGGTCTGAAGTGGGTCTCTTGTAAACAGCATATAGATGGATCTTGTTTTCTTATCCATTCTGTTACCCTATGTCTTTTCATTGGAGCATTGAGTCCATTGATGTTCTTAGAGTGAGTACTGAGAGACATGAATTTATTGCCATTATGATGCTTGTAGAGTTGAAGTTTCTGGTGGTGTTCTCTGGTCCTTTCTAACCTTTTGTTGCTTTTGGTGTATATATATATATATATATATTTTTTTTTTTTTTTTCATCTTTTCTCCCCTCAGAGAGTCCCCCTTAAACTTTCTTGCAGGGCTGGTTTAGTGGTCACAAACTCCTTTAATTTTTGTCTGGGAAATTTTTTATCTCTCCTTCTATTTTGAATGACAACCTTGCTGGGTAAAGAATTCTTGGCTGCATATTTTTCTGATTCAGCACACTGAATATATCCTGCCACTCCTTTCTGGCCAGCCAAGTTTCTGTGGATAGGTCTGCTGCAAACCTGTTCTGTCTTCCCTTGTAGGTTAGGGACTTTTTTCCCCTTGCTGCTTTCATGATTCTCTCCTTGCCTGAGTATTTTGTGAATTTGACTTGTTGATGGTTGGTTTTTGTTGAATCTAATGGTAGTCCTCTGTGCTTCCTGGATTTTGAGGTCTTTGTCTTTCTCCAGGTTGGGAAAGTTTTCCGCTATGATTTGTTCACATAACCCTTCTACCCCTATTTCTCTCTTTTCCTTCTCTGGGACCCCTATGATTCTGATGTTGTTCCTTTTTAATGAGTCACTGATTTCTCTAATTCTTAAATCGTGCCCTTTTGCCTTAATCTCCCTTTTTTTTCTGCTTCGTTATTCTCTATAAGTCTGTCCTCTATATTGCTGATTCTCTGTTCTGCCTCGTCCATTCTTGCCGCCACTGCATTCACCTGTGATTGTAGCTCAGTTATAGCATTTTTAATTTTATTCTGGCTATTTTTTACTTCTTTTACCTCTGCAGAAAGGGATTCTAATCTATTTTTGACTCCAGCTAGTATTCTTATTATCGCAATTCTAACTTTTGGTTCAGACTTCTTGCTTGTATCTGTGTTGGTTAAATCCCTGTCGTTTCTTCGTTCTCTTTCTTTTGGGGTGAATTCCTTCGTTTTGTCATTTTGAAGAGAGAAAAGGAATTAGTGAGGTAGAAAAATTGAAATTAAAAAAAATTAAAATTAAAAAAATATTAAAATTAAAAATTAAGAACACACAGACACACACAAATCGAATAGATGATGCTAGATCCTAGGTGTGTTTTGGTCTGGGTGTTGAAAGTGGTTTGAGAGATTAAAGAAAAAAAAAAAGAAAATTGTTTGAGAATTGGACAAAATGAATACACTGAAGTAGACTAAAAGGAGATGATGGGGATAAAATAGAATTTGAAAAAATATACAGAAAAGTAAAGAATATAGTAGGAAAAAAATTAAAGAAAAATATTTTAATAAAAATTAAAAATAAATATGAATTTTTTCATTTTCTGTATTTAAGAAAAAAGAAACTAAAAAGAGAAAAAATATAAAAAAGAAAAAAGAAAAGAAAAAAAGCATTTGAAAATTTGAAAAGGTGAGTACACTGAAGTAGACTAAAATAAAATGATGAGAGTAAGACAGAACTTGAAAAAATTTACATAAAAGCAGAAAATATAGTAATAAAAATTAAATAAAAATATTTTAAAAGAGATTGAAACTAAAAATGAAGTTTTTCTCTTTCTGCATTCAAGAAAAGAAATGAAAAAGAGAAAAAAAGAAAGAAAAAAAGGAAATTATTTGAAAATTTGAAAAAGTGAGTACACTGAAGTAGACTAAAATAAAATGATGGAAGTAAAGTAGAATTTGAAAAAATCTACACAAAAGTAAAAAATATAGTAACAACAATTAAAGACAGATATTTTAAATAAAAATTGAAAATAAAAATGAATTTTTTCTCTTTCTTTATTCAAGAAAAAAGAATTGTAAAGGAGAAAAAGGAAAAAGAAAAAAAATTGAACAGATGAACCTGCTAAGAGATTGAAGTAGGACTGAAATTGCTTCATTTTCCCCTAGAGGTCAGTGCATGTAGCTCTTTATAGTCCATAAATTAAGCTGGCGGTGAGGTTTGTGTTCTTGAAGAGCAAAGTTGGCCCAGTCAGGTGGGGCTTGGTGTAACAGCCCCGCTCTCCACTAGATGGTGCTGCTAGCCTACTGGGGTGGATTGTTGCGGTGCTTGTAGGTGCGTATGCGCATGCACGGGAGCGGTGAAAATGGTGCCACCCAGCCACCTAGTTTGTTCTCTCAGATCAGCAATCGCACACTGGTCCTCTGTCTTCAGCTCTTGTCCACTCCCCGCTTTTCCGCTCTCTGTGATCAGGCCCCAGGCAGTTTTGTCTCAGATGCGGCTATTTTCCCCGGCCTCTTACTTCGAAGGACTGCAGCTTTGACCTGCTCTGCCCCTCTGTGGGAGGGTCTCAGCGAGCAATGGCTGAATGTGGGCTGCACCCAGGAATGCCTGCTGTACCCTGCTGTTGCCGGTGCCCCGAGACTGCAGGCAGGTGCCAGCCTGCCCCCAAAAAAGGTCACAAGACAGTGTAGCATCAGCATTTCAGGGATTACGGAAAATTGCAACACACATCTGGCACCAGGCTTCACCCTCAATGACCTTGCCCCAGCACCAGCGAATGTGGCTGCCTTCTGGGGTCTGCTGGGACCAGGTGGCTTTAACAGTCTCTATCAAATGTCCTTCCAGCAGTGGAACGGCTATTTCCCTTGTGGTCTGAGAACCTCCTGGACCCCACTCTGTTCCTGGGGATTCACCTTTCCCACTAGAGCATCACTAGGTATCGAGCTGCGGAGTTGCAGCGTTTGTGCTCCCCTTGTTTACAGTATTAATGGAATTTAAACCCTCTCCTTTCTCCTTTCTCATTTCTCCCTTTTTAGTTTAGTCCCTGTGGCTGTTTCCAATTTTCCACTTTCTCTCAGCTGCTTTTGGGGAGGGGTGCTTTTCCCGTATGCTCCCCCACTCCCCAGTCTGCGTCCTCTCTTTGCCCGCGAAAGGGGTTCCCTACCTTTCGGGGGTTCTTGCTCCCCAAGTTCAGCTCTTCGTGTCGTCTACCTGCTAAATTCTGTGGTTCAGGTTGTGCAGATTGTTGTGTTAATCTTCCAATCAGTTTTCTAGGTGTGTAGGATGCTTTAGTGTTGGTCTGGTTGTATTTCATGGACGTGAGACACACAAAAAGCTTCCATGCTGTTCCGCCATCTTGGCTCCTCCTGTTGTGATTCTCTTTTTTTCCTATCTGTTATTTCTATCTTTTATCTACTTTTTGTCTGCTTGTCTATTCTCCTCTGAGATCATAGAATTTAATTATCAAGGATTCAAATCAAGTTTTAATAACTCATACAGTAAAATTCTTTCAGACATTTTTTCTTCAAAATATTTTTGAATATTTAGCTCTTCCTCACTTGTTTAGTTTTCTAAATTAATGTTAGAAATTTTCCAAATTAAAACATCCCTTTGATTTTTAATTAGAATTCATTAATACTTTAACAAAGAAGAACTGATATACTTATTTGAATACTTGAGTCTACTCTTTAAGAACAGATCGTGTCTTCATTTGTTCAAGTAATCATTTATGGGAGGAAAAATACTCATTAAATGTTTAGAGTTTTCTTCATACATGATTCATCCTACTTTTTGTTGTTGATATTTTAGTGAGATCTTTACTCTCAGCTAATAGAGTATTTATGGATTTAGAAAAAAACTATTGATTTTTTTCCCTACATTTATTCTACAGCAACCAATCATCTGAACTATTGGACTTTTTTTGAATGATTTTCTTTGATTTTCTACATTAATTTATATTATCTAAAAATAATAATAATTTTGTGCTTTCTTATCTTTTTTATTGACAGACCTCTTGCTTCTGCCTTGGATCTCGTATTGCTCTGAACTGTAGCTGTTGGTAATAATTATAGACATCCTTATCCCATTTTTTGGTGAAAAAAAGGAAATGACTATAGTTTTTAACAATTAAATAAAATGTTGGCAATTGATTTTATATGGGGACTATCTTATAAAAACTAATTATTATTCAAGTCCTATATCACCTATAGTTTTATACAGAAACAAATTTCATTTTATCATGGATTTTCAAAATCTATTTCAATCATCATCTGGTTTATCATCATTAACCTTTTCCAAGAATTATGTTAATATAATAAATAAACCACTCTTACATTCCTTGCTAACCCTAATTAATTACATTGGAATTTTCTTATATACACCAAAAATATGCTTTACCATTACTTAATTTTTTTATATACATTCCTCACAAATGTTCTGAAGTTTTCTTTGGCTGGAGAGAGGGGGGGACAGGAAGAATATCTTTTTCTGTTATTTATAGCAAGGATATTGTCCCTAGTGTTATATGCTGCAAAGCAATTTATTATTTTTATTTATTCATTTTTAAATGTTTATTCATTTTTTGAGAGACAGAGAGAGACAGAATGCTAGTGGGAGAGGGGCAGAGAGAGAGGGAGACATAGAATCTGAAGCAGGCTCCAGACTCTGAGTTGTCAGCACAGAGCCCAATGCAGGGCTTGAACCCACAAACTGTGAGATCATGACCTGAGCCAAAGTCAGACACTCAACTGAGCCACCCAGGCTCCCCAGCAATTTGTTATTTTAATACACAGTAAAAAAAATATAAACTCGTTAAAGATTCCTGCAGATTAACCACAAAAATACATAATAAAAAACATACAGGAAATTAATAACTTAAAATTTCTATTCCATAAATGTTTACCTGTCAGAACTTCTTTTTAAAATGTATGTTTAAAATTTCTTTTTGTGTGTCAATTTGGTAAAATTTAGCTCCCCATTATAAACTGATTTGTCTGTTTTCTTGCATTTGTCACAAAGAAGAATGCAAAGCATGTATTATTTAAAAAGGAGTGGTTGGAGTCAAGTAAGTTTGGGGAACACTGGACAGAATAAAGTTTAATAGCTTTGCTTACTGCAGAACTTCTTAGAATTCTTTATCTAAGAGAGACTTTTGAACCTTTTTTTTTAGGTTTACTGATTTATTTTAAAAGAGAGAGAGCATGAGCAGGAGAGGGGCAGAGAGAGAGAGTCCAAAGTAGGCTCCATACTGTCAGCTTAGAGCCTGACGCAGCTCGAACCCACTAACTGTAAGATCATGACATGAGCTGAAATTAAGAGTCAGATGCCTAACCAACTGAGCCACCCAGGTGCCCCATTTTTTGAATATTTCAATGGCAGAGAAATATAGTAAGCAAGCAGCAATTCCCAAACTTAATTACTATGGAACTATTTTGCCCTGAGCATCTTGCAGATGGAATAAACTTTGAGGACTGCCAATTTATATCATAGTCATCACAGAGAAACAAATAGGTAGGTAGATATATACAGGTATTATAGAGAAATTTTTGAATAATTTGCTTATAGTTTGCCTATGAGTTTTATCAACATTTTAAAATTAATCATAATTTGTCAGGGCGCCTGGGTGGCTCAGTCGGTTAAGCGTCCGACTTTAGCTCAGGTCATGATCTCACAGTCCGTGAGGTCAAGCCCTGCATCAGGCTCTGCGCTGACAGCTCAGAGCCTGGATCCTGCTTTGGATTCTGTGTCTCCCTCTCTCTCTGCCCCTCCCCTGCTCATGCTCTGTCTCTCTCTGTTTCAAAAATAAATAAAAACATTAAAAAAATTAAAATTAATCATAATTTGTCTAGATTTAAAGTTTACTTATAGTTTAAGAAAGCACTGTGCTTTCTTGACTGAATTTCCTTCTTCTCCATGATTGTGAGTTGTTTTTTTAATTATCTTTTTTTAAGTTTATTTATTTTGAGAGAGACAGAGAGAGTGAGGGAGCATGAGTGGGCAAGGGGCAGAAAGAGAGGGAGAGAGAGGATCCAAAGAAGACTTTGTGCTGTCAGTGCAGAACCAGCTGCAGAGCTTGATCCTACAAACTATGAGATAATGACTTGAGCCAAAATCAAGACTCAGAGGCTTAACCAACTGAGCCACCCAGGCACTCCTCCATGATTGTTAGTTATAATGGTCACCACCAGATCAGTCAATGGATCTTCCTGAGAGTTCAACATAAACAGAGTTATTTCTTCTTTATCCTTGCACTCTGGTTAATATTTCCCCTTACCCATTACTTGGGGAGAGAAAGGGAAACAGAGGATCCCAAGCAGGCTCCACGCTGTCAGTTCAAACCCACTAACCACAAGATCATGACCTGAGTCAAAATCAAGAGTCAGACGCTTAACTGAGCCATCTAGGCACCCTTGAGATATTTTATTTTTAAAAAGGGCTGGAAGTGGTGTTGACTGCCATTTACGGTAGAAATTTTGAATGAAGACTAAAATAAACCATGACATATCAGAATTGAGGATTCTTAAAAAGATATGACCTAAGATACACCTATGTCTAAAGACACAGACACATTTATTACACAAAATTAAACTGCCCATGGCATCTTATTAACTAAGGACTTCAAAATGCTCAACCAATGGTATAGTGAAGGTAAAAGCTGAATTATTCCCATTTTTGGAAGTCGGGGACCCACTTGCAAACACAGACTCATACATACATTCATCCACATATGCACATATACCCTTAAATTTTAGTTAGGTAAAGCAAGTGAAAAACACACAAAAGAGAAAAGGTAAACGTTACTGCTTTCTTAATTCTGCCCAGACCCAGCCTATACACATCTGAGTTTTTAAAAATCACACTCTTCTATTCCTATAGGTTAGTAAGACCACCTTAATGCTGAATTGTGGATGCAGCTTATTTAATCTGTTCACATACCACTGTGTGTCACCAGCTAGGAAAGTTCATTTGCTCAACGTGATTGAGGGGCTTTCCAGTGGCACAGGCTCTTTAGAAATCATTTAACTTAACCAGCTGGGTCATGCGTGACCTGGAATGAGGAGTCTCCTACTATTCAGAGGAGAGAATAACAACCAAAATTTAAATATCCTCACAGAGATTTGTTGCTTGTCAAGAAAAATGGGCCTGAACTTTCTGTCATTCTTGGTGTGCTCACAGAGTCAACATTTCTGAAATAATA
This sequence comes from Panthera leo, assembly GCF_018350215.1. Taxonomy (NCBI): domain Eukaryota; kingdom Metazoa; phylum Chordata; class Mammalia; order Carnivora; family Felidae; genus Panthera; species Panthera leo. Next base: position 79,932,814 of record NC_056682.1, on the reverse strand, counting down.
ATTATAGAGTAAAGCACTAAGATCAAAACAGGCAAGAAGCTCATAGCTGGAGAATTTGCTGTGATCCATATTTTCGAAGCAAGAACCATCTTTGCCACAGCTCCAGGTCTTGGACGTGATCTTTGTGGCCCTAGATTCTCCAGCCATTCCAGAAGTTGACCATTCAGGCAGGAAGAACAGAGGCCACAGCAGCACATCACATGCTGAGAAGGGAAAAGGCCACAATACTGGGTGCTATACTCTTTTGCTCAGCAGACATGGTCCTCATTTCATTATCCTTGACCCCCCCCACCCCAAGATCAATCCAGTTAAAACATGGGCAAAGAACATGAATATATTTTTCCAAAGAAAATATACAGATGTCCAGAACACACATAAAAAGATGCTCAACATCACTCATCATCAGGGAAATGCAAATCAAAATCATAATGAGATATCATCTCACATCTATCAGAATGGCTATTATCAAAAAGACAAGAGATAACAAGTGTTGGTGAGAACATGAAGAAAAGGAATCCTGTGCACTACTGATGGAAATGTAAATTGGTGCAGCCTTTATGGAAAACAGTATAGAGGTTCCTCAAAAAATTAAAAGTAGAAACATCATATGATCTAACAATTCCAACTCTAGGTATTTATCTGAAGAAAATGAAAACACTAACTTGAAAAGATATATGCAACCCCATGTTCACCGCAGCATATCTTACAATAGCCAAGATATACATATATGTATATATATGTATATATATGTGTGTGTGTGTATATATACACACATATTCATAACTATATATATTTATAGTATATATAATTATGATGTTTACACATATGGATGTATATATAATTATGATGTACACACATATGATAGATGAATGGATAAAGAAGATGTAATGTTTGTATATATATATATATATATACAAATATATATATATATATACCTACAAAGATATTTTTATAATATATACAATGGATAACATATATTATATATGGACTACTTAGCCTTAAAAAGAATGAAATCTTGCCATTTGTCGCAACATGGATGGAACTTGAGGGTATTAGGCTAAATGAAATAAGTCAGAGAAAGACAACTATCATATGATCTCATCCACATATGTGGGATCTAAAAAACAAAACAAACAAAATAAAACTCATAGATACAGAGAATAAAATGATGGTTGCCAGAGGGGAGAAGGAATGGAGGGTGGCAAAACGGGTGAAGGTGGTGAAGAAGTACAAAATTCCAGTTATAAAATAAATAAGTCATGAGGATGTAATATAAATCATGATGATCATAGTCAATAATATTGTAGTGCATATTTGAAAGCTGCCAAGAAAGTAAATCTTAAAAGTTCTCATCACAAGAAAAAAAAAAACAAAAAACTTTTGTTACTTTTTATGATGGCAAATGTTAACTAGACTTACATTGTGATCACTTCACAGTCTACACAAATATTTAATCATTACATTGATTACCTGAAACTAATATAATGTACTATACTATACAATATACTATACCATATACATACTATATATACTATAAAATGTTATTATACTTCAAAAATATTTTTTTAAATCTCTTGACCAAAAATAGCCTTTTGCTGTGAAGGAATGCAATCCTTACATTTCCCCAGGCAAAACAAAACAAAACAAAGCCACAATTCTCATTTTTGTGGTTTCAGGCAAGGCAATTTTATATGATCTCTCCATGCTATAAAATGCAATTGATGAATTATCTAAGTGACTCCAACCCGCACAATTGCGCAGGCAGGAATAGTGACTCCAGCCTACACAAATGGTTTGCTTTTGAAAGAGCATGATGTGTAAGGAAGTAGCCACCATCCCCTCACACTAGGGAAAGGGCCAGGAGTTGTGGGCAGCCAGAGGTATCCATTAGGGCACAATGATCTACCTTGGAACTGACTCTGTAGCAGAAACACTTGTGAGTGTGATGCATTTTAAGGGACAGAGTGGTTTACATTTAATAGGCAAATAGCAACATGAAGCAGTTTATGTGGAAACTGGACCCGCCCAGCCCAAACCATTCATATACCTCTACCTATAAATTCTGGAATCTTATTTCTGCCCACATTCCCTGGGACACAGCATAGCCACCTGACTACAGCAAAGGGGACTTTCCTCATGTACCAGTATATTCTACCACTTTCTGCAATTGCTACGCTCATTTCTATTTCCCTGGCTCTCTCTTTTCCAGGCACTCTAAATATAAATCCTTCTCTATTTTACCACAGACCTCTCCAGCTTTTCAGAGCCAGGCACCAGCAACTGGAGGACCCATCAAGTTCTGAAGATAGTTCCAAGCAGCTGAGTGGAGAGGCTTACCCAAAACACTTGACTGAGAAGTCACTGGAAGCTTGAAGGAGCAGCTACATGGGAGGAAAATCCATTTCAGTACTGCTCATCAACCTGGAAACAGTGAGGTGACCTGATTCACCAGGTTGAACACTTGACCTCTGGTCAATACTCCTTTGTCCTTTGTGACTCTTCTCTGCCCTGACACTTTTCACTGCTTTGATTTATTTCAATGAACATAACCAAGTGTACCTATTATGTGTACCAGGCCCTAGGCTAATTGTGTATTGTGGGGAGAAGGGCAAGATGAACAAGACCTAGTTCCATCAACTGTCAGCTCAGTAGAGCTTTCTTTATATTGCTGGTATCTAGAAGTATTATATCCCTAGCATCTGGAAAAGTACCTGAACAGTATTATACTCCCAGCATCTGGAAGAGTACCTGACTGCCATTACATCCCCAGTGTCTAGAGCAACATATGGCACACACTAAGTACTCAATAAATATCTGCCGAGTCAATGAAATAATCATAGTTACTGCCTCACAGCCACTCACATGGAATGGTTTTAGGTCATGCTTGTGACCAGGAGTTGCAGATTTTAGTTAAAACCAGTAACAGGGCTCTGCTCTGCTTTGTTGGAGATCAAGGGCAAGATTCGTGTCATCAAAGAGGAAAAGCTGTATGACTAGTATCATCTTTGCCTCATCAATCACCATGAAACTCCACAAAACTGAGCCCCATAAATCACATCCCCTCCCTCCCCAGGCGTCTCCTCTCTTTCCTTCTCTGAGGGACTCTGTGAGCTGCAGCACCCAGGCCCAAGCTCTCTGTGCTGTAGCTGGCAGTCAGGAGGCTGCTCCTGGCTGCTCAAAATACCTAATATACAGATTATATGAATGAATGAAATGATGTTGACCACATGCTGTTAAAATATATATAATATTTTTATTTGTTTTAAATAAGTTACACACTAGTAGAATTCACTAATAGTACAGAAAATCTTCCAATTGTTCTATACGTCTGGGTTGTGAGTGCTTTAAGGCTTGGCCCAGTGAACAGAGTACTACTAGTTCATAGGCAGATCTTTTCATTTGAATATGCAGTGCGTCTTGCAGTCAGATGAGCTGGGTTCCAGGACTCACTCATGTGTCATCTTGGGCAACCTTTCTATAGTTTTATTCATCTGTAAAATCAGAGATAGTGATAGAACCTACTTCATGGGATCATTTGAATATAACATGAGGAATGTGTGCAAAGACTGAAAACAGTATCTGGCACAGAATCACATGTAGTAAATATTAGCTATTTAGTTTTGCTAATTAATTCTACTGAGGTGATAAGAAAACCGAGAACCATTTTAAATCAACTACAATGTCAAAATACTTTTAAATGGGATATTATTATCTTGTTACAGATTTTGGCATTTTTCTCAGCTTTTTTTGCAATAAGCATATGAATATAAAAATGACCTACAACTATAATATACAATTAGAATAAGTATATTCAAATTACAGAAATCATTAGCTAAGCTTTTAGAAAATGAATGAGGCTTTAAAATTTTGGTATTGACAGATTGAAAGACACTCAAATTTATAGCCTATTTTGGCAGGAAGGCATTAATACTATTTCTTTGAAGTCAAGGTCAATAGTACAAATGCTGGGGAGGGGTTGGTGAACCAATTTGCTAAGAATATGTCATTACTAACAGTCCCTTTACTGACTGCAGATGGTAACATAGCCACTGAACCTAATTACGGTTGGGACCAAAGAAGAATGTGTCATCCATCTAGAAATTATAGAACCTACCATTTTCAATGTCAACTGCCTCAAATTTTGTATTTTTGGGCGAACCAAGCAAGTAGCTAGGATTAAATAAATCTGTCATTTTGGGGGCACCTGGGTGGCTCAGTCGGTTGAGCGTCCAACTTTGGCTCAGGTAATGATCTCGAGGTCTGTGAGTTGGAGCCCCGCATCAGGCTCTGTGCTGACAGCTCAGAGCCTGGAGCCTGCTTTGGATTCTGTGTCTCCCTCTCTCTCTGCCCCTCCCCAACTCATGCTCTGTCTCTCTCTCTCTCTCTCAAAAATAAATACACATTTAAAAAAATTTAATAAAAAAATAAAATCTGTCATTTTTAAACTAGTTTTTATGCAAAAACACATACAAACACACAATGTCAAATTACCATTAGTTGTGTCCTGTCAATACGTTATATCACCTTAAAAACTATCATTTTTATAAAAGCAAAATAGTGAAAATTTAATGTAAATATTTATTTTCAAGCATAAGCAAGCATATCATTTTAAGCAATTAAAAATATAAAACATTTCATGTGTACTCTAACTCCTTGTGACTTCTTACATCTAAATTTATTTTCTTCATTCACATAATTCTTTTTTAATTACATGATGAATAATATCTGAAAATAATTTTCTGAGACTTTTAGTTTGCTTTTTAAAAAAACTAAATCCTAGAATGTAAGAAGCTTGATAATATTTGATTAGAAGACTAGGCATATCTCAATTTACTGATGTTTTGGAGATAAAAAAATTTTAATTTCAATCGTGCTGATACTCCCTTTTGCTAAGATTTAGCAATATATTTTTCCCCTGAGATTTCTGCATCTATAAGGTCAGGTGGTGGTAGTGGTGAGAGTGGGGTGGTTGGTGGTTTTAAGAAAGTATTTTTTTTAGACTATGAGTCATGGAACTTTTATTTAAAGCCCTGTATTCTGAGGAACTGAGTTATAAGATAATTGCTTTGTAAGGAAGAGAGCAGGATGTGTTTCTTGATATAAGGAACAACCCTCACAATGAATATAAAAGAGTTTTAAAAGTCAATCAGCTCTCCCAGTTTGACTATTGCTGGAGAATACATTTGTGATCCCATTTCAGACTTGGCGTATCTGCCCTACAGCTCCAGATCACAGCCACCAGAGGTCAGACTTTTACGTCTGTCTCCAATAGATCACGAAACTTGAGTCTGAGACAAGGGTGTCTTTTTTTTCCCAGAACCCCATTTTCTTCAATTTAGCTCCACCACCACTAAATATAATACAAGAAGGTTATCTGTAATTATCAGAAACACACGTTCTACCTTCTTGGGTACAAATGGCTACATGAAAGAGCAGGGAAAAAGTGGAAATTATGAAGATAGTTCTTTAAAGGAGAGAGTTCTGGTACTGAGGAAGGGCAACACCAAACAGCCTGTATTTCATTTTGAAAAGTTAAGCAGAAAGCCAAAATCTATATGAGCAATGTTATTGTCAAAACTGTATTAAGATATCTGTTTTCATTTGTGAAAATGGAGCTCACCTTCACCAAGATAGTAAGAACAGTAGTAGGAGTAATGGTGGGGTAACGATGGTGGTGGTAATGATGGAGGTGGTGGTTGGGTGATGATGGTGGAGACAGAGGTGGTAGCCAACATCTATTGAATGCCCTACTGGAAGTACTTTATATACTATTATAACCTCATTTTAGGGATGAGGAAACTGGGCACAGAGGAGTTTCTAATAGTTATCAGGAGCCTGGAAAATGTTTCTATCTTTTATGACTACAGTCTCACATTTCAGTGTTTGGACAAAGAAAAGAATTCAACTGGAGAGAAGTCAACAGCTTCCCACTGTTGACACGAAGGTATCATATTAATCCCAGGCTTATTTATAACAGCAGAATTTGGAAACAACCTAACTATCTAGTAATAGTAGAATAATCAAATAAAATAGTAAATATTATGTAGTCATTACAACTATAATTATGAAGGTTGGAAGCAATGAAAAAAATGGCGGCAAGAAAGAAGCAATTGAAGAAGCTGTCTGTACCATGAATAAAACTATGTAAAGCATGTGCATATATGGAAAAGGATAAGAAATTTTGTAGAAAAACAACATATTTGATAAGGCATAGTTTTATAGGGATTATATATAAATTTTAAAAGTAAAAATCCTGGAAAACGTTTTTAAAATATTGCCAAAGGATACAATGTGGAAAATCTTTCCTTGTGGGACTTCGGAGCTTAAGCAAACTCATTTTATTTCACATAGTTGGCACTCACTCAAGGATCGTCCACAAGCCACATCCAGGCCTTTCTACTCACCATGTCTAAGTTAGCCAACTACATACGTCAAAGTACCCACAAAATTCAACAGTAATAGTTACTGTTTTTGTTAGTAGTAATAATAATATGCCAAATGTGTATAGAGCTTTACACTTTTAAAAAATGTATTTTCCTGGCGCCTGGGTGGCTCAGTCAGTTGAGTGGCCAACTCTTGATTTCAGCTGAGGTCTGATCCCAGGGTCCTGGGATCCAGCCCTCTGCTGGGCTCCATGCTGGATGTCGAACCTGCTTAAAGATTCTTTTTCTCTCTGCCCCTCTCCCCTGCTCACACACACTCTCTCTCTAAGAGAAAGAAAGAAAGAAAGAAAGAAAGAAAGAAAGAAAGAAAGAAAGAAAAAACTTTTTTGTCAGCTTATTTCAAATCCAATTCCTTATGAGAAACATCTCAGAGGAGAGTAATGAGAGAAATTCAGGTGGGTATAGATGCACTTTGGATGGCAGAGAAGCAACTTGTAAAGTAAATAGGGCATACTTCACTTAGCCTTCCAACAAACCCACTGCACCCCTAAGTCACAAAGATACAACATACTGTAGACATGAACCATCTCACAAGAGCATTACTACAAAGGACAGCAGGATTTCACAAGGTATAATGGATATTCCCTTCCACTGCAAATTCCTTTCCCTATATTACTGCCTCTCTATAACAACTGCTATTTGTGGTCTCTAAACCTCTGTTTCATTGCAGTCACTGAAGACCAACTGACTCAGTGCAGTGTCTGAAAAACTGCATTTTCTAAAAAGCTCCCCAGCTTTTAAAAGTCAAAGTAATGTGTTTTTTAGAGAGCAAATCCAAAAAGGTAGAAAACTGTACCCAACCTTTAAAGTGTAAGCCTCTAACCCATGCCTATGATAGGTCCTTACCTGGACAGGAGCACTCCCTTTAAGAAATCACCCACCAATTAGGAAATGAATCTACCTAATCTACATAACCTCCAGCTGTTGGTTAAAACCCACAGCTTCTCTTCTTCATACTTCCCCACACACTGTCCATATTGAACACATGCAAGTTTAAAAGAGTCTAAATGCCTTTTACTTTACCACATTATGGCAGAGAACAAATCCAGAAATGCAGCCACAGCACTATGATAAGAAACAGGTAGAAAATGCAGTGACAGACATTCTATGTGTTCACCAAAGCAGGCAGCTGGTTTTGTTCAGAGCAGATCCGGGGAAGCAAATAATTCTAGAAAAAAGTGATAAAGACTCCTAGCTTACAAGGAAGTACAGGCCTACATCCCCAATGAATATAGATGCATAAATTCTCTAACAAAATATTAACAAACTGAATTCAATAGCATTTGAAAAAGATCATGATCAAGATCATGGGATGCAAGGATGGTTCAACATATGAAAATCAGTTAATGTGCCATACCACAATAAGAGAATGAAAGTTAAAAACTGTATGATGATTAAGATAGACACAGAAAAAGCATTTAACAAAATGCAAAATTCTTTCATGATAAAAATTCTCAACAAATTGGGTATAAAAGGAACATACCTCAACATAGTAAACACCATATATGACAAGTCCACAGATAACATCATACTCAATAGTGAAAAGTTGAAAGCTTTTCCTCTAAGGTCAGGAAAAACACAAGGGTGCCCACTTGTAGGAGTGCTGACAAAACTGACTCCATCTTTGGCTCTCCATCTTGTTCATGCCCACACAATGAACTCCCTTGGGGCTATGTGTTCCAGGTCCCTTGGAGGTTAGCATATTCCCTGACTGGAATGTAGGAACACTTGTTCTAATCTTCTCTAAAGTGTCAAACAGAAGGTGCCACTTTAGATAACTAGTAGAGATGCTTGGTGCATAGGTGGTGCCACTTTAGATAACTACTCTTTGACCTCACTGCAATGTCCCTCACTCTATAAGACCCACGGAGTAAGGTCTGGATGGGGGTGGAGAATAGTCGCATAGCACTCGGATCATTGTCCACTGAACTGTCCCTGCAAGTAAGTTAACATGTACAAAACTATGTAAATGGTATAGAGGGGCTTGCTTGGTTTTTCAATCTCATAGTATCTTCTCAGTTTGGGGGATACTTTACTATCCCTCCTCCACCTTCTCACACCACTCTTGCTACTTTTATTCAACATATTACTGGAAGTCCGAGCTAGAGCAACTTGGACAAGAAAATAAACGAAGGCATTTAAATCAGAAAGGAAGAAGTAAAACTGTTTGTAGATGATGTGATCTTAGAGAAAATAATAAAGATGCCACCAAGAAACTGAAGTTGTAGGATACAATCTCATTGTATAAAAATCAGTTGTGTTCCTATACATTAACAATTAACTATCTGAAAAATAAATAAAGAAAATGACCTCATTATAATAGAATCAAAAAAAAAATAAAATGCTTAGGAATAACTTTAACCAAGGAGATGAAGATCTGTACACCAAAAACTGTAAGACTTTGATGAAAGAAATGGAAGAACACACAAATAAATGGAAAGATATCCCATGTTCATGGATCCCAAGGATGAATATTGTTAAAATGTCCATCCTACCCAAAGCAATCTATAGATTCAATGCAATCCCTATCAAAAAATTCCAGTGTCCTTTTTAACAGAAATTTAAAAAACAATCCTGAAATTTGTACGGAACCACAAAGACCCAAACTGAAGCAATTCTGACAAAGCAGAGCAAAGCTGGAGGCTTCACACTTCCTGATTTCAATCTATATTACAAGCTATAGTAATCTAAACACTATGGTACTGTCATAAAAATAGACACATAGACCAACAGAACAGAATTAAGGTCCCAGAAATAAACACACACATATATGGTCAACTAACATTTGACAAGAGCTAAGAATACTTCATAGGGAAAGAGTACTCTCTTCAATAAATGGAGCCTGGAAAACTGGATAACCACATGCAAAAAAAAAAAAAAATGAAATTGGACCTCTATCTTAAAACAATTCCCAAAAATAAACTCAAAATGGTTAAGACTTAAACATAAGACCTGAAAGCATAAAACTCCTAGAAGAAAACACACGGGGAAAGCTCTTGGATGTTGGTTTTGGCAATGACTGTTTTGGATATGACATCAAAAGCACAAGCAATAAAAACCAACTTAAATAAGTGGGACAACATCAAACTGAAAAGCTTCTGCACAGCAAAATAAACCATCAACAAAATGGAAAAGCAACCTACAGAATGGGAGAAAATATTTGCAAATCATATATCTGATGAGGGGTTAATATCCAAAATACATAAGAGACTCATACCTTAGCAAAACAACAACAACAACAACAAAAAAAAAAAACCCAAAAACATAAATAGCAAAAAAAACACATAATCTGGTTAAAAACCAGGCAGAGGATCTGAATAGACATTTTTCTAATGAAGACATACAAATGACCAACAGGTACATGAGAAGATACTCAACATCACTAATCATCAGGAAAATGCAAATGGAAACCATAATGAGATATCTCACACCTGTCATACTGGCCAGTATCAAAAATATAAGAAACAACAAGTGTTGGCAAGGGTGTGGAGAAAAGGGAACACTTGTGCACTGATGGTGGGAATATAAACTGGTGAAGTCACTATTAAAAATAGTATGAAGGTGCCTCAAAAAATTAAAAATAGAACTACTGTATGATGTGGAAATCTCACCTGTGGATATATATCCAAAGGAAATGAAATCAGGATTGCAAGGAGATACTGCACACCCATGTTCACTGCAGCATTATTCACAATAGTCAAGAGAGGGAAACAACCTAAATGTCCATCAACATCTGAATGGATAAAAAAGGAATTATATATATAATTAAATTATTAAATGGTGTGTGTGTGTATATATATATAATGTATATATTTTTATTCATATTTCTCATCCATTCATATATATATACACACACACACATATATACATATATATACACACACACAATATTACTCAGTGATGAAGAAAAGGAAATCCCGCCATTTGCAACAACATGGATGGACCTTGAGGGCATTATGCTAAATGAAGTCAGACAGAGAAAAACTAACACTGTATAATAAGTATACTAATACACTTATATATAGAACCTAAAAGAGCAGAACTCAGAAACAAACAAAGAGCAGAACTCAGTAGAATGGTGGTTTCCAAGGGCTGGTGGGGAAGGTGTGAGAATGGGGAGATATTAATCAAAGGGTACAAACTTTCAGTTATAAGATGAGTAAATTCTAAGTGTACAACAGAGTGTAGAGAGTGGTGACTAAAGTCAAGAATGCTATATTATATATTTGAAAATTACTAAGAGAGTAGATCCTAAATGTTCTCAGCAGGAAAAAGAAATTATAATTATGTGACATGACACAGGTGTTAAACTTACATAATACAATAACATCGTATGTCTATTATATCTTAATAATGCTGAAAGCTTTTTAAATTTAAAAGCAGGAGGGGTTCCTGGGTGGCTCCATCTGACTTTGGTTCAGGTCATGATCTCACAGTTCGTGGGTTCGAGCCCCACATCAGGCTCTGTGCTGACAGCTCAGAGCCTGGAGCCTGTTTTGGATTCTGCGTCTCCCTCTCTCTCTGCCCCTCTCCTGCTCTCTCTCTTTCAAAAATAAATATAATTTAAAAAAAATTAAAAGCAGGAGAAGTAACATTATTCACTTACACATAAGGGTGCTGATATATGAAAACAACACTGCAGTATAGACAGCATAGGGCCACAACAGTCCAGCACACAGAGAAGGGAAGTGCACATTCATTAAACCAACAAATATTATTGAGCATCTGCTATGTGGCAGGCACTGTCCTAGACCCTTGGGATACATTAGTAAATAAAACAAATAGCACCTGTCCTTGTGGAGCTGTCATTACAGCGGGACCTTGGACAATGCAAAAAAAAAAAAAAAAAAAAAAAAAAAAGGAATTCAAACCTGTGTTCAGATTAGAACATATTCTCCCAGCCATATTCCAGGCCAATTCCATATGGAGAGAGGAATGAAAGGGCCAGTAAGACTCCACAGCACATCTGCACATTCCTGGGCATTTGTTCACATACACAATTGGGGCTATATACTCACTATATATACTAACAGCGTTAGTTATCATTTATTTATTTATCCATTTCATAAATATGTAAGTGCCTACTATTTTCCCAGCCCCGATGAGATGATGAGCTTTTGCTATCTTTACAAAATACTTAGTTAAATCACTCCTCCAGGGATTATGAAACATAAATACCTCAACTGTGTAGAACCTTCCTATTAAAGTCAAGATCCTGGTCCTCAGAGAAGGAAACAGCCAGTGTGTTCCTAAAGAATACTTGTTTGTGGAAGTTTCTTTTTTTAACCGAAGCTTTATACTTTTTATTGAAGCCACTTTCTAAGGGGATGGCAAGGACTCTTATAATACCTGGTGCAATAAGACACATTTGCATGTATGTTGAGTAAGTGATGCTTTGTGACTCCCAAGGCAAAAGAGTAATCCAAAATGAGGGCTTGTGCCACCGCTGTTTCTCTTCTTCCAATTGTCCAAACACTACTCTCAGGCTCACAAAACCGTTGACTGAAGACAATGACTGTTTCATTCCAAAGTAATGTGGCAGAAGGTCAAGGTCCTTTGAGTCTCATCTAGTTGGGTCCAACAGAACACTCTCTTAGTTTATGTGGAATTGACTTGAGAATTTTAGAAAAATTAAGGTACACCACAAGGAGAAAGAAAGCAAGCCCAAAGATGTGCCGAAAGACAAAGTCCTTGGTCTCACAGGAGTTGTATGGTATTTAAAAGAGTCCTCTCCATTATCTCTGGTAAAACTACAGCTCATTCTCGTTCTTTGCAAAACATATGTTCTATAAAGTCTCAAAGACCACTTGACTAGTGAATGAAGAACCACTGCTCCTAGGGGATCACGTTCCTGTGAGCCACTGATCACATTTCCCTCAGCCAAAATGCCATTTGTGTTACACATGTTCATTCCACGAGCCATCTTATCAGCACTGAAAACCCACTTTTCCACATGACCTTTTTCCTATATAACACCTAAGCAGGTGTTTTTAAACTTCTTCCCAAATCTCCTGATCTGCAGAACCTACCTTGCCTATAGGTCTCACACTTTTCATGCTGCCTCACTTTTTGAAGTGTGCAAACCAGCGAGCACTACAAAGAAGACTTTAACATCTACCTTAGCCTGAGTGATGTGACTGCACATTTCTCTGGGTTTCCACCTCACAACAGTGCTGTTCACAAGGCTTTTCTTATCAATCATCTCACAAATCCATTTAGCCACTTTTCTATCTTTTCCAAGCTTCATCAGACTCTACAGATGTGCTGTTTGCACAGCAGCCTCACTTATAAATGGGCAAATTTCCTCTTTCTTTTTCTCACTGTACTGTAATGTTGATTCATTTCCACTGAGCTCACAGCCAACAGCACTATAACTCATCCCTAAATGAAGCTATCTAACATGCATCTTTCCTCTACAAGTCACATCACAGCCTTTCCGTGTTCAGGAACACCAGACAGCACTTCATTACTAGGCTTTGAGGCCATTTTAAACAGTGAAATCACCAACAAAAAGGCACAAAGATGCAAAAAACAAACAAACAAAGACACCAGATAGATGAAGGACACTTGTTCACAGTAGGGGCTGAAATGAGAGGGCAGAAAGTCACCTTGTTTGACACTGGGTATTTGTGTGTCAGGTGACAAAATTTTTATCACTCTTCCCACATCCACAAATGACTGTAGGGGCACCCCATGTATCGATACAGGGTTTGTAAACAAACAGCAAGTAGGCTAATTTGCAAATAAGGAACTGGCAAATAATGAAGATCAACTATACTTAGGAATTAAGATGTTCTTTCATATTTCAAAAGGAAAAGTTCCACAAACATTAGGTGTCATTGAAGATGATACCAATAATGACTGGAATTAGGGGCTGAATCAACATTTCATCACCATATGCCCTTGTAGCTTTGATGTTGAGATAAGAACCCAGGAAAACATGCTAATTCACTCAAATTCTAATTCCAAAGCATATCCTCTGCCTTCCAGGACCATCATTTTGCATAACACTTACACCCATGACTTGGGTGCTGCTCCTTGAAAACATGAAAAAAGTTTGTAATCATCTACTTCCAGCCTTCTCTAATACACTGCTGTATGATTATTAATTTTAGGTCGTAAAGTTTTTAAATCCTTTGCTGGAGGTATAATAAGTTCATTCAAGAAGCAATGAGGAGTAGTGGTTAAGAGCTATTTTGAAATCAGACAGACCAGGGTTCAAGTTCATGGACCCACCATTTAGACTGTGTACTATTGGATAACTCACTTATATATGTTAAGCATGCTAATTAGATAGGGGCAGCAATAGTACACTTCACACAGACCCAGTAAGGAGATCAAATGTGATACTATATATAATTCCCCTAAGAATATGATAAGCATTTGAAAATATTAGTTATTGCCAATATGTTGTGTAACATTCTAAAAATCTGGAGAAAGTAGACGTCTTTACATGCTGTTTTCTCAACTAAAATCTTTCTCCAAAAGACTGAGAAAATATCCACAGAAAACCTTGAAGAATAAATAGATCTTGGTAGAGAACAGCCTTCAAAGTTTCAGCTCCACAATTTCTGTGAGAAAAGCTGAAAAAACTATGAGACCCTAGTATAGTTCTTCCACCAATGCCATCACCTCTCAGCATTTTAAGAGAAAATTTTAAAATATTTTCCATTTCAGCCCTCCTCAAACCCTTCAAATTCAAAAAGGTAATTGCCCTTCCAGATCTCTAAATGAACTGACTTTGCCACTTCTGGATAAACAAAAAGCTTATAGTTTTATAGTTTAGTTTATAGTTTAAAGGCATCATCACATCCATGTCATGGCTATATGCTAGAACAAAAAATCTGCCACAACTCTAGACAGCTTCCGTTTCCTACAGCTTTAAGTCTTTTTATCTATGGTACTTCCTACAGCCACCAAACTTCTTTGGAGAGCCAAAAGGTCCCACAACATTCCTACAATGCAGTGTAAAACTTAATAAATAAATCAGGATTGCAGTAACCAATTGATTTGAGTCTCTCAGGTACGCAGATACTTAAAATTAAAAATTCTAAATCTTAGCCATTATAGGTCACCTTAATTATCTCCTTCCTTCTCTGGCACTTGTCTTTACATAAATGTATAGTGTCTCTTTAAAAACACCACATGGGCAAATTAAGCTACTTCTAAAAATTAAAATTACTTGGTTAAGTATTTATAAGGTTTACTTCATTCGAAAATATGTGCAATGTTTTTAGTCCTTCTTTACTTTTTCTGAACTTTCTTCTCTTTGCTTTTATTCTTTACATGTCTCTTTAAAAACTAAAAACAAGACACCAAGTATCATTTATCAAAACTGTATTCAGAATGTCAACCATATTCCCTGTCAAAAATGTTCATGGAATTTTGAGAGAGTGCTGTGTTCTGCACTTAAAAGGAGGTTTGCTATGCTTTATATGCTTAAAATACGAAAAACAGTTTTTGAGAAAAAGGCTTTGTCCCTTTTTAGTTATTTTCAGTGCTTTTTTGCTTTTTTTTCAAATTTAATTTTTTAATGTTTATTTATTTTGTGAGAGAGAGAGAGAGAGAGAGAGAGAGAGAGAGAGAGAGGAGAGAATGAGGCTGGGAGGGGTAGAGAGAGAGAGAAGGAGACAGAATGTGAAACAGACTCCAGGCTCTGAGCTGTCAGCACAGAGCCTGACATGGGGCTAGAACTCAGGAACCCTGAGATCATGACCTGAGCCAAAGTCAGAAGCTTAACCCACTGAGCCACCCAGGCACCCTTATTTTCAGTGCTTTTAATGTTAAGATATGTGGTTGGAGAAATCTAGAAGATTCCATAAGAAGGACCTCCAAAGCACCACAGTCAAGAATGTGGTCCTCAGCATTGCAGGTTTAGAAACCCAAGAATTAACACCATCTCAATGCAGACTCAGTATGTACAGATTGATAAATCAGAATGCCAATTTATTCACCAACAGTGAAAAAATACTTGTCAATCAAGTGGAAATGCCCAAATCATCAATTACTATTCTTTTCTCTCTTTAGGGAAGCCACCTAGGCTATCAAAATTGTGTAGTAGGTGTAAAGTTAACAGTAAATTAGAGATTATGCAACAGTAGAAATGTACCAACCACAAAGACCTGAATTCCTGTTTAAAGTTGGCAAAGTACCCTCCTAACCCCTGCATATGACTGCAGACCTCTGATTCTGTAGGTTAACCTTCTATGTTCTAAGCTAATATCTTCCTCCTGTTCACCCTATCTCAAAATAATACAAAAGATGAGATTTTTGCTTATAAAATTGCAACTGTGTTCTAGATTTTCTGTGAATATTCCCATGACAACTCAATTAGAGTTAGGAAAACATGGTCAAAATCAGCGAAATTAATTTGGTGCTAGTTCAGGGTATGTTCATTCATTCATTCTAGAAATAGGTATCAACAGGCATTTAATGAACACTTACTTGTTACTTGCCCCTATACATGAGCACTGAGCTAGGCATTGTGGGAATCACCAAAGAAATAGAAGATAAAATGACTACCTAAAAATAAAGATCAAGGCAATTCTTAACTGTATACCAACAGACAGAGTTCACAGAGGGGAAAGAACACTGTGGGCCATTCATGGGTAGAAAGCTTTCCTATAAGGGGCAGGATTAGAGCAAGACCTGGAATGATGCATAGTATTTCAAATGAGAGAGAAACAAGCAGCATGAAAGACACTATTTCAAAGAAAATGAACACACTCAAAATAACTTTAGTTAAATACAGCCAATAAATTATCTGATCCTTTTCAGAGAGGGAAAGTTCTACTCTTACAGCAAAAGATTTAACTATTTCCATCAACTGTCAGTAGGTAGTCCTTCATTAAGAAATGAACATTTTCCTTATAAGCCAATTTATAACTTAAGATACATATGTGTTTTTAACATCCACACATTATGAAAGGGAATTAATATTCCTGAGTACATAAAGAAGCAGAGTCCACTTCACTCAATGGATAGATAATGGTGACTCTGGGTGTAGAAGTGTACTATTGGGGCTTTTTTTTCATCTGGCAATCTATAAGTGCAAGTCCAGATCTAATTGATTCCACTGAAGAATGTGGCTTGTTTACAATCTATATTCTAGTCATTGGAAAACCTTCGATTATTTGATGAGAGCAGATGCATTTCTCTACAATGTAGATTTAACTCTTCAAAAAAACCTGCTGAGCTTTCATGAAATATTGGTATATTTTAGAAGTTTGAAACCTAGGAGAACACAAGCATTTCAGCAGAAAAAAATAGCAATATCCTGTAGTCACAGGGAAACTTCTGGTGACCTGTGAGTTTGAGGACACATGGGAATATGGTCAGTAAGTCTATCATGGATGTAGGTCTTTACAGGCATTTCAGACCTCAGAACAACTAGTCACCTGAGGCTAGAAGGAAAATGATCATGTTTTGCTATATTCAAAACACTCAGGTAGTGTGTTTTATGTAAATATAGCCATACTTTCTTTTTCCATTACCCTAGCTCACAAAGGGAATAAGTCTTTGGAAAAAATTAAAACTTATTAGTAGTCCAGTTATGAGTAGGGAAAAGTGACCCTAAAGTTTTCTGGGATAATTCACTAGGATGTCAAGTGAATTATCCATCCATGACCAAGATGGTTATCCATCATTTATTATTTTTTTTAATTTTTTTAACGTTTATTTATTTTTGAGACAGAGAGAGACACAGCACGAACGGGGGAGGGTCAGAGAGAGAGGGAGACACAGAATCTGAAACAGGCTCCAGGCTCTGAGCTGTCAGCACAGAGCCCAACACAGGGCTCAAACTCATGGACCGTGAGATCATGACTTGAGCCGAAGTCGGACACGTAACCGACTGAGCCACCCAGGCGCCCCTATCCATCCTTTAAATACACACAGATAAGTGATATCACCATCAGAGAATATCTGAGAGACGTTCTTAGTTAATTCCCAGGATAACCCCAGTGGAGATTGACAGTTGACATGTGTTAACTCCATTTTGCTGATGGGGAAAAGCAAAATGTACAAAATCCTATCATACTGTCCTCTTCCTCTAGCAGGTGAGTGAGGAGAATGCATATTTTCTGGCTCCCCATCAGGGACCATTTTTTCAACCACCAGATCCCATTCAATTATAGGAAGATGACTCTGACTTAATCCCAACATTGAAGTAACCACATACCATAATAATATGCAAGTGTAAAACCACACCTCCAGAACAAAGCATATTGCAACAACTAATTGCACTCCTGTAGAGTAAGCAACCCTTTAAAAATAATTCTCAGACATCATTATATGTATTAAAACAAAGCTGGGATTGGCCCTACCCATTTTAACATGTGGTTCCATGCCTGTCCCTCCTTATAAGTCTACATCAGTGTTTGTATTGCTTTGAAAGTTATGAAAAAAACTAAACAGCTTGCAACTCTGTAGCTCTCCTGAGTCTACAAATCCTTCAAATTTACACATGATAAAACTGAGGCCCAGAGAGTGACCCACAGACACAAGTTAATTACAAAGCAGAGAGAGAAGACAAATAATATGCTTTCTATTTCTAGTTCAGTGTTTTATAGCATTACCCCTTCTTGCCTTTACTAAATTAAGAGATTATTGTTATACAATTATGGCATATTCTCCCCAACTTCTCCTGTCCTATTCTTCTGTACCATAAAAAATAATAATAATAATAGCTGAATTCAAAGAGTTTAATACCTCCTGAATTTTTGTATGTCCTGGAGATACAAAATGTTTCATAGCTATCACAGAACATAGAATGACTTCATGCACGTATTCATGCACATCCAGCTCAAAATCTCCTACTGGTAACTTCAGCTTTTTGTTCATTTGTTACTTTTAGTCAAAGGACAAGAAAACCAGGAGTTTAATCACTGGCAGTTGTAGTGCTAGAGTAAACTGACTAAAGACAGATATCTATACATTCATTAAAAAGTACCTACTGAGGGGGCACCAGGGTGGCTCAGTAAGTTAAGCGTCCAATTCTTGATTTCAGCTCAGGTCATGACCGCATGGTTCCTGGGATCAAGCCCTGTGTCAGGCTCTACGCTGACAGCATGGAGCCTGCCTGGGAATTTCTCTCTCCCTCTTTCTCTGCCCCTCCCCAGCTTGTGGGCACATGCTCTCTCTCTCTCTCTCAAAATAAGTAAACATTTTTTAAAAACCTACTGAGTATTTAACAGGTGATATGCACTGAAATAACCAAATCTCTATAATCACTTATTCCAAATAAAATTTAACTGTGATTCATAAAACCTCTATAAGTATAGCTCAAATTTGACTCCTTATGCAAATAAAAAAGTGGCTATTCTACAATATTGTTGCACTAGCTTCACTTCTCCATTTTCTCACCAAAAACTGTAAAATACAAAACTTTCTATATAGTTTCACTAATTAAAAACTATTATATGTTATTTTCATACTCACCCTTAAGATGGTCCTTGGATATAATAAAAGGAGAATCAAAAATGTATTCAACCAACATTTTACCTGTCCAATATAGTCCAAATCTCAGGATTAAATATTGTTTATAGGGCTCTAAAGCTTGGGGCACCTAGGGAGGCAACCCATAAGAGACTCTTACAGAGAACAAACTGAGGGTGGATGGAAGGGTGGGGGAGAGGGGAAAATGGGTGATGGGCATTGAGGAGGGCACTTGTTGGGATAAGCACTGGGTGTTGTATGTAAGCGATGCATCATGGGAATCTACCCCAAAGCCAAGAGCACACTGTATACTCTGTATGTTAGGTAACTTGACAATAAATTATAAAAATCAATCAATCAATCAATCAATCAATCTTGGGACACCTGTGTGGCTCAGTCGGTTAAGCGTCTTTTGATTTCAGTTCAGGTCATGATCCCAGGGTTGTGGGATTGAGCCTTGCATCAGGTTCCACACTGATTCTTAAGATTCTTAAGATTCCTTCCTTCCTTTCCTTCCTTCCTCCCTTCCTTCCTTCCTTCTTTTTCTTTCTTTCCTTCTTTCTTTTCTTTCTTTCTCTTTTTTCTTTCTCTCTCTCTCTCTCTCTCTCTCACCCTCTTTCTCCCCACACTTGTGTGCTCTGCCTCTGTAAAACAAAAAATAAATTATAAAAAAGAACTCTAAATCTTATTCAACAGAATCTAGAACTGGTAGATTAAGAATTGAAATATTTGGGGCGCCTGGGTGGCGCAGTCGGTTGGGCGTCCGACTTCAGCCAGGTCACGATCTCGCGGTCCGTGAGTTCGAGCCCCGCGTCAGGCTCTGGGCTGATGGCTCGGAGCCTGGAGCCTGTTTCCGATTCTGTGTCTCCCTCTCTCTCTGCCCCTCCCCCGTTCATGCTCTGTCTCTCTCTGTCCCAAAAATAAATAAAAAACGTTGAAAAAAAAAAAAATTAAAAAAAGAAATATTTGCCTTAAGCATTTTTTTCTTTATTAAAAATATCATTTCCTCATTATAATAAGAATATGTGGTCAGTGTAGAATATTCAGTAGAAAAAAAAACATAAAAAGGAATTTAAATTTACTAATATCTAGAAGAAAATACTGAAATCATTTCGAATAGTTTTTATATCTTGTTGCCTCCCCTCCTTTGATACTAATGAGTATTTCACCACGTTGTTAGATATTTAAAACCGTGATGCTTAATGGCTGTCTCATAATCTATTTAATTACAAACCATATTTTGCTTAATCAATTCCTAATGTTGGCTGTTTAAGGGACTCTCTTTTTCAGAGAGTCACAACAACCATTAGTGGGAATAAGGCCACTACCACACATGACATCACCAACCCATTTTGTTCCAATCAGGGACAGAGTCACAGCCCTGCAACCTCCCTCATCCCCAGCAGGATTAGAAACACTGTCGTCCAAGTCAGATTTTGTTGGAAGCAGCCCCTCCAGTTCAGCAGTCTGGCATTCCCTATAGAATGCTATGGTTTACATGTTTATCTTGAATATTAAGGCGGACGCTTGCAGAGCCTATTTCCCAATTCTTGTCTGCTGGGCTGCCATCCTCTTCAACAGTTGGTTCTTCTAAAACCCCAAATCTAAGGGTCTGTAAAGGCCTTACCCATGCAGGACTGTCTTGGCCACTGTCACTCCTAAATTTTCCTGAGCAACATACCTCGGTGAAAGCAATTAGTATATGATCAATCCAACAACCCTAGATATAATGCTTGCCCCACTTTGGTACAGCAGACATCTTTTATTTCATTCCCAAGACCATATATGTACTGGATTAAAAGCTGGAATGCCTGTTTGGGCCCTGTGAAGAGAGGTGATGAATGGTATGTCTGAACAGCTTGGTCCCTGGCTTGGTGTCCCTGAAATGCCACACTCCTCACTGAGGTCCACTGATAAGCGTGACAGCACTGAGCAACTTTTATCAGCAGACTTTATATCGGGGGACCCAAGCTAAAAGTTAGCACATGGGGTGTTCTGTCAGCACAGAGGCTTACACCATTAGCAGATCTAAACAGAGTTTGGATTATGGAGCCAAACAAAATTCTAGGTTTCTAAGTGCATAAAAGAAAAGGTTATAATGATTTCAATCTAAATAAAAATAGTGTTTTGAGGGAACCAAAGAAATTAATCTTGAAGTCTATCAGTGACAAAGAAACTCGAATATTTTTTACATAGAATTAGTACCATTTGGGGCAGTTTATTCTTCAGGCTGTTTGAACTGAAGTGTACTGGCAATGATCTGGGGTATTACCATGAGCCAACTAGGGACTTCTTAATATAAAAACAAAAAACAAAACAAAACAAAACCTCTCTGATTTCTCCGGAGAGCTCATCCCTGGAGAATGAGTACACATTACAATGCTATATGATCTTGAAAATGTGATACTGTATAAGAAAATAAGATGCCCACGGGAATTCCAATTCATGAGACTAAATTTGAGGAAGTTGCTTCATAGAAATTTAAACCCTTGACATTTATAAAATACAATGTAAAGTAGAATAAAATATAGTTTTCACTCAGTAAAATGGATGCAAAATGAACTGGAAGACATTCAATGGTTTTCTTCAGGGACCTTCAAAAAGCCGTCATATCTTCCAAACATTCACCAGAGTTCAAGGCTAATGGAAAACATGTGTGAAAAGCATTTGATAAGTAGATTTCAGAGCTCAATAAGGAATAAATATAACAAATTTGCCTTGGATATGCTTGATTGTGAGAAGAGAAGCTTTGAATTATTTCTCAATCCATTTTTTTTAAATATGGGAATCTAAACTAAGTTTAGTTCCTTCATTTATTCTTGTCCATCATGTGCTGGAAATACCAATGAGAAAAAGAGTTCCTGGTAAATGAAACTTCAGGAGAAATTCCTGAAAGAGCAAGAGAAAGCCATGAAATGAAAAATAGTAACAATGTAACTTGAGTAACTACAAATTTAATAATCAACATGTAATGTAATTATGGAAGAATCTCCCTATAAAAGTCCTATTAGAAATATTTTCTGCATTTCCAGGAAAAATGGTGACCTGAATACATGGAGGTAACTCTCCTGTTGAACATAAAAAGGAGAAAAAGTGGCATCAGTAATAGAAAGTAGGGAAGAGTATCAACACCATGCCAGAAATGTTAAAGACATGTTACTAAATGTCATGTAAACAGAACACAGTTGAAGATACAGAGGTGTGACAAAGTAATGGTCCACCCAAAGATGGCCATGCTCCTAATCCCTGGAACCTGTGAACAGATAACAGTATACACAAAATGGAAATTAAATTTGCAGATGGATTTAAAGTGATAACCTTAATTGAAATAGTGAGATTACCTATGTGGGCCTAATATAATCACAAGGGTCCTTCAAAGTGGCAGACTGAGGCAGAAAAAGAGTGATGAAGAGTAAAAAAAGCTTGACTCATCTTTGCTGGCTTTGAAGATAAAGGGGCCACAAGTCAAGGAGTGCAGGAGGCCTGTAGAATGTTTCCTCCCCAGAGCCTACAGAAAGGAATACAACCATGCCAATGCCTTGATTTTAGCCCAGTGAGATATATGTCAGACTCCTGACCTCCACAAGTAGAAGATAATGCATTTGTGTTAAGTCACTAAGTTTGTGGTAACTTGGTTTTGGCAGAAATAGGTAGAGGAGAGCCTGAAAACAATAGAAGAGATCCTTTTAAAAACTCTCAGTTGGAAGGAGCAGAGTCTGATAACAAGAAAGTGTCTTAGAAAAGAAGAAACACATCACTTGGAAAGTCCCTTTGCTACTGTAATTGGCAGCATTCAAAGCAGTTGTGACAAAAGGCCCAAAGGCTTATATAACAATACATCAAAGACAGCCAAGATTAGGGTGAGGATTCCCCAAGATTCGGGGGGGTAGGCGTTGATAATTGGATGTGTATGGTCACATCATAAACAAGAAGAGTAGACAGATACACCATGTGGCTTATGTGAAATGACCCAACAGAAAGATGGGTACAGGAAACAGCTCCTCCAAAACAGACCAAAAAAAAAAAAATGTTTTCTGCTGGGACTTCCCAAGATCTGTACCTTCCTTCCCATGCCCCTCCTCTAGCAACCCAGCAACTGAACAAGTGTGTAAACTTATATTAACCAGACACTGCATATATGAAAGGAAACAGCAAGAAACTGCAAGGTTTGAATAGCTTGCTCTTCACTCAGGGTAGAAAGACAAAAATTCCCCAAGTAGAAGAGGAAAAAGCCCGCAAGATACAGAAGAAGAGAATAATATTGATAAAAGCATTACAGAAAAAGAGAAATATAGGTCAGAAAGATACTCTATGCTTTCAAAATGCAGAATGTAAAATAAAATATGAAATGAAGAAACAAAGAGTAAAATGAAAAATCAACTGCTAAATGACAGTAGATAAATACACCACCAAGGAAACAAATCTGTTGGAGACATTAATTATATGCATTATAAGAGAGTAAAACAGAAAATCAGACCAAAGGAATGACAGGACAGAAAATAGGGATCCAACATAAAATTGATAATTAGATTTTTTTTAAAGAGTCTAAAAGAAATGGAAAAGAATGAAGATGTAATCACTGGATATGTTCATGAACTGAAAAAGGTACCAATGAGCAAAACAAATGGATTGACCACAGATGAGCTAACATTACTAAAGAAAGACAAACCTTTAGATATATCCCACAGGAAGAATCTTAATTCCAAAAAGAAAGAGAGAACACAACCAGAATCCACGCAGAGGGAAAGAGTTGATCTTAGATTTCTTTACCTCAACCCTAAAAAATCAAAGGACAATGGGGCAATGTCTACCCTACAGAATTTTTAGGAAAAAATTTCAGCCTCATGATCTTTTCATCAGCCAGTTTGTATGATCATTTATGTACAAAGGCATTGAAAGACACATACAACTACAGAAGTCTGACTCACAGAAGTGCTCTGACCTCATCCACTTCTCTTCTACCGTACTCCAGGCATTCTGGTTCCCAAGAAGTTCTTAGAAACTGCAATCTCAGGACTCCTGGGTGGCTCAGACAGTTAAGCACCCAACTGTGGACTTCAACTCAGGTCACGATCTCATGGTTTGTCAGTTCGAGCCCACATTGAGCTCTGCACTGGCAGCATGGAGGCTGCTTGGGATTCTCTCTCTCCCTTTCTCTGCCCTTCCCCCACCTGTGCTCTCTCTCTCTCAAAAATAAATAAATTTGAAAAAAAAAAAAAAACAGGAATCTCTCCTCGTCTCTTATTGAACACATAGTTTTAGCTGGTTGAAAGGAACAAACGTGCTGATACCCTGATTTCAGGTTTCTAGCCTCTAGAATTGTGAGCAAATAAATTTCTATTGTTTTAGTCACCCAATCTGTGGTATTTTATATATGACAGCCCTAGAAATGCTGATATTCTTTTCCCCAGAAATGCCTCTGAGGACACTTATCCTAAAGAAATCACAGAGACAGAAAATATATGCACAAGGAAGTTCATAACATTTATACATATGTGTGTGTGTATTATTATGTATGTATACATATGTTATTAAATAAGTATATGCAAATAATGGTACCATTGGGTAGCACCTATTTTTAAAACACATAATAGAAGAATATTTAGTAATATGGAAAAACATGCACAATAACAATTCAAATTACACTCAATATTCACTGAATGATCATGCTTTTATTTTTTATTTATTTATTTTTTTTAGCAAGAGAGACAAAGAGTGCAACTGGGGCCAGGAAGGAACAGCGAGAAGCAGTGAGAGAGAGAAAGAGAGAATCACAAGCAGGCTCCACGCTCAGCACGGAACCTGACATGGGGCTCGATCCCACAACCCTGGGATCATGACCTGAGCTGAATTCAAGAGTCAGACACTCAACCAAGTGAGCCACCCAGGCACCTCTGAATGAGCATACTTTTTAAAAGGTATCTTCATTATTATTGCTCTCTACATAACCAAGCATCTTTATGATGAATTTTAAAATGCTGATAATTATTTTGGGGTGGCAAAGTTCTAGATTTTAATTTTCTTTACTTTTGTATTTTAAAAGCTGTCCAAATCAATCATGTATTAATTTCATAAGCGATTTCTTTAAAACACCCAGCTATGAGGGAGACTACAAGGAAGATACACTAACACCTCACTTACTCTGTATGAAGACAGAAAAAGAAAGGAAAACTTACAGCAACACTGAAACCTGAGAGTTAGCATCTGAGATGATTTTCTACAAACTTAAAGGCCAATAAAACTATATTAAAAATATAATCAGTGACCCACCTAAGCTTTGCCCATCTGAAAGTCAATAAGAATATCCTTCCTCAGTCTCCCTCTCTCTGCCTGCTTGCCTGCCTCCTGTTTCAGAACTCAAGGTCCATGCTAAACAGAA
The DNA here is from genome assembly GCF_018350215.1 of Panthera leo. NCBI lineage: Eukaryota > Metazoa > Chordata > Mammalia > Carnivora > Felidae > Panthera > Panthera leo. Next base: position 79,907,557 of record NC_056682.1, on the reverse strand, counting down.
CACTGTTCTTCTATCACCCTGGAAAAGTAGTATATAGTAGACTTATACTTTAATCACCTCCCCTTACATATCACAGCAGAGCTATTACCCTCAGAAAACACAGGGAAGAAAATAAGAGCTGTGTCTTGTCAGTGACTTATTGCATTAAAGGACATGTGATACCCACAAATGTGATAGGTGAGCATGGGGACAAGAAGAATGCTGGCACTTGTGTTAATACACTGCTACTGATGCTGTTGTTTTCAGCATTCTTGTTTTGAGAAGAGCTGGAAAATGGGAGAAGATCTAATTCAACAGAGAATTACATAGGGAGTTAGGCACATTTATCCTCAAATGAAACTACAAACAGTGCAATTGATAAATAACATAAAATAAGTCATTTTTAAATATATGCAAATTTTTAGGTGTGTGCCTGGGTGGCTCAGTCAGTTAGGCATCGGACTCTTGATTTTGTCTCAGGTCATGATCTCACAGTCGTGAGATGGGAGTCCCCTGTCTGCTTCTACCCTGGCTGTACAGCCTGCTTGACATTGTCTCTCTCTCCCTTTGCCCCTCTCCCTGCTCACGTGCTTTATATATTACATATATAATATATTATATATAATATTATAAATTATATATTATTCCATCAACTGATGAATGGATAAAGAAATTGTGGTTTATATACACAATGGAATACTACGTGGCAATGAGAAAGAATGAAATATGGCCCTTTGTAGCAACGTGGACGGAACTGGAGAGTGTGATGCTAAGTGAAATAAGCCATACAGAGAGAGACAGATACCATATGTTTTCACTCTTATGTGGATCCTGAGAAACTTAACAGAAACCCATGGGGGAGGGGAAGGAAAAAAAAAAAAAAAAGAGGTTAGAGTGGGAGAGAGCCAAAGCATAAGAGACTGTTCAAAACTGAGAACAAACTGAGGGTTGATGGGGGGTGGGAGGGAGGGGAGGGTGGGTGACGGGTATTGAGGAGGGCACCTTTTGGGATGAGCACTGGGTGTTGTATGGAAACCAATTTGACAATAAATTTCATATATTGAAAAATAAATAAATAAATTATATATTATTATATATATTACATAACTATATAATTATATATTATATTATAATATATTATATATCATGTATTTTAATATATATAATACGTGTAAATTTTTACATGTATCAGAAATCACAGGTGTAAAATCACAGGAATGCAAATATATGGATTCACAAAAGATTTAAAAGGTAAATAAAATGTTATGTAAAACTTCATGGTAAAACAATGAGAAATTTATTAAGAATCTGATTAGTTTCTAAGGAAATTCAAATAAACAAAAAGCCCAACAAAATTAAGAGTAACATATGGCTATCAATCTAGACATTAAAGAGACTGAGATTAGTATTTGGAACATTCTCAGAATAAATGTAAACCCCTCAGTCTCACTAATCTTCCACTTCTGGTCAATCACCAAATTTTTTCTACTGTCTCACACGCCCATCCCTCTACCCTGCTGTCCACACCACTGCTTTCTGTCAGGCTCTCATTACCTGCTTCAGTACAGGGAGTTCAGTTCTCATCTCTCCATACGCCAACAACTAGCAAAGGGCCTAGGATTAGAGAGGGAGTCAGAAAATGCTGTAACTTTGAAAGACCATGATGAAGTTGTCATGAACCAATCATAAAATATAGGTTGATTATGGTTGTCTCCTGGCTTGGCAAATTTAATTGGGAAATGCATCCCTCACGTGGAATTTTCTGTCTAACAGAGATAATGAAGAAGGACAACAGTGTCCATCTGGCTGAGACTTAAAAAATCTTTAAATCTCAAAGTCTTAAAGAGTCTGTGCAATTCATGACCCAAAGAAGATTAGATAAACCAGACTCTAAGGAGTCATCAGCACGCAAAATGTCTTGTTTCCCTAGTGAGACTATAAGTACTTTGAGGTAATAGTAATAGACTTAGTTTTGTTTATTTCTTATCCTCCTTGTGCCTTACAGTGTAGATAGAATGGATAAGGAATCCCATGGTCCTCTCAATGTGCCTTAGATTATATCCCCTTTATCCAATTTAAAGTTATCACTCCAGTAACTTCTCTTCTTTCTAACATCATCAAATTTTTGCTCTCTCTCTAGATTATTCCCATCGGCATACTGTCATGACGTTATTTCTCAAATCGTTACACACACACACACACACACACACACACACACACACCCCTTCTCTTATCTCTTATTTCACCTTCCCACTAGCAATGACCGTATGTCTTTGCTTTAAAACTTCTTGAAAGAGTCATCCCTAGTGCTTTCTCCAGTTCCTCTAAGGCATACCTTAGACAGGAGCATACTGTTTCCTACCGCATCAGCAAAATGCTTTCCCTGAGGACACCCCTGACCTCCATAGTGCTCAATCCAGTGGGAAATTCTCAATTCCCACTTTACTGAGTGATTGGTCAGCAGCATTTGACACAGTTGTCTTCTGGCTTCCAGGAGAACACACTCTTACTATTACTCTGCCTCACTGATCTTTCCTCTCAATCTCCTTTCTGGTTTCCTTTCTTCCCTTTGACTTTTTTTTGGGGGGGGGGGCAGGGGAAGTATCTTTTTGTTCATTCATTTTTTTTTGTAGTTTCAAGTTTTTATTTAAATTATAGTTAGTTAACACCATATAATATTAGTTTCAGGTGTAGAATTTAGTGATTCATCACTTACATACAACACCCAGTGCTTATCACAACAAGTGTCCTCGTTAATACCCATCACCCATTTAACCCATCTCCCTTCCCATCTCCCCTCCATCAACCCACAGTTTGTTCTCTATAGTTAAGGATTTGTTTCTTGGTTTGCCTCTCTCCTTTTTGTCTCTTATATTCATCTATTTCATTTCTTATTATTCCATATACGAGTGAAATCATATGGGATCTGTCTCTGAGTTATTTCACTTAGCATAATATACTCTAGCTCCATCCACATCATTGCAAATGGCAAGATTTCATTTTTTTTATGGCTGAATAATATTTCATTGTATAATAAACCACAACTTCTTTATCCATTCATCAGTCAAGGCACGTTTGGGCTCTTTACATAATTTGGCTATTGTTGTAATGCTGCTATAAACATCGGGATGCATGTATTCCTTCAGTGTTTTTGTAGCTTTTGGGTAAATACCTAGTAGTGCAATTGCTGGATTGTAGGGTAGTTTTATTTTTAACTTTTTGAGGAACCTCCACACTGTCTTCCAGAGTGGTTGCACCAGTTTGCTTTCCCACCAACAGTGCAAGAAGATTCCTCTTTCTCCACATTCTCACCAACACCTGTTGTTTCTTATGTTGTTAATTTTAGCCATTCTAACAAGTGTGAGGTGATATCTCACTGTAGTTGGGTTTTTTTTTTAAGTTTACTTATTTATTTTGAGAGAGAGAGAAAGCATGAGTCAGGGAGAGGCAGAGAGATAGGGAGAGAGAGAATCCCAAACAAGCTCCACACTGTCAGCACAGAGCCCAATGCAGGGCTCAAACCCACGAACCGTAAAATCATGACCTGAGCTGAAGTCAAGACACGTAACCAACTGAGCCACCTAGGTACCCCTCACTGTAGTTTTGATTTGTATTTCCCTGATGATGAGTGATGTCGAGCATCTTTTCATGTGTCTGTTAACCAATGTCTTCTTTGGGAAAATGTCTATTCATGTCTTCTGCTCATTTCTTAACTGGATTATTTGCTTTTTGGTTATTGAGTTTTATAAGTTCTTTACAGATTTTGGATCCTAACTCTTTGTCAAATATGTCATTTGAAAACATCTTCTCCCATTCCAAAAGCTGCCTTTTAGTTTTGTTGATTGTTTCCTTCGCCGTGCAGAAGCTTTTTATCTTGATGAAGTTCCAATAGTTCATGTTTGCTTTTGTTTCCCTTGCCTCTGGTATCTAGGAAGAAGGTGCTTCAGCCGAGGTCAAAGAGTTTACTGCCTGTGTTCTCCTCCAGGATTTTGATGGTTTGGTTTCCTGTCTCACATTTAGGTCTTTCATCTATTTTTAATTTAGTTTTGTGTACAGTGTAATAAAGTGGTTCAGTTTCATTCTTCTGCATGTTGCTGTCCAAATTTTCCCAACACCATTTGTTAAAAAGACTATATTTTTTCCATTGTATATTCTTTCCTGCTTTGTTGAAGATGAGCTGACCATATAGTTGTGGGCCCATTTATGGGTTTTCTTTTTTTTTTTTAATTTTTTAAATGTTTTTATTTATTTTTGAGACAGAAAGAGACAGAGCATGAGTGGGGGAGGGGCAGAGAGAGAGGGAGACACAGAATCCAAAGTAGGCTCCAGGCTTTGAGCTGTCAGCACAGAGCCCGACGCAGGACTCAAACCCACAGACTGTGAGATCATGACCTGAGCCAAAGTTGGACGCTTAACCAACTGAGCCATCCAGGTGCCCTCATTTATGGGTTTTCTAATCTGTTCCATTGATCTATGTCTGTTTTTGTGCCAGTATCATACTGTCTTCATGACTACAGCTTTGTATCTTTCTTTTGACTTCTTAATGGTGGATTGTTCCATGACACACACATATCTCCTTTATGTATACTTATTATAGTGATTTAATTCAATCTCAGGGATTTAAACCCATGTTGGAATCCCTACATTTATATCCCAACACATACCTCTCTTCAACTCCAGACTCATATACAAAATTGTCTACTTTACATCACCACTCTGATTTCTAACAGAAAACAAATTCAACGTGTACAGAATTCAGCTCCTGATATCTCCTCTCAAACACAAGTTATCTGTAGCCCTCCTCATCTAAGGGCAATTTCATCATTATTCAAAAATTATTCAAGTCAAGAAACTTGGATTCTTTCTTAATGATCTTAATCATATACCCCACATCAATTCCACCTTCAAATCTTGTCTTTCCTTCCAACATATGTCCAGAATCTGACAGCCTATGCCATTTCCACTGCTCACCACCCTAGTCTAAGTCACCAGCATCTTTCACTTAAGTTACTGCAATAATTTCCTATAGGTCTCCCTTTCTTTATATCCTTGCTCTTCTACAGTCTAGTCTCAGCATAGCATCCAGACCAATCATCTTTCTCTCAGGATTCCATTTCACTCAGGTTAAAATCCAAAGGCTGAATACAGCCTCAAGGCCCCACGGGATCTGCCTACCCCCATCATTCCTCTGAGCTCATGGCCTGCTGCTCTCCCCTCTGCACACTCCTCGTTCATCAGAAATTGTCATGTAGCCACTGCTCACTTCAAGGGAGCCTGGGAAATCAAGCTCTGGGCACACTGCCACCTCAACAAAAATAGAGAGGAGAAGAAGAAAAATATTAGCAAGGCAACCAGCAGTGTCACACAAATGATTATCTTATTTTACAAATAACAAAAAGTTTCAGAGAAGTTAGGTGATGTTGGTAGAAAGTTTGGTATCTATCCTAGAAAGCAACTGAGTCAGACAATGGTAAACTAGAATCCAAACACAGGTCTGACTCCACATGCTCTTATTTTTCTATTACATCAGGCAACCTCCCTCATTTAATAAAAAATTACAAGCCTTTGAATGATTTTGAGAAGAAAATTTGTTCTCTCAAACTATCTAGCCCTAAGTAGTCATCTCATAAATGTTCTTGATGATAAAAAATTTTATTTTCAGACAATGTCTACCTGTGCTAGAATGGGATTTTTAAAAGATTTTATCGGTGGCAGGGACAGAGGGAGAGAGAGAATCTTAAAAAGACTCATGACCATGAGATCATGACCTGGGCCAAAATTAAGAGTCAGATGTTTAACTGATAGCCACCCAGGTGCCCCTAGAGTGAGACTTTTAAAAACTCATTTTAAGTTTGTATGTTTCTTCTCTCAATAGTCATGGGAATAAAGTCTATCAAATATTTGTTTGAATTTTAACCAAATTTTACATCAGTTATTCTCAATCTAGGTTACATATTCTATTCCTCTATGACTTTTAAAATTACAGATTATTTATTTATTTACTTGCTTAAATTTTATCTTTAATTCCAGTAACATACAGCCTTATATTAGTTTCGGTTGTACAACAGAGTGATTCAACAATTCTATACATTACTCAATACTCATCATGGTAAATGTACTCTTAATCCCCTTCACCTATTTGACGCAACCTCCCACCCACCTCCCTTCTGGTAACCACTAGTTTGTTCTCTATATTTAAAAGTCTGTTTCTCTCTTTTTTCTCTGTTTTGTTTCTTAAATTCCACCTATGAGTGAAATCATATGGTACTTGTCTTCCTTCCTCTGACTAACTTATTTCACTTAGCATTATACCCTCTAGATCCATCCATGTTGTTGCAAATGGCAAGATTTCATTCTTTTTTACAGTTGAGTAATATTCCATTGTATGAATATACCACATCTTTATCCATTCATCTACTGATAGACACTTGGATTGCTTCCATATCTTGTCTATTGCAAATAATTCCACAATAAACATAAGGGTGCATATATCTTTTCAAATTACTGTTTTTGTATTCTGTAGATAAATACTCAGTAGTGGAATTATGGATCATATGGTCATTCTATTTTTCCTGAAATTGCAGATTCTGGAGTCTTATCTACAGATTCTGATCTAAGTGGGGTAGGGAAGCTGGGACTGAGCATTAAGAAAAAACTTCCAGGGGTGCCTGGGTGGCTCAGTCGGTTGGGCGTCTCACTTCAGCTCAGGTCATGATCTCATGGCTTGTGAGTTTGAGCCCCACGTCGGGCTCTGTGCTGACAGCTCAGAGCCTGGAGCCTCTTCAGATTCTGTGTCTTTGTCTCTCTCTCTGCCCCTTCCCCGCTCACATTCTGTCTCTCAAAAATAAACATTAAAATTTTTTTAAAAAAAGAAAAAACTTCCCTTATCATTTTAGTATAAAGCCAAACTTTAAAATCACAGATTCAGTTAAACAGTCTTAATAGCTCCAAGCCTCACAAACTGAAGGCTACATCTGTCCTGCCTTGTCTCCCATCACTTCCATCCTTAGACTATATGCCCCAGACTTAACAAAGTAGGGCACTTCCTGCCACTACTGTAAGGCTTCATATTTCTATCCTAACAGCAATACAGCTGCTTTGAATGGTTTACTCTCCCAACACTCCATCATCTGACAGCCAAACTATTTTTTCCATTAAGGCTCATCATACACATCACTGTCTCTGTGGACAGATCTTCCTTTTGGCCTTCACTGCACTGTTGCAGAGACTGCTAGAGGCCACCAAAGAATGCTGTCCTCTTCCTTATGAAGACTGCATTGATTTTCTTAGAAGTAGCTGCCGATTTTCCAGCCAATATGCATAATGATGAAGCCATATAACTGGTTCTAGCCAATGGAATATGGACCTAAGTGACATGTATCATTTCCAGGAAGAGATATGAGAATCAGGGGTAGGATCCTCCATGAATTCTTCCCTTCACCTACCAGCTGGATGACCCCCATAGGAACAGTCCCAGTCTCTGGGTCATTGCCTAGAGGAAAGACAACCAGGAGAGCTGCCCATTCAGGGTGATTAGGGTTAGATTTGACATAAGCAAGAAATAAATTTTCTCTATATTAAGCCACTAGGATTTGGAGTTCTTTTTGACAACAGTTCCCCACGTTCTAAAACATTAATTTTGCCCTCTACTTCATTGAATACCTTCTGCACAGAATGATATTTATTTCTTTATATGTTTGCCTCATTTACTTATTTGTAGATTACCTGTACCCTGAGTCTCAAGCCCAATAGAGCAGGCACTTAAGTTTGTTGAATTGAAATCCATTAAGAATATTAAAGAATGCTTGTAAAGCCAGAGCTGCAGTACAACTCCATAAGATTCTATTTCCCACCCTGCATCTATGGTGCCCAAGAGTTGTCTTCCCTTTAATTGACACAGCTGTCCTAACTCCATTCCTAACAGCCTAACCCACAAAAGTCTCTCCCTACCAGAAGGACCAAGTTGAGTCTTTATCACCTCTATCCTGTGTGTCATATATAGCTATCTCCATTTTCCTAGACACCATGCTTTTATCTGCTGAATCAATAAATACTAACTGGTGATGTTTTACTTATTCTTCAGTGAATTCTCAGCAAAGTAAGTCCCTAGTACCCATGAGCATAACATGAGCATAGCACTTTATTAATATCACAAGTAGAGAACTTACTACTGGTAGCTCTTTCTGTGCCCATTCTCCCTGTAAGTTCTGTTTCCATCAGGGCAAGAGTCTCTTTGTATCCTTAGCAGCTACTCCATGCTTTGCTTAAGACATACATGTGTTTTTTAGTTGAATAGCATGAAGCAAGTTAAGGAGAATTTAAATAAAAGATTTTTCTGACTGTTCTCTAATAAAGATGATCTTCTATAGGAAATACTTATAACTCCTCTAATCATATTGAATAGGTGTTAAAGCATATTGCTTACTTATTTATATACACAACCGTGCCCTTTCAGAAAAGTGCTAGAGATCCTTTTTTTTTAATTTGTTTTTATTTTATTTATTTTTGAGACAGAGCATGAACAGGGGAGAGGCAGAGAGAGAGGGAGACACAGAATCTGAAACAGGCTCCAGGCTCTGAGCAGTCAGCACAGAGCCCGACACGGGGCTCGAACTCACGGACCGCGAGATCATGACCTGAGCCGAAGTCAGACGCTTAACCGACAGAGCCACCCAGGCGCCCCTAGAGATCCTTTTTGATCAGTAAGAGACCTTTGATTTCCTAGAGTATAAAATGTGTGTATTTGTCTCACTATATATTTAAGGGATGGTGCTGGTTGTAGCTTTCTTTATCATCACAGGGGGCTGAGCTGCTGACTACAGCTTTCCCAAAGCCTCAGTCTCAAACCACTGAGCAGCCTATTCCAAAAGCAATGTTCGTCTTCTCTGAAAATTACCTAATGAATGATAAAGAATAACAGAAAAGTGGGAAAAAATGTTCTCAGCACAGTAAAGGATTAACATACTTTATTCCCTAGAAGTGCTTGGCAAATTTATAGATGTAGGTTTTGGAAGCTATTACTAACAGATGAGGCTTTAACAGAATGGCCTATCTTGTTTTTCACCCTACACAGAAACCATAAAATTATTTTGGAACCTATAGGTTGTTTTCAAAGCTACACATCTTGAAAGATAGTTACTCTTACTGGAAATACTTAGCTTAGGAATCTTTATTATATTGCTCCAAAATTCTTTGCATTCTAGACAGGCTGAGAGGTCTCAGGAACTGTTTCCCTCACAAGGTACAAAATAATTGCCTACCCAGTCTAATCATGTTGCCTTTTCTCTATTAAAGATTAAATTATTAAAGATGTGAATCTGACGTCTTTATCTATATCACTGCATTCTTCCCTAGCTTCCAAACCTCACAGTCATTGCTCATTTTTATGACCAAATTAAGAACACATGTGTCTGACTGAACTCCCAGAGACTAGAACTGTTCTTAACTTTAGCCTACACAACACCCTGGATTTCTTAAAGCCATTCATTAAAGTTAGACTTGGCTATCTTTATTCCTTGATCTCTAAGTTTCAAATAGAGGCGCTATGAACCCAGAGCAACACATTTAAAATTATTAAAATAAAAGAAAAATAGTGGGGCGCCTGGGTGGCTCAGTTGGTTGAGCTTCCAACTTTGGCTCAGGTCATGGTCTCGCGGTCTGTGAGTTCCAGCCCCGCATCGGGCTCTGGGCTGATGGCTCAGAGCCTGGAGCCTGCTTCGGATTCTGTGTCTCCCTCTCTCTCTGCCCCTACCCTGCTCATGCTCTCTCTCTCTCTCTCTCTCTCTCTCTCTCTGTCTCTCTCTCTCTCTGCCAAAAATAAATAAACATTAAAAAAATTCTTAAACGTAAAGATGAACAGAAAGAGGAGCCACACAAGCTGGAACCTCAGGGAGTCAGATTACAGAGTTAAAAGTTGGGTGACCAACTGTCTTGGTGTTCCTGGGACTAAGGGGCTCCCAGGACATGAAACTTTCATTGCTCAATGTCCCTGACAAACCAAGATAAATTCCTGCCCTACAACTTGCAATTGTTTGGAGTTTTGCTGAATCAAAGATTCAGAATGTGAAAGAACGGAAGCAAAAAGAAAAGGAAATTAGATTTCTTTAATGTGTTTTGAGAAAATATTTAAATGTAGGTATTCCTTATTATCTGGACTGTCAGACTGTACTTTGATTTTTTTTAATATTTATTTTTGAGAGAGAGAGAGAGTGTGAACAAGGGAGGAGCAGAGAAAGAGGGAGGAACAGAATCTGAAGCAAGCTCCAGGCTTTGAGCTGTCAGCACAGAGCCCAACATGAGGCTCAAACCCACAGATGTGAGATCATGACCTGAGCCGAAGTCAGACATCTAACAGACTGAGGATAATGAGAGATTTCCCTGCAGATAGTGAAGGATCCATAGATAGAATTGTTTTTAGATTTGTTATTATTATTATTATTATTATTATTATTATTATTACTACTCCCTAGTATGACTATGACTATTCTCTACTACTGCTACAACTACTGATCACTATCATCATCATGCCACATCATACAGCAGTTAATTGCAGAAGCAGGTTTAAAACTGGCTCTCCCTTATTATCGAAACATTAAAACGCAACCTGAGAAAGCATTTAATAAAGACCCCTGGCATCCAAAAGGTTCTTTGTAACATGGCCACACAGGTGCACATAAGAATGCACAAAAATTTAAATGGCACAGAGGACCAAGAAGCAAATTCAATGTCATGGAATCTTTGGCACTAATGATCTTTCTTTATAATATTTTCCAAGTAAAATATAAAACAAGTGGCATTTACTGAGTTGGGTTTATTTTTTATTTCTTTTGGCTTCTATGTATGTACCATAAACACATGGACGACGATTAATCCTTCTGAATTTTGTAGTACAGATTTGAGAGTATAGTAACAGAGGGTCCACAAGCTAACCCAACCAAGGTCTAATTTTCTGGAGCTGTATTTCTGTAAAAATCAACAAAATAACAGACCTAATGCTATTTTGGCTCTGTAATTACTGACTCATCTTGCCATCTTGCCTCTGTCATCTCTATTTGACATAATAAAATATTAGCACACGCTCACAATAAAATGTTATTAGCACACAGTCACGTATATGAATGTTTCTAAATAGGCATAAATGGAAGAACAGCTTGTAACACTCACTTTTTCACACACAAATGACTCCACATGGTCATTTTCATTACACGAGATACACTATTAATGAAAAAAATTAGAAAAATAAGTTAAAGTAAGAAAATTTAAATCATCCATAATCCCACAACCTGGGGTAACTATTGTTAATACTTTGTTATTTCTATTTCTGACTTTTTCTAAGAAAATAAAAAAATCATACACAGGTAAATATACACAAAATTTTTAATGCACTGAATTATAATCCTTTTCCTATAGCAGATGTTGTAAATATCTCCCCATATTCAGTACATATAATTATTATATTGTAGATCATGGTTTTAAATAGTTGCCTGGAATTCCATTCTGTCAATTCGCCATAAGGTCCTACTCATTCCACTGTTCATGGAAAGTTGAGTTGTTTATATTTCCTTGCTATTATACACAATTCATTTTTATAAACATCCTTGTTTATACACCTTGGCACAAAATATTTCCTTAGACATAAAAATTCCTAGAGATGGGATTATGACATCAGAAACTGCATTTTTAATTTATTTTTTATTTTAGAGACAGAGTGTGTGCGCATGGGGGCGGGGGGAGGGGGGAGAAGGGGCAGAGAGAGAATCTTAAGCAGGCCCTGAAAGAGGGCGCAATCCCATGACCCTGGGATCATGACCTAAGCCAAAATCAAGAGTAGACACTCAACCAACTGAGCCACCCAGGTGCCCCAGAAACTGCATATTTTTAAGGCTTCTTATACATACTTTATAGTAAGTACTATGCATTTATTTGTAAAACATGTACATAAATGTTATATCTACAGAACCAGTGCACTGGTTTGTACTCCCAGCAGCAGGTATAAACCATTCTGTCCCATTGCTCTTTGCAGCCGAGCGAGCCAGTGGCTTGCCTTGGTGTCATGGTCTCCGACAGAAAATATCTACAAGACACTCTCATCAGTGATACCCTTATAACCCAACCCCAGCTGCTGTAAGGACTTCCTGCCCCACTGGCTGGTGAATAGCTGCTGACAACATCCATGTGTACTGTGATGTCGCAAGCTAGCAAGAAAACCAGCATTCAAAAGTAACAAGGCAATTGAGAATTGCTAGCCACTGTCAGAGAGAAAAGTTTTGATTTTTAAATGCATATCTGTTCTGTTTTAACAAATGGGACAGGAAAAAAAAAGGATGGGTCACATTTGGCAAATAAGAATACTTTTTCCTCAGAGAAAAATTGTAAAAAAGACAGAAGAATCATTACAGATTTATAAAATCTGCTACAAATGTCCTGCCAGTTAGAGTATGATATTAAAATGACAAGGAGGCAAAATTTAAAACAAATTTTTCCCATGCTTGGATAATAATATTTTCAATCATTTCCTAACTGGAAGATTTCAAAACTAAAACCCAAGTGTCTCAGTAGATGTAAGCAAGGGCAAAGCAATGGAACAAGATAGACTGTCTCTTCCTCAGTTTGCTGGCTTTGCACTGAAGGGAGATACTGCCTACATCTTACTGGGCCGATCTAGCCTCTCCTGGAGCCCAGAGAGCAGAAAGAGAAGATCCAGGGAAGCCAGACCTGGGGAGACACCAGACATGTACACACCACTGGTGAGGATGCAGGTCGGGAAAAGGCAGGAGTGCCGTATCCACTCAGGGCAAGCTGATAGATAAAAGTACTATCTTCTACATCATAGGCCATGAAAAAGAAGTTTCTTAATTATTTTACAAATAATTGCCTGGTGCTTACTTAGGCTTTCTCAACAGTCGCTCATTTCATCCTGGGACAAATTATCCCTATCTTCCAATAAGGAAACTGACGCATACAGAGAATAAATATTTTCCCCAAGATATTAACGGCTCATAAGTGGGAAAACTAGAATTTACACCCAGGGAGCCTGGCTCTAAAGCTCCACAATCTTAGCTATATCAGATGTCATCTCTTAGTCCACAGTTACAAAGACAGGGTAGGACTGAAGGTCTGAAGACTAAAGTTCAAGTTCCAAGGCCACCTCCTATTAGCAGCTCTAAGAGACCAAAGTACATTTAATCTCTCTAAGGCTGAGGTTGCTAAAGCAGGTGACATCCAGATATCAGCTCTTTATCCTCCCCCTGCAACCCATGCCCCATGTCCACCTGCACATGGGGCTCAGCCCACCTCTGAGCTCCCCATCCCACCCAGCTTCTCCTGAATTTGAATCTTCATATTGACTCACTATCTGAGAGATTCTAATTCATACTAAAGTGTGATAATTATTCCCCTAGAGAAGCTTTTGATATAAAAACATCAGAACAAAAAATACTGTTTTTCTGAACATTTTGTACAGGACACAGAGTAGGGAAGGGAAATACACTGCATAGTGCAGAAAAATATACTTAAAAGTTCCCCATAAATATCCCCATTGGTCCTATAACTCCACACGGCCAAGTAGGGAAAGGAACTTTCAGTGCTGTTTCCTTTTTTCAGTTCCCAGAGTTGATAACTGTCTTCTCTTCTGAATTTCCACCTGGACACCTTCAAGGTATGAAACTTTAAGATCTCACTTCTTTCTTATAAGATGTAAAATAACTTATTTACTCATAAATTATTTAACAACTATGATGCTCCAAGGAGATAACGGTCATGAAAATCCCTCATAGAAATGAAGAGATACATTGACAGAAGGTATAGTTGATATCCCCAGAAAGACAGTATGAGCTGAATGACTAAAACCTTGGCATATCTAAACTTAGTGAAGGCCAGGTGCATGCCGAGTGATTGGAGGGGGCATTTCTACACGTTGGTGACTGATGCTCGATTAACACTTTCCCACAAACCACACCATGGCAGTTACAGCAGAGACAATACAGAGCTGGTTAAACAAAGTTCCAAGTCTGACTTCAAACAACTCTTCTTTAAAAATGCAAACAGCCTAGGGCGCCTGGGTGGCTCAGTCGGTTGAGCGTCCGACTTCGGCTCGGGTCATGATCTCACAGTTTGTGGGTTCGAGCCCCGCATCAGGCTCTGTGCTCACCGCTTGCTCAGAGCCTGGAGCCTGCTTCCAATTCTGTGTCTCCTTCTCTCTCTGCCCCTCCCCCGCTCATGCTTTGTCTCACTCTGTTTCTCAAAACTAAATAAATGTAAAAAACAAAAAATTTTAAAAATAAATGGTGAGTTTATACGCAGCATCTTCAAATATGCCAAACATTTATGAAGCTTGAAAATTTGCAGGCTGAAGCTCTATCAAGGAGGCTGGGCACTGAATCCTCCAATATGTGTTAGGTCTGTCACCTGGGATAGCTGTCTAATTTCTCCAAGCCTCAGTTTCTTCATCTGTGAAATGATTCTATCAGGACTCAGATCAAAAATTTGTTATGAGAACTAGGTCAATCACACATGGTATGAAGCAGCAGTGAGCAAATGGGATGTTATCATTAAGTGAGGCTAACACATCCAGGTTTTGCTAACATTAAAGACAGACGTGAGTTGCACCTCTCCTTGTTACACTGAACACTAACTTGGGGAAAGTCGGCACCTGTCAGCCAAAACAATCAAGCTGGAGGCAGGATAGTTCCTGCAAATAGCCAGAGTCTTCCAAAGAATTCCAGAAATGCTCTCACATTCTCTATCACATCCCTTTAAGCACAGACTAATTTAAACACAAGGCACTCCACGTCAGAAAGGCACACAGGGGACAAAAGCCAAAAAACAAATCCCAATGAAAAATAACCCTCTTGTTGGGAAATGAGCCCTCAATTCCATATGCTGGAAGATGTGGCTCAGGATATATTCCTGCAGAAGTCAAGGTCACATCACTTTTAGATTCGGCAAGAGTGTCTCCAGGTAGTTCTACTTTGCACTCTTTGAAGAGAGCCCTTTTTCAGACAATTGCACCTAAAGCAATAGATTGATCCTTTCAGCTTTAATAGATCTGACTGCTTGTTTAATAGTAAAATGTGTGCATTTTTAAGGAGGGACCTCAACCTCCTGCATTTAGCCAAAGCAAATTATGGAGCAGGGAACTGTGTTATATTTCAGGCCAGCACACCATTAAACTTGTCACTTTAGAAATTAAGGTAACTATTCAGTCCTAAAGATACCTAAAAGAGAAAGCTGAAACATATCTCTTGTCTCAGTAAGCCAACCTCTTTGGTTTTTGTGACTGGGGAATCTGAAACTATAGATACTTGCAAGCTGATCTCCCAAGAAATGTGCCTATAATAACAATCTGTCAATATCATTTATGATTTTTTGCTTTGCTTTGTTTGTAGTACTATGGTACTACAATATGTTCATAATATAGAACCTGAAATACATAGCAATTTCTTAGGCATGTAACAATTTCCCTTGAGCACAAAAATACAAGAACGTACGCTATGAAAAGTGTTGGCAATTAGATCTAATCAGTGCTGATCTTCACATGAGAACATATAAACATGGGGCATCTCTGAACTTATTCCTTTTTCAGGTTTTTTTTCTAAGAACTAATTTCACTAAATGTGTTGTGCCAGAAGATCACAACAACCCTGGCTAATAATTTCTTAAAAGACAACCAGTGGGTCGTGAAAGGAGAAGGGACAAATCACTTCTTGAAGGAGGATCTACATGAAATGAAGGTTGTATTGTTTCCCTGGAATGAGACACTTTTACAGACCTCGTTATGTAAGACTGTAACAACCAATGGTCATAGATGAGAGGGTAGGCATTGTGCAGCCCTATGGACGTACTTACACACAGAATTACAATTTCTGAAGACAATATGCACTGATGGGCCTATGGCTTCTTACTACCAAACTGAACGATCTTATCTGGCCATGTGGAGCAAGTGATCATAGAACAGCTTTGGGAAAATTATTTTTTTATTTTGTGGTAACTTTTGTGGCTTATCAGAGGATTATTATATGATGACATTAGATTAAACCTTTACTTAAGGTGGCATGAGTTCCAGAGAAAAAAAAACTCTACATTTAAAAGAGTTACCTTTAAGAGGGAACTCAGATAAAATGCAGTAGAAAATAGTTGTCGTGAGGCTCCATCCAGCCACACACCCTTATCTTCATGTTTCTTTCTCACCAAGTGTTATGAAAGAAGTTCCAAATAAATATTTTATTGAGGAATGTGTGAAGGTTTCTATTATTTCTCAAGGCTACACTTTACCAGTCATGATTGCATGAGTATGGGATTCACCTTAATTTGCAGATAACCCGGGCACCTGGCAGCCTGCCTTCATCCTCTCAAGCCATCCTGGTGTCTCTGTCAGATTCAGGGCACACCAACAGTCTTTAGAATTTCACATTTATTTTATGAATATTTA
The DNA here is from genome assembly GCF_018350215.1 of Panthera leo. NCBI lineage: Eukaryota > Metazoa > Chordata > Mammalia > Carnivora > Felidae > Panthera > Panthera leo. Next base: position 79,891,149 of record NC_056682.1, on the reverse strand, counting down.
AGGCAGTGTTTCCCAACTTTTCCCAAGTCATGGTACTTAGGGAAAATGATGGTATTTATACACTGCAGTAAAGAGATAAGGCAGTGTGTGTCCATAAGTAACTAGCTGGGGGAGGAGAGGAAAGTGGGATGAGGAGTTTAGACCCCTGGGTCACGCCCCACAGACCTGGACTGAATGGATCAGTATCTCCCCACACCAAGAACCCAGCACAGCATCTGTCAGGGAGATGCAGCCTTAAAAAGAAAGCAGATGTTTTCAAGCACTCCCTTGGGAACATTACAGATTCTCCATGGTAGAGGACCAGAAATAAATATTATTTATTAAAAGGCATTATTCTTATGTTGTTGATTATATCTTATCCATTATTTAATTTTACTGCTATGAAAATAACTTATAAACAAACCATTTACTTATAGCCTTCTTTTCATCTCTTAATTCTCCGAGCACTTGGCATAAAGGTAGGGGAAAGTACACAGATTTTGGAGTAAAACAGACCTCCTTGAAAATATTGATTGTGTGTACATCTGGCCTCAGACAGATCCCACACTCTTTCTGAGCCTCAGTTCTCCCACATTAAATGGGAATACTAAAACCTACTTCAAAAAAGAATTACCGGTTTTTTTTAGTTTAAAATGTCAGTAGCACAGAAAAATTGATGTTCATTAAATGTTAACTCACTTCGTCTTCCTAGAAGAGAATTAGTATTAGTATAGCAGTTAAATTACCTGTATCTGTTACCTTCCCTAACTCCTTCTTCTACTCTCTTCTATTCTTCATCATCCTCCCTCTGCCACCTACCCACCTTGTTTTCTAGTTCTACATTCTCTGATGCCTCCTCCTTCTCATGCTCATACTTTCTTCTCTCTCCAAACTGGGGCAAGGAGGGTGGAAAGGGGACATGGAGAAGAAGGAACAGGCAATATGGCTGTCTGATTGTATTCAACTCCCAACTCTTAAAGGCACTGCCCAAATCATTTCAAGTAATTATTTAAAAAAAATTAGCCCAAAATTATTGTATTCAAGTCCTACGCTGTTTGATCTCTCAGTGTCCACGAAGAGCCACCCTTTGGATTGGTGGCTGTCAACCTTTACACTACTTTGCCATGCCAGAAAAAAACAACACAGACCCATCAGTAGGAAGAGTTCAAGGAAATAGTGAATCTTGTTAAGAGAGAGGGACTCAGATGGTAGGTACTCAAGTAAGATTTGCTTATTGCACTAATGTTTTAAATATCCACCAACACAAATATCTAAGGAAGCAAAATTGAGCTATGCTATGGATTCACAAATCAGATTGCTCCAGACCTAAAAAACAAATCAAGGTGAACCTAAAGTAAACTTAAAAGAAAGATATTAGATGTTTACAATCCTTTCTTTTCAGATTTTTTTGTTTCATTATCATCTGTGATACAGGGAAAACACAGAATATATTTAAAGTCAGCAAATATTCTCTGAGTTCTTCTAGCTTAATCACCAGAAAACAGAAAAAAAAAAAAAAAAGAAGAAGAAGAAGTCGACTATGACAATGTGGTAGAGACAGCAAGAACTCGCCAGCCAATAAAATTTCCAAGACAATGATTTCCACAAAGAACTTGCAGGCTGGGATACATCTACAACCACTTTCTGAAATGCTTCCTCTGGTAGTTCAGATACTATGATCTTAGTTGAAAAGAGCAGGCAGCATGCCATCTTAACAAGCTTATAAACAAAAATATCACAATTGTTTGGAAAGGCAGCAACATCAGTCATCTGAAACTGCCACTAATATAAAGCAAGTGTAGAAGGAGGAGAACATGGGAGCCATTTTCACAGTCATCTCAATAAAGATTTATCTAATGGCACTACTCATAGCTCTTAAAATAATTACTGTTATTCCTAGTGATGCGATCACTCACAGGATTCTAGACATGGTGAGTCATGTGGGGAAAGCCGTTTCCGAAGGGGAAAGGACCCTACCTATATTGATGAACTTTTAGTAGACTTGCCTATGAGATATGAGGCGCTCTGTAAAGATATAATGGTAATGACCCACAAGCCAAGAACCATAATACTGTCAATGGTTACAATTTTATTCTCTTGCTGAGAAAAATGACATCAGGTAGATTATGGTCATGTTACAAGTAAAAATTAATCATATGTGTACTTCATAAAATTATATTAATATCTCTATATTAGTGTCTATATTAATATCTCTCCAATATATCTATATTAGACATTTCTAATTTATTTACACTTTCATGGTAATAAGATTTCATATAGTTTTGCAGAGTATTGTTTTAATAAGACTAAGGTTTGGATGGGAGCAGATGGCTTAGCTGCATGATGATAAAAGATGTCATTCACATAGAATTCAATATTAAAACCTTCCCCTGGAGTAGGGCAGCAAGGTGGCCCTGAATGAAAAGAAAAGAGGAATAAAGGAGGGAGGAGAAAGAAATACAGTAGGAATTGAAGAAATATCCTTCCAGGGAAATGTTCACTTATAAAATGTGTTATTATTGGAGGGGTGTTAGGAAGCAAAGAAAATGTATTTAAAATGAAAATTACTGGTCTTCAATTTGAAAAATAAAAATCCACATGGGGTGCCTGGATGGCTAAATCAGTTAAGCGTCCAACTCTTGACTTCAGCTCAGATCAAGATCTCATGATCTTGACTTCAGCTCAGATCATGATGTGGTTCGAGCCCCACATCTGGCTCTGTGCTGACTGCTCAGAGCCTGGAGACTGCTTCAGATTCTGTGTGTCCCTCTCTCTGCCCCTCCCCAGCTTGTGCTCTGTCACTCTCGTTCTCAAAAATAAACATTAAAAAAAAAAGAAGAAAGCAAAAATCCACAATGAAAGTGAGAGAGAATGGGAAACAGAAATAGAGGATAGGCATTAGAGAAGGCTAGTTATCACTCCAGGCACCTCAGTCAGTTAGAATAATTAACTTTTCTACTATCCCTAAGCTCTTAACCAAAGAGCCAACAGAAGACAAAGTTGATGGAATTCTGCACTCCCCACCTGCATGGCTAGTTTAGCATATAAGCTTTTACAAGATGATTTTTTTATGTTTCATTGACCATCATTTTACAATTATTATATTGATACAATTATCCTTCCATACCAATGATACAATTAACCTTCCCACTGTAAATTTTTTTTATGTTTAATAAAACTTCAGTAGTATACCCAGTAACAATAAAACTTCTGAATATTAGTACCATATTGCAGCTAAATTTTGGTAGGCCATCACTTTAATATATCTATCTAATGCTGTAGCCAAATCATTTATTTTGACTAATCATTCATTTTTGTAGAAATCTATTCAAAAAGTGGGTGTGTGTTTAGAATAAAGAAAGATTATGACTTGTTAGTAATCACACTGATAGACACATTCATACATACTGATTCTTTCTTGCTGGAACAGACACTTTAAAGTTTTTATATCCACTTAAATATTTTTTTCTTTTTTAGAAGGTGCCTTGCATAAACAGATGATGTCTGAGATTCTGATTCCTCTGAACACAAGTTTTCTCTGGTGATCTAATGCTCTTGGTCAAATCATAAAGTTGAATTACAGAGTTCCATAGTCTATGTCAGAATGCCAGTAGGCCCTTGTTTGTTTGTTTGTTTGTTGTTTTTTAAAAAGACTATTCACAGTTTAAAACAATGATATATTCAGATTCATATTATGGCAAGATTGGGTAGATCTTTTTACTCCAAAAAAAAAGGAAGAATAAAATTCCTAGTGCTCCCTATAGTTCCCTATAGTTCCCAGTGTTCCCAAGTGACTCAGTTTGAGCCAAGGACATGGAGAGGGATGAAACATACCACTTTCTTGCCTGTTTCATAAAGTGCAACGTGGCTGTCCATGAAGACACCATGGAGACCATGTGCTGAATATGGATGCATCACAAGACAAAGGACAGCAATCTCAAATGCTCTGGACAGTGATGTGAGAAAAAACCTTTACTGACCAAGTCACTGAGATTTGAGAGCTCATTTACAAATGTACCACAACTTAGCCCTATCTGTCCACTTGAGAAAGTGGTACTGGCGATGGGTACTACCATCATAAAACTTTTAATATATGCCAGTGCATCAGGCACCAAAGAAGCTCATATCACAGGCTGGGAATATAGTGATATAAGTTGTGAGGTGGGAAAACAGGTTGTAGAGCTGTTAGTAATAACTTGATAGAATCTTGGGCACCTGGGTGGCTCAGTTGGTTGAGAGTCCAACTTCGGCTCAGGTCATGATCTCATGGTTCATGGGTTCGAGCCATGCATCAGGCTCTGTGTTGACAGCTTGGAGCCTGGAGTCTGCTTTGGATTCTGTGTCTCCCTCTCTCTCTGTCCCTCCCCTCCCCTGCTGGCTTGCTCACTCTCTCTCTCTCAAAAATAAATAAGAACATTAAAAAAATTAAAAAATAAAAATTAAAAAAATAACGTGATAGAATCCAACCTAGTAAGCCAGAAGCCTTACTGGAAGAAGGTGGGAAATAATCATACCATTAGTGTGCACTGGCTAATATAGGCTGGATTTTGCAATGCCTTAATTACATGAAAGCAGTAAGCTCAGAAAGAAGTGGCTGGTGTGAAACACTTTAAAATGTAATTTTTGGAGCACCTGGATGGCTCAGATGGTTAAGTATCTGACTCTTGATTTCGGCTAGGTCATGATCTCATTGTTCCAGCCCTGTTCCAGGGCTCATGAGTTCCAGCCCTGCATTGGGTATTGTGCTGACAGCATGGAGCTAGCTTGGGATTCTCTCTCTTTCCCTCTCTCTCTGCCCCCCCCCTCACACTCTCTCAAAATAAAATAAAATAAAAACTTAAAAAATGCAATTTTTATCTCAGGAGCTATACACTTCACTGAAGGAGTAGTATTTCCAAATTTCCACAGGGCCATTATATCTTTAACACTAAGGATGAACACCCTCTACTTTAAATCCACTAGCCAAACATCATCAGCTGCTCTATTTTTAAGCCAGGCCTATTCATATTTGGTAGTAGAGAAGCAAAGACTGGAGGTGTGGAGAAAGAAAGCAATTAATGCAGCTGTTATCACAGGTTGTCAGAAAATCCCTTCTGAGGGAGTGGGTTAGAATCCATTTGTAAATAGCATTATGGCCTCAAAAGGAATACTTCTGAATGACAGTTAATTTTCACATCTAGAAGGAAAATAAGAAAGACGATACTTATACTTTTCTTCTTTAGGCTATACAGCCTTAAATAATAGAAACCCAAACAAAATATTCAAATTCCCTTGAAAGACCTACTATAGATCAGGGTGGAGGGAGTTGGAAAGCATAAGCTGGTATTCATTTCCATGAGATGAACTTAATTTTCTATTTTGGGAGGCAATGCATGAGAGTCATTGTTTAACATCATTCCACTTAGGCCGCAAAAATCTTCATAAAAGAAACCTTATGGGCGAATTTATGTCCCTTGCATTATGCCAAAATTCTGACAAGAGAAATCTTGACTTGGTGACCAGTAGGGTGGCCTTCTTGTCCCAGAAGGAATGGCTTTGGTGACCCTCTGGACTGGGAACCTGGTTGGGGCAGATCCAGACAAACCATGTAGGTGCTATCTGGTAATACTAGAAGCTGAGAAGGGGGTAAAAGTTGCCATAGCCCAGTCCTCAAGAGACAACCAAGCCAGAGAAAAGTTAATGAGATAATACGGTAAGTGTCTTGGGACACCTTGGGTGGCTCAGTCTGTTAAGCGTCCAACTCTTGATTTCAGCTCAGATCATGATCTCAAGGTCGTGAGACTAAGCTCCACAGAGGGCTCTGCAATGAGCTTGTAACTTGGCTTGAGATTCTCTCTCCCCTCTCTCTCTGCCCCTCCTCCACTCTCTCTCACACACATGCTCTCTTTCTCTAAAAACAAACAAAATCTTAAAAAGAAAAAATACAGGGTAGGAATCTTACTGAAAGAAGACTCAGGAGATGTGGGCTCTAAAATGGATCCTTCCACTGACCAGATATGTGACTTTGAGACAAGTCACGCCTCCATTATGGACTTCATTCTCCTCTTCTACAAACGGAGGGAAATGGGCTTAATTATGGATTCTCAACTCAAGTACCTACAAGGATTCAGCAGGTGGTCTAATGGAGTGTGGGCCATGGCTAAGTAAAAAACGTGTGCTCTTCCAAAGGGACAGCAACTAGCTATTTAACACCAGCTGATTAATGGCATGCAGGACCACAGGCCCAGCATTGTCAAATTCCCCATTTTTTTTTTCAAGAGAGGCTAGACATCAGGGGTTTTATGGAAAATCTTTTCATTTATGAATGTTCACACCTAATTCCATTTTTTAAGTGTAGTATTGCCTGAATAACAAAATATCTGCTGGTATGGTGAAGCCTGGGGACTACATTTGTCTCACAGGCAGTCATCAAATAACTATTGCTAAATAAAATAATTTCTAAATCCCCTTCCATCTTTGAAGATAAATTTAAGCTCACTGCTTGATAAATGTTGCTTTGTTCCATCTACCTATAATGCAATTTCTTTCTTTTTTCTAATTTTCAAAATAATTAGGAATGAACTCCCATACACTCTGCTCAGGCACTGAAGATTATTAGGCTTATTCCCCCACTTCCCTGAAACTGCTCCAAATGCTATCCATGATCTGCTGACCACAAACTGGAAAAGTAATTGTCTTGCCTTCATTCTTTCTAATTTGTAGCAACTCAAACTGTTAGCAACACCTCTTCTTGAAAGCCAGCCATAAACAACAACAACAAAACAGTCTCTTCTGGTTTTTCACATGTTTCTAATCACCTTGTCCCAGATTCTCTTGCTGCCTCTTGTATTCTTTCCACTTCCTAAATGTGGGTGTTCCCAGAGTCAGTCCCCAGCCTTCTATCATTGTAAGTGCTTATCCAAAGAGCTCATTTGTAATTTCACCTTCAAACATCACTAGTTTCATTCATATACATAAACATCTCCAATCCTGAGGAGCTCCAGCTAACACTTCACCCAATGGCCACTGGAACATTTCTACTTGGACTGTATTCCTCATTCCTTAAGTCTGTCATGTTCCAAATTTATTTTCTCCAAAACTTCTTCCTAGGTTACTCTTGCTACTAAAGATTTCCCATCTTTCCCCTGGTTACTCCAAGTTAAAATCTTAGTTATCTTTGACTTACCTTACTTCCACCTTCAATGACCTATTCACAACATTGGTAATGTTCATCTCTACTTTCTAAGGAAGGCTCCCACACTTACCATCTCAACATTAGATACACCACTAGCATCCTTCCTACTTCCTCACTCTTCTCTGCATTAGGCACCAACACCATGTTATCCCTTGCATCACCTGATAGACTCACTTCCATTGCCCAACGGGATAAATACCAACCTCCTGCATAAGGCATTTGCATATGGTCCTTATAGCCATCTTCTTCCTCCTTCTCTCAATATAAAAAACCTTCTATTCCATTCCAGTCTCATTATTGTTCTCCAAAGACTATATTTTGTTTGTGATTAGAATGTCCTCCCCTGTAATTTCCACATGTTTAAAGCCTTATCTATCATTCTTCAAGGCCCAACTCAATTTGCATCTTCCTCAGAAAACTTGCTAAATTACCTAGGCCAAAGTAACCTCTTCTTTAAGAGTGTCTTGCCTATTCTAGGCTCTTTCATAAATTTCCACATAGATTTTACTGTCAGCTTTTTAAGTACTCATCTCTCTCCCATTCTCTCTCCACCAAACAAAAAAACAAAAACAAACAAAAACAAAAACAAACAAAAAACCAAAAGCGAGAAACACAACATACCTCAGTTAAGATTTCCACTGTTATTTCTTTGAACTTTAGATCACTTTACCTCTTACTTACTTTACTGTATTTTTTTTTTTTTTTTTTTTTTGGTCTGACTTGGCTTCATTCAGCATGATTTGTGTTTAATCTGCTATTTTTTCTAGTTTCTGAAGATGAAAACTTGGAATATTGATGCAAAGCTTCTTTTTAATATAAGAATTAATGACATAAATTTCCTTTTGATCATTTCCTTTTACTATATCATGCACTTAAGTGCATCCCTAATTTTTACTGTTATATTTTCTTATTTATTCTATTCCAGATATTTTATAATTTCCCTTGTGACTTCCTCTTTGACTCCTGAGCTACGTAGAAGTGTGTTGTTTAATCATAAAATCTGTACTTATCCAGGTATCTTTTGGTTATTAATTTCCAGTTTAACTCTTGGATGGTCAGAAAATATACTTTTCCAGATTTCAATTCAGCAAAATTTCTGAGATTCATTTTATGGCCCAGAAGATGGTCTACTTTGATGAATGTTAAATGTCAATTAGGGCCCACTGGTGAATAGTGCTATTTACATCTTCTACATTCTTATCAATGCTTTCTCTACTTCACTGATTACAAAGAGAAGAGTATCTCCAACTATAATTATGGATTTTTTTATGCCTATCAGTTTTGTTTTATGCATTTTGAAGTCATACTGTGCTTCAAATACACACATAAAGTTGTTAAGTCTTCATAAATCAACAGCTCATCAATATGAAATGTTCCTCTTAATCCTGGATAATATTTCTTGGGTGAAGTCTATTTTATTTGATTTTAACATGGTTACTTTATTTATTTATCTACTATTTAAATTCTAGTTAACACAGAGTATAGTATTGGTTTCAGGGGTAGAATTTAGTGATTCATCCCTTACATATAACACGCAGCACTCATTCCAACCCAACAACTGCCCTCCTTAATGTCCATCACCCATTTAACTCATCCCGAAATACTTATTTTGCTTACATTATACATATATATGCATACATATACATATATATACATATATACTTATTTCACTTACATTATACATATATATGTATATGTATATATATATACATACATATATACACATGAGCTCTTTATCCATTCGTCAAACAATGGACATTTGGGCTCTTTCCATAATTTGGCTATTGTCAATAGCACTGCTATAAACACTGGGGTGCATGTGGCCCTTCAAATCAGCATTTTTGTATCCTTTGGGTAAATACCTAATAGTACAATTGCTGGGTTGTAGGATACTTCTATTTTTAATTTTTTGAGGAACCTCTATATTGTTTTCTAGAGTGGCTGCACCAGTTTGCATTCCCATCAACACTGTGAGAGGGTTCCCCTTTCTCCGCATCTTCACCAACACCAGTTGTTTCCTGAATTAATTTTAGCCATTCTGAGAGGGGTGAGGTGATATCTCACTTTCTTTTGATTTGTGTTTGTGTGGTATGTATTTCTTCATCCTTCTGCTTTTAACAGATATTTGTCTTCATATTAGTTTCTTGTAGGGAGTATATAGTTGCATCTCTTTTTTTAATTTTTATTTAATTTAGTTTTTTAATTTACATCCTAGTTAGCATATAGTGCAAAAATGATTTCAGGAGTAGATTCCTTAATGTGCCTTACCCATTTAGTCCATCCCCCCCTCCCACAACCCCTCCAGTAACCCTCTGTTTGTTCCCATATTTAAGAGTGTCTTATGTTTTTGTCCCCTCCCTGTTTTTATATTATTTTTGTTTCCCTTCCCTTATGTTCATATGTTTTGTATCTTAAAGTCCTCATATGAGTGAAGTCATACGGCATTTGTCTTTCTCTGCCTAATTTAGCTTAGCATAGTACCCTCTAGTTCCATCCACACAGTTGCAAATGGCAAGATTTCATTCTTTTTGATCGCCAAGTAGTACTCCATTGTGTATGTGTATGTATGTATATATATGTATATACACACACACCACATCTGCTTTATCCATTCATTCATCGATGGACATTTGGGCTCTCTCCATACTTTGGCTATTGTTGATAGTGCTGTATAAACATTGGGGTGCATATGCCCCTTCGAAACAGCATACCTGTATCCCTTGGATAAATACCTAGTACAGCAATTGCTGGGTTGTAGGGTAGTTCTATTTTTAGTTTTTTGAGGAACTTCCCTACTGTTTTCCAGAGTGGCTGTGCCAGTCTGCATTCCCACCAGCAGTGCAAAAGAGATCCTCTTCTCCACATCCTTGCCAACATTTGTTGTTGCCGGAGTTGTTAATGTTAGCCATTCTGACAGGTGTGAGGTAGTATCTCATTGTGGCTTTGATGTGTATTTCCCTGATGATGAGTGATGTTGAGCATTTTTCATGTGTCAGTTGGTCATCTAGATGTCTTCTTTGGAGAAGTGTCTATTCATGTCTTATGCCCATTTCTTCACTGGATTATTTGGTTTTTGGGTGTTGAGTTTGATAAATTCTTTATAGATTTTGGATACTAACCCTTTATCTGATATGTCATTTGCAAATATCTTCTCCCATTCTGTCAGCTGCGTTTTAGTTTTGCTGGTTGTTTCCTTTGCTGTACAGAAGCTTTTTATTTTGATGAGGTCCCAATAGTTCATTTTTGCTTTTGTTTCCCTTGCCTCTGGAGACATGCTGAGTATATAGTTGCATCTTATATTATTATCTAACCTGACAACCTCTGCCTTTTAATCAGAATATTTAGAAAAAAATAAATAACCTTTAAGGTTATTATTATTATGTTTATTTATTTTTTAGAAAGAGAGTGCAAGCAGGGGAGGAGTAGCACAGAGCTGTCAGCACAAAGCCTAATGCAGGGCTTGAACTCACAAGCCATGAGATCATGACCTGAGCCACTCTGGCACCCCTAAGGTAATTATTGATATGATGGGTTTAAGTCTACTACCTTTCTCGTTGTTTTCTATTTTCAAGATGTTCTTTTCTTCTCTTTTTTGAGGTCATTTAGATTATGTATTATTTATTTATTTTTGTTTTGTTTTTAGTTCAAATATTAGTTACAGCCCCTTCCTAAAAATTTTAATTTTTAATTTAATTTTAATTCATGGTTGCCCTAAAGTTGACACTATACATCTTAAACTTACCATAGTCTGTTTTAAAATAATGTTGCTTCTTGGGGCACCTGGGTTGCTCAGTCAGTTAAGCATCCAACTCTTCATTTCTGCTCAGGTCATGATCTCATGGTTTGTGACGTTGAGCCCCGTGTGAGGCTCCATTGCATGGAGCCTGCTGGGGTTTATTTCTCTCCTTCTTTCTGCCTCTTCTTCACTCATTTTCTCTGTCTCTCTCTCAAAAATTAATAAACATTTAAAGAATTAAAAAATAATAATAATATTGCTTCTTCACAGTATAAGAACCTTACAACAATATATTTCCAGTTCTTCTCTCCTATAACTTGTACTTTTGTTTTCTTATTTTATTTTAGGTATATGATATGTGTCAAATACATTTTCACTACTTTTGCTTTATTTTATCAACTACCTCTTAGAGTGATTAAAAATAGGTTAAAAATGTATCTTCTATTCACCTTCATTTTTAATAATAGCCACTCTTTATTTTTTGATGAATCTAAGTCCCCACCTGGTTTTATACTTTTTCTGCATGAAGAACTCTCTTTAATATTTCTTATAGGGCAGGTTCACTGGCAATGAATTCTCTCATTTTTTATTTAAAACTTTTGGATGAAAACAATCTTTAACCTTTATTCTTTGGAAGGTGTTTTCACTGGACATCAGATTCTGAGTTGATAGGTTTTGTCTTTCAGTACTTTATTATTTTTTTAGTTTATTTATTAATTTGAAAGAGAGAGAATAAGCAGGGAAGGGGCAGAGAGAGAGAGGGAGAGAGAGAATCTCAAACAGGCACCACGCTGTCAGCGCAGAGCCCAACTTGGGGCTCAAACTCACGAACCTTGAGTTCATGACCTGAGCCAAAAATCAAGAGTCGAACACTTGACAGACTGAACCACCCAGCTGCCTCTGGCTTTCAGTACTTTCAAGTGCTCCATTATCTTTGGATTTCATAGTTTCTAACAAGAAGCCTATTTAAAGGTTTTTAGCTTATTCAAAGTTACAGTCTTTTTATCTGTTTATTTGTGGTTATAATGTTTCAAAGTGTGTTTTCTTTTTAATTTTTTTGTTTGTTTTAGGTATTCTGCTTGCAATTCTCTGAGGTTCTTGATCTGCAGTTGGTTACCTTTCATTGTTTTGGGAAAATTTTCAAACTTTTTTCTCTCCAAATATTTCTTCTGCCTTGTTCTCTCTGTATTCTCTTCTAGGACTCCAATTACATATATATTAGAACATTTAATACTGTGTGGCAATGCTTGGATGCTATCTTTTGTTTTGTTTATTTTAAACACCTTTCTTCCCCACACTGTGTTTCAGTTTGGATAATTTCTGTAAGTTTTCTTACAGACTTATCTACAAGTTCACTCATTCTTTCCTCAGCTGTATCAAGCCTATTGATAAAGCTGTCAAAGGTGTTCTTCATTCTAATTTTTTTGTTGTTTTTTTGAATTTGTTTATAAATAGCCCATTCTTAGTGTCATCTTTCTTCTAAATTTCTCATTTGTATATGCATGGTGTGAACCTTTCCCACTAGCTCCTTTAACATAATTGTTAGAATAAAAGTCCTTGCCTGATTGTCCTAACATCTCGATCATCTCTGCATCTGGAACTTCTGGTTCCCTTATCTCTTGAGTGGGTTGTACTGTCTTGCTTTTTTGACTGTCTTGTCATTTTGATGTCAGTCATCATATGTGAGACAATAGAGGCTGAGGTAACTAATATTATTTCCCTCTTCTGTCAGGTCATGTGAGTAAGACAGTGAGTTAATCTAGTCAACAGTGAGCTATGTCTAGATTCAATGCAGTGCACCATAGGCTTCAAATTCCTCTAGTGATGGGAGGCAATTGCCTTGTGCTTAGTTTGGGATTAGAGTGGCCAGGCAGTTTTCTCAATGTCCATGTTTCATTGCTACATGTAACCCATTGCTACATGTTAAATGCACAGGTAGGCAGGGGAGTTCTCCATGCTCTTGCCACACCACCCAGCTGTAGATGGCTATTGCTCCATACTGAGTGCTAGCTTTGAAGAGAAGGTCCCTCTCTCACTGACTGAGCTTCAATCTTGGGCAGGCCCTGTATCAGTGGAACTTCAGGTCGAGCTTTTCAGTATTTCTGCCTTCCTTCCTATGGCAGCCAAACTCTGCCCTGCACCTGGATTCATCTTGGGCCAAAGTTTCCTGCCCTCCCTATGGTAGCAAACCAGTGCTTGGTCCCACTATGGATTTCAGAAGCCAGGTTGCTTTCCTGTTTTCCCACAGGGATAAAGGGTTTTTTTTTTTTTTTCTTCTACTCTTTTCCTAGACAGAATGGTTCTTTGGGCCCTGTGAGTGACAGTGTTTGCTGCCCCTCCTCAGTGGTGTATCCTTTTTATTCATAGGGAAGGAGACATCAGGAAGGGAGAGGCTTTAAGTTCTTCCCCCAGAAGCCCCAGATCACTTCCTGCATTCTTGTGCCCCTGAGAGAAGTGGTCCCTACAGTCTCCTGTCCTGCCCTCATGAGCACCAATGAAGGTGAATAGAAAAGATCTTGCTAGTGAGAATTCATTTCAAATTGTCATGCTAGCCCACACTTGGCCTTGTGTACTTGCCTAAAATTTTAGCTGATGCATTCTGACCTGCTTGTGTGGCATCCCTGTCTTCCTCTGGTAGTTGACAGTTCATATTTCATGGACTTGTCACTCTTTGGAATTTAGGTTATACTGTGACCTCAGCTCTCTAACGGAGTCAAAAAGAGCCATGATTTTGGAGTGTATCGGACTTTTTCTCCCTGTTAGGGTAGGCGCAAGAAGCATTCTCTCCAGGTTTCTACATCCTAGGTAAAAGTGAAAACTGCTAACTTATTTTTTTTTACATTTTTATTTATTTTTGAGAGACAGAGACAGCATGATCAGGGGAGGGGCAGAGAGAGAGGGAGACACAGAATCAGAGACAGGCTCCAGGCTTGGAGCTGTCAGCACAGAGCCTGATGCAGGGCTCGAACCCAGGAACCGTGAGATCATGACCTGAGCCGGAGTCGGACGCTTAACCAACTGAGCCACCCAGGTGCCCCTGCTAACTTATTTTTAATACCTGGCATTTGTTTAGTTCTTTAGGCTCTGGAAACTATACATAACTTTGTAAATATAGTTAGGAAGTATTGTGGGCATCCTGAATCATTACACAGAAAAAGTAATTCTTGTCACAAAATTTAAGTCCAGATCCTCCTAATCAAGGAACTCATTTTTTAATGAATTTTTAAAATAATAATAATGATAATAATAATTTCTTAGAATGCTTATCAAGAAAGCATATAGAATTCATTTGCATGGAATGAAACTACAAGGACCCTATCATAATACTAGTTAATAAACAAAAGATACAATATTCAGTGGGGCGCCTGGGTGGATCAGTCAGTTGGGCGTCCGACTTTGGCTCAGGTCGTGATCTTGCAGTTCACGAGTTCGGGCCCCGCGATGGGCTCTTCGCTGACAGCTCAGAGCCTGGAGCCTGCTTCGGATTCTGTGTCCCTCTCTCTGCCCCTCCCCCACTCATACTGTCTCTCTCTCTCTCTCCCCCAAAAATAAATAAAAACATTAACAATTTTTTTAAAGATACAACATTCAGTAAAAAGTGGCTCAGCCTTAAACTTAAAGAGTATTTTCAATATGATGTTACAAGGACCTCAGTTTAAGTTAGTCTCATCAATAAGAGGGTCCCATAATATGAAAGTTAAGAGTTTCAAATAAAATTTGTTAAGCCTGTCCTTCTTGAAAGCAAGACAAGACCAGTTTGTGTTTGTCTACTAGAGAAGTATGAGTTTTATATTTATATAGTTCTTATATTTAAAAATATACTATCCACATATATTTGTAATAGCTATTCCTCTCCATACTACTCTGTAGATTCTATGACTTAAATAACAAATACTACCTTGCCACATTTTACTTTTATTTCTTCAATAAAAATATACTAAGTACTTACTATAAGCCATATGCTAGACATACGGTTAAAAAGGCATGGTTCATATCTGCAAGTAACTTACAATCTCTGTGCAATATATACTAATACAATAGGATCACTGCTAATAAGGAGGCATAGTGAATAAGGACAGGGGCAGGGGAGAGGGGAAAATGGGTGATGGGCATTGAGGAGAGCACTTGTTGGGATGAGCACTGGGTGGTGTATGTGAGTGATGCATCATGGGAATCTACCCCAAAGCCAAGAGCACACTGTATACACTGTATGGTAGCTAACTTGATAATAAATTATATTTAAAAAATAAATAAAAATAAACACTTTCTCCTGTTTAAAAAAAAAAGACAAATTGGATAATAAATTCAGAGAGGAAAAAAAAAAGAACAACAGAGCAATAGGAGCATAGAGCATTAAGAGATAGGAAAGAATAAGGATTAAAATGGCAAATCTACCAATCTTAATGACTCTGGTCAAAGAACGTTAAAATTGGTGATTAATACAAACTATTTAAGGAGCAGGAAAGAGATGCCATGGTGCAATACACCATGATATAAATTATCAAACTAATAATGTTTATTCATTGAGTCACAAATAAAAGCTTCACTTTAAAATGGGGACAATAACTGGCAAATGTGTAACAGTAGAAATAACCATAGGGGATTATAAGAGGTGAAATGAAATAAATCCAGGATTTATCTAGGACACTAAACAAATCCAACACTCCTTAAACTTTAAAGGCAGCATAAATCTCAAGAGTAACCAGAATTTGGAAACCTTTGAAATAATTAGAATTAAAAAAAATCCATCCAACTGAAGCATGTTCTGCTGAGACGCAACACAAAGGAAATAGGAGATTTGTACTTTGATGAGGCAAGCCAAATCAGCTGTGCTTTCCTCTTAATATTCAGCAAGTTAATTCCTGAGGGGTTACAATAAAGCATACACTATATGAACCAGAAAAGTCTTTTCACCTCAAATTACAAAACAGATCTGTCCTGAAATGACTTTTAATTTCTCTTCATTTGCCATCATCGGAAAGATAAAAGCTCCCAGCTTTGCTCTGGAATAGATTCCAGATATATTAAATCCTTTAATATTTTGTCATTATCTCTAAGTGTCAGCCATCTGTTATTAAAATGATAAATTTTAAAAATGAACTAAAATGTGTGCCTCTTTTGTTGTAATTTCCCCCCACCAAGATAATCTCTCAAAGAAAAGCTCCCAGAAGCAAAGAGCTTTAATAAAATGTAGCCAAAATAAACCAAAATGGAAGACTTGACTAGAATTCCTATCAAGGGTAAAGTTTTCATGCTCTTTCCCCACAAAAAAGCAAGGGCCCAGGAACTCTCCTGACTGTGACTTTCAATCAAAGAAGCACCTATTGTCATGGCTCCTCAGAAAATAGAAGAGAGTCAACAGCATCTTCCTAGAATATATTTGACAACACCATCATATTTACAAACCTAATGGGATCAGGTTGAAGTCAAAGGCTGGGCTGGTAGGAGAGCAGCCTGACTGAAACCAGTCTCAGGCTCTTTCATTCCACAAAATGTTGAGCATCTACTCTCTGCCAGACTCGGTGCTAAATGTTTGGAATACATCAGTGAACAAACCCAAGCTGCCTACATTTAATGGCACCCATATTCTCTATTCAGGAAAATGATCACAGAGATCATAATCAACCACAAGGTGAGAGGGGTTCAATAATAGTAGGTAGAATGTATTCGGTACTTAGTATGCACTAACTACTCTTATTCTTAGAGCTTTATATGTATCAGTGATGGGACAGATCCAATTACTAACCATGATGCACTTTGCAGAATGTTTAAATATAGAATTCAGCCCTTTAGAAATATCAGGTTCAGCCTACAATTCAGTCAACAATAATCAGCAACTGAGCACCAAAGAACCAAAGAGATGAGAACACTCAGTTTTCAAAAAGTAAAATAAAATACCCCAGTTTTGCCTTTGGTTCATTTGTGGATTTTCCTCTGATTCCATTGTAACAATGAAAAGTAACCCAATTATGGCAACTAGAAAGGCAAATCAAGAAATTCTTAGGACATCTGAAGTGCCCTATATACCATTAAGAAAAAAGAATATCGTATGTGCCGAAGAAAACTTCAGCTTATGAAAGCATGTTGTCCTGCAATGACAAGATCATACAAAATTAGAACTATAAGCAAACAAAATCACACACGGGAGATACCTCCTGAGTACATATTATGAATGTCTGCCAAAACTCAACAAAAAAGAATCTGAACCCAATTCAGAAGGCTGTGGGGCTTTTGAGTCTTCGCCAAGAGTTCCTACCTATGATTTTGCAATCACCACAAGTATCTGGAACACACAGTACAGAAGAGCGGCCACCTGACAAATCTAGTTGAACTGATCTGAACCTTCAAATAAAGAATGATTCTGTGGGTGTCACGCATCCAGAGAACAACAGCAAGAGTGAATTAACTTCTACTATCTCATTCCTGACTCTACGTAGGTAAGTTCAAACAACTTTGAGGAAAAACTCAAATTATTTATGAGTTTCATATTTAGTGCATTAAGAGGTGACATCTCCAAGCAGGCGAAGAAGAAACTGTGTCCTGCATGAGGAGTCTACTCTAAGCCAGGAGTCTGGCTTAGAGCTTAATGGCTGGGTCTCAAATTTTTACGCATTATGAAGATGAGAAACTAATTTGGATTACTAGAATCTGTCCCCAAACTCAAAATAAACTAAAGACTTCCCTTCTATGAAATAGGCCTAAACCAAAACAAATTTTTAAATGCTGTGGAGTTTGGAAATAGGACACTGATCTTTTATCCAATATAATAGACACCCTTAAATCTTGACTGTATAGTATGTGTTTATCACAGAATTTAGGACATTAGTCAGTCCCTTGAAACTGCCCTCAACAGCAGCCATTCCATTCCTTCAACCTTATTTAAGTTTCAGTTCAGAGACAACTAATTGTTTTTCTATATTTTTCAGCCAAACTTCACATGCTTTGAAGACAGTCCAGGAATAATCCAAGCATAGGTTTGGTAGTTTATTTCTACTGCAATAAAAGTATTCATTCTTTAAGACCAGTTTAGCTTGTAAATGTTTTTTGAAAAATATTAGATATACATAAATGTTAATTCATCTAATTAATAATATTGACTCAACTCACATCAGCATTACCACTGCCTCTGTCTGTTGCTTCTCATTTGATAGGGAAAATGCAAGTCTTAGCTAGCAGTAAACGTAAAATAAATAATCATTCCTAGACCACAGATTCCAAAGAAGAAAATAAATGATACTGAAACATAGAAAGGGGTATACTGCATTTTTTTTTATAAGACTCATTGTATGATTTGCTTTTGGATACCACTTAATTTCATGGTTGAAACTAGTGTGAAAATCTCCCAACATATTTTACATTTTAAAATAAAAAATTTTGACCTGAGTTCTATTAGATGGCTGCCTTGAAGTACCTGAATTATTAAAAATAGCCTTAACATAGTCTTCCATGAAGTATGCATGCCTTTACAAGTTTGAATACATTTATTTATAAGTTAACTTTTTAAAAGTTTGTGTGCATGCAATGCATCTGTCTCTGAATATTTATGAGTGTACTTCCCCATTAAGTCAGGAGGCAGGAATGGAAAATTGTAAGAAACATTCTCAATACAGTGGACATATTCAAATCTCATGTTTTTAAAAAAATGAGTGAACCCAATATCTTAATACTTGTGTTTTTTAACCACTTTATTGAGGTATGGTTGACTTACAAAAAGCTGCACCTATTTAATTTCCACAACTTGATGAGCTTAGAGATAAGTATACACCCATGAACCATCATCACAATCTATGCCATAAATATATCCACCACACCCCAAAGTTTTTTTCCCACCCTCTTCATTATTATTCTTGTGTAAGAATCTTAATATAAGATCTACCCTCTTAGCAAATTTTTAAGTATGCAATATAGTATTGTTAACTATAGGCTCTACAGTATACAGTAGATTTTTAACTCTTGTCTGTGTTTCAAGGGTCTTTGGGTTTCAAACCATTGCTTTCAATAAGAGAAAACTGTCAATATTAAGTATCAGAGTTTATAGCCCATTAGAAGATAGGCCGATATACAGAGGAAGGAGTGGCTGGATCGTAGGATTCTTTGCAAGCCTTAATTTAGGCAAATTCTCAGATCTTGTGCCTAATTATTTAGGCTTCGTGGAAATGTCTTCAACAGGATTAAATGAAGAGGTCCCTGGTCCACTCTCTTTACAAAAAGAAAAAAAAATGCTTTCATAGATGATTGGAAAAGTATCAGAGAAGGGACAATTTGAAAAAGGAGGACTTTTCAAGTGTGTGTATTCTAAATGAAAAGGAAGTACGATAAGTGTGATCAGAAGGATGAACTGTTCCCTTGCACACTCATGATGGTTGGTGGCATCAGGTATCAACCTCCAATTTTCTGTTTGATTATCTGTGATCTTTTGACTTAGAAAATATATTTTCCTTAAAGGCTGGTGGATATTCCTTAAGAAGCACAATCCTTTGACATTGTTTTTTCCTACCATTTTGAGTTTTAATAAATGAAGGGAGAAGACCAACACAGTAAAACAATGCTGAGGTAGACATCATAATTTTGGAAACACAGAAAGATACAAAATTTCCACAGAAACACTGGATGAGGGATACTGTGCATTTCCAATTTCTACAATTCCTGTTTCTACTATGACATAAACGAATACGTCTGGTCAGTGTGGCAGTGAGATTTTTTACTTTCATGTGTCTTGAAGTTTTTCTCTACCTTTAATCTTAAAATCAGTGCAATGTATCTAGTTTATTTAATTATAATTCAGTTTAAAATGAATCCTACATTTAGGAACTTGACCTGAAGAGTTCATCATGTTCACAGGTGAATTCTCCTCTTCCTCTTTCCCATTCTCAAAGACACAGGCTTATTAAAGAGTTTATCTTAAAAGAAAAAAATTCTGCATCAAAAAGTTTTTATTTTAAAATTAACATAAAAAAATATCCCATTAGCATATTGCCTAGTATAAGTAAGTAATACCATTTCTTGTATATTCTGTTTTTATAAATGCATGGTTTTCATATTGTGACACTTATCACACACATTTTTCCCACATAACATTACATGATATTGGCAAGTATTTTTCACATGTATAATTTTTATTAGTTTACTAATTCTACTAATATTACTTAATATTCTACTAATTTACTTAAGTATTTTCTCCCTTGGGGCATGTACACTACCTTAAAATGCTTAACTTTGAACTTATTATCATTTTATTTTATATTTATTATTTTATTATGCTATTTTCTAGATATTTTCCAGGTCTAGTAACGTGACTCTAGGACTGCTGGATCCTGGGAAAAGTACATGAACATCTTCTGGATCTATTGCTCTGATACCTCTATCAGGGGTCATTTTTTTCTTTCTCTGAGATAATTAGTTTGGTGTAATGTTGGGAGATAGTATATCCCTCACATTAGCTTTGCCCAATGTCCTGGGAATGTTTAAAAAAAATTGTTTTTGGATGTTTATTTTTGAGAGAGAGAGGGACAGAACATCAGTAGGGGAGGGACAGAGAGAGGGGGAGACACAGAATCCAAAGCAGGCTCCAGGCTCTGAGCTGTCTGCACAGAGCCCAAAGTAGGGCTAGAACCCACAAACAGTGAGATCATGACATGAGCCAAGGTGGGATGCTTAACTGACTGAGCCACCTAGGCACCCCCGGAAATGTTTAAAACAAAGGACATGCCAAGAAGGGAGGATGAGAAATGTATCAGAAAGCCTAGACGGCACAAGCCACATATGGATGTGTGGGGTCCGCACAAACTTGAGATGGCATCTGCTTGGAAAACTAGTTGCTCTCCTCCTGTGACAATGTGACGTTGTTACTATTTACTGGTGCTGGCCTCAATGAAATTTCCTGAATGTGCTGACTCTGGAAGAATTTTCATCAGGATGTGTTTTCACTCCTCCCCATGGCACGCAGGACCTTGAACCCCAGATTCGGGCTGAAAAACCTTCACCACAGAAACAGTCTTTCTGGGTTTCTGCCTGCTAATATCCCAGGTGCTTGTACCACCATCTGCTGTGGTTGCTGCCTTCTGCAAATAGTTAGGTTATGCTGTCAACACAGACCATAAGTGGGAGGAAATGTTTTAATTCAATGGAAGTTGCATTTTTTTTTCTCTCTCTTTTCTCTAGCTTTTTCCAGTGTTTAACAGAAAGGTATTTCCTGACTCCCCTGGGCTCCCTTTTTCCCAATGAATCACCAAAAGCCCTTTCTACCCACTCAGTTTCCTACCCCACACTTTTAAAATAGTGCATTTTTGTACTTGCAGTAGGGTCACAATAGATAGCAACTGCTAAAGCAAAAGAGATGTTCCAATTTGCGCTGTCAGAAATGAGTGAAATTTTGTTTCACAACATCCTGGGTAATAACACTGACTTTTCTGAATTTTTTCTTCTTTTGGTTTAGCATCAGCAAATACTCTTAAGGATCCAAGATGGCCTCAAAATTCCTTGTGAAAAAATACACAGCAGCAATACTAAAACCTATAATTTATAGAGGGTCAAATTATATACCTGGCAATTCACATGGTCTGTTTCATTTATCCTTAAACAACCCCAAACAATAGATATTATTCTTCCCATTCAACTTTTAAGGAAAATAAAGATCCCAAGAGTAACTTGGCCACATCTGTAGTCTCAATGGAATTGTGGGCATGAATGAAACCTCTCTGAATTCTAACTACCTCAAAGCTATAAGGCTAGAAACAATGCATTTTTCACTCATCATTTCTTTTCACAATTGCCATTACCTGCTCATTGTCACATTGTTCAAGTGAAATTCCAGTGGTATTAATCATGAATTAAACTCTGGTTAATTAAACTCAACACACCAGTTGTTTTTCCAAACCACAAATTTGAAACTTACTTGTTCTTTCAAAAGCAGCCAGAGTATTGTTACCCTTGACACCACTCCAAGACGATGATGCATTCTTTTGGGGGGTTGTTTTTTTTTCTTTTTTTGGCCTCAGGTAAGAAGTAATTAATCTATTTGCTTAGTTAATTTCATATTTTTGAAAATCCGTAACTACAAGTTGTAGACCCAATTTTAATCTTTTAGGACAAAATGTGACTTCTTGGGAGTCAAAATGGAGAGAGCAGAATTGTATGCTATTTAAAATCGCTGTGATACATGATCTATTTTTTTCTAAATATCAAATCGCTTACTAATAGTATTTTAATGATATTGGCTTAAATAAATTAACTACTCATGTGCCACATGGTAAAAATATCTCCATATCTACACCTTCCCAGGCACACCTAGTAACATAGCATTTACTTGCTTAACTTCAAAGAACAGGAGACCATGATGGCTACAGTTTTAATTAGCAAACTGCTGCAACAGGCAAAGATAAAAATTCCTCATGAAGATAATAACTGGAATAGACTCTGATCATCAGACCCATACACTGACTTCTGTAACACATACTCACCCACACAAATGCACACACATAGACTATTTTACCTTTACTCAATAAAAACTTACACAGCCTCTATAAAACTGTTTGGAAATAATTTTGATTAACTTAACTAGATTCATAATAGTTATATAAAGATGGATGGTCTTTTTTCACATCCCAATAGCTGTGAAATATTACAAATTATACCCAGATATTACAAATTATTTGAAATTTTACTGTATTTTTAAATTGTTCTTAACGTTTATTTTTGAGAAAGAGAGACAGAGAGAGAGCACACGCAAGTAACCAGGGGAGAGGGAGAGAGAGAAGGGAACAGAGGATCTGAAGTGGGCTCTGCCCCAACGGTAGAGAGAGAGTCCAATGTGGGGCTGGAACTCACAGTGAGATCACGACTTGAGCCAAAGTCAGACGCTCAACTGACTAAGCTACCCACGCACCCTTAATTTAACTGTATTTTTAACATCTTAGTTAACCTTCATAGTTTTGCTCAAAGATCATCAGCCTCTTGATTGTGTTTCTTCTTAATACTTTACTGTCCCCTGCTTCATGTTTTAATAGAAAAAAAAAAATCTCTCCTTTCTCTGAATTCCCAGAACCTGTCAATACAACTCTCCTGTTATAATAACTTATCACCTTCCACCTAACATTGGAGTTATTTATGTACACTTCTCACCTGCTGTGCTAAATTGCAGGTGTCTTGAGGCTAGTTCGCGTGCCCACTGTGAATCCACATAATTAAAATAAGGTGGGTTACTAATTTGAAAATTCAAGGTTTTTGGGGGTTTTTTTTCTTTTGTTTTGCTTTTTCAAAATGAAAGTTTTTACTCAATAGCAGAAGCTGGGGCTAAATATATCCTGGTGCTTTCCAGACTTATACTTACACTTAACTTCTCCCGATATATACACTTAAAACGGTTAGGATTAAATCAACTCTTTTCCTCTCGCTTGTTCAAAACTTTGCATTGAGAGCAATAATGAGGAGCAGAGAAATGAACACCAATTCTACTCCTTTTTTACATGTGATTTGCTATAATAACACTAAAATTAGATTTTACAAAGGAGAGAGAAAGAGAACGACAGAGAGATTGATTCACACTGCCCCAAGTTATTTCCCTGAGGAATATAGGCTTCTTTCCATTAGGTGATCAAATGCAAGAAGAAGGGGACAAGGGATTCTTTATGCCAGAGATTTAATTGAAACAGCAAGGCATGACCTAGAGCAAAACAGCAATTAAAAGCCCATTGTACAGTTCCTACCCACTGCCCAGCGGCCAGCAATTGCTGAGTTTCCATCGCTTCATGGAAGCCTGACTTTTGATGCCATTGTCTAGGAAGTGATTTTTACTGTTCCAGAGGAGACAACTCCCTTGAAATCACCTTGGTTCTGTTTAATTGCTTAAAATTCAATAACTTCTTATAATCTATAAAAATGCAATGCATCACTTGGAATATTTCTTTAAAATGCCTTTCAGGAAAAAATAAAGAACTACTATTTTCACTTTTTTTCATATCAAAAAAAGGTTCAGGACAAAATCATGACCTTCTATAATAATAAAATATCATCAACAAAAAGATTTTTTTTAACAATTCAAAACTTTGTAGTAGGAACTAAATATACTGAGTATTTGCTATATACCAGGGTTGATTCTGTTAGCAGAATACTCTCTATATAAGGAATATTTCCACTTCCAAGGCCCAGATATACACATTCTCTCATTTCCTGTAGCTTTTTCAATGTCAAATGTATAGCAAGAATTCAAAGAAAGTGAGGCTAAAATCTATTTATTTAAGACTTCCAGCAATTTATTAGACTCTTTTTTACCCTTCCTTCTAGCTAGATTAGATTGCAAACATATAATTAATCATTAGTCTGTAAATGTTCAACAATGTAATAATTTTGTTTGACTTACTTTTCTGTGCAGGGGAGAAAAGCAGAATTCACTTAAGGGCATACGGTTTAAACCAGATCTTTTTTTTGTTGTTGTTGTTGTTTTTAATAATTATTCATTTTTGAGAGACAGAGACAGAACATGAGTAGGGAAGGGAGGGACAGAAAGGGAGACAGGATCTGAAGCAGGCTCCAGGCTCTGAGCTGGCAGCACAGAGTCCGATGCAGGGCTCGAACTCATGGACCAAGAGATCATGACCTGAGCTGAAGTCAAAAGCCCAACCGACTGAGCCACCCAGGGTGTCCTGAAAGCAGATCATTCTTAATTCGTCATAAGGACACACCTACACATCTTTTATTATCTAATGTGGGCTTTTTTACTCTTAAATAAAGTGATATTTAATCAATTATTTCTTCAATTAAATATATTTATGCTTTAATTAAAAGAGGTGGCAAAACATTGATCGAGTGACTATTTAGCTAGGTTTGAGACGATGGGAGGAGAAAAAGGGAAGAAGGAGGGGGAGAAGGAAATAAAAATAAAAGAAGGAACAACTAAATAATATTTATTAAATTTTGAGCATTATGCTAGGAATGATCACCTACTGTCCTTTTTGTAATATTGATACAGGTACTATGAAGGAGGATTATGATTCCTCCCATTTTACAAATAAGGATGAGGAACAGAGATATTAAGTACTTCCCTAGAGCCACAGAACCAGTGATTCCAAGAACTGGGTTTGGAACCAATTCCATGTGTTGCAAAAGTATACATTCTTTCTTACCAGTTCTTTTTTAATTTTTTTTAAGTTTATTTATTTATTTTGAGAGAGAGAGAGCACGCACGCTCATGAGTTGGGTAGCAGCAGAGAGGGAGGGAGAGAGAATTCCAAGCAGGCTCCACGCCGTCAGCACAGAGCTCCACATGGGGCTTGAATTCACGAACGATGAGATGATAACCCCAGCCGGGATCAAGAGTCAGATGCTTAGCCGACTGAGCCACCCAGGCACTCCTACATTCTTTCTTTTGTACTGTGCTGTCTTGAACATTACTCAGTGAGATAGCATCAATAAAAAATTTTAGTCTAATTATATTGTTTAAATTGTTAAATAAAACTTTTTGCCAATTAAAAGATCTCTAGTGCTAATTATTAATAACTAATAATAATTGAATGAGATTCTCCCCCAAGACACTTTTTATAATAAATGACAAAAGTAAATGTTGCCTTGACATCTACACAATATATGACTCAAAACATTCCTGTAATTAAGAATAAAGTTCAACAGCCATCTGCGTTGAACAACCAGCGTTAAGACACTGGTTAGGCGTCTGACTTTGGCTCAGGTCATGATCTCATGGTTCACAAATTTGAGCCCCGCATCAGGCTCCGTACTGACCGCTCAGAGGCTAGAGCCTGCTTTGGATTCTGTGTCTCCCTCTCTCTCTGCCCCCTCCCTTGCTTGTGCTCTGTCTCCCTCTCTCCCAAAAATAAAAAATAAAATATAAAAAGAATAAAGTTCAATTAATACTGAATGGGTGCCAAATGGAAAAGTTTAAATCACGTATGTCACATAAAAAAATAGAAGTCTGAATGACATCTTATCCTTTGCTTTTGAAAAATACCCTAAATATGCTGAAAATAATTTCAAATCTACTCTCTCTTGTATAAGATAGGAACAGAGCAGCAATATTGGAAGCATGTAAGTGTTAACGAGCAAAAAAATCAAGGTGCCCATCTTGAATACCTTGGAGAAACACAAAGATTCACCACTATAAATTATTAACAGAATGAAATAAATGCATGAATAAAGCAAAGTTTCTGAATCCTTGGGCAGATCAATTTTAAATTAGTTTAGGAAGGGTCCTGACATCTGCCTGATTGAATGGTTTAAAGAAAAACTTGAAGTCATTCAACTACTAGTTGTTTGGGTTTTTTGTTTTTGTTTTTGTTTTTGTTTTTAACTGTGTTGACAAATTATTCACTTGGCTAAAATTTTTCAACTGCCCAATCTAAAGCCTTGTGTTAGATTTGTTATTTTGCTGTGTCTTTTCAGCATGTCCATGGTACTTCTAACAACAGAATCCTACTTTCCTCTGGAAAGCCCATTTCTTGTAATTCAGGTGGGGTGAACCTGCCTGTGGCCACATGGTGATGCTATAATCATAGCTGGCCAGTCAGAATACTCCCTCTTTATTCCAACCATAATGACTGGATGAGCACATGACCTAATGAAAGTCAGTCAGAGGAGTATTTGATCAGATTTGATGTATGTAATCTTGTTGTGACAGTCTTTCTTCCTTTTAATCAAAATTCAAAAGGATATATTCTTGGTGCTCCTTTTCCTACCACATTGAGTACCTGCCTGCCTGAGAAATAAATCAATAGAAAAGCAAGGTGAAAGGATACAAAAACAAGTCCCCAAGGATGTCATTTGAAACCCTGAATCTATCTGTACCTCAAGCTGATCCATTCTTGGATGGATGACTGTAGATTTCAAAATATTCCCCTTATTATGCTTAAGACACTTTGAGTTGGAGTTCTATCCCTTGCAACCAACAGACTCCTAACAAATAAGAGTGTGAGCTCACAAATACTGTGAGCTATTATGCAGTATCTTTTCTTACTTTTAGGAAACTATCAGGTAATACGAAGCTAGACCAATGTATTCAGAATCATTAGAGATATCTCAATTTTCTTTTCAACAATACTTCTGAGAGCCTGAAAAGAAAACCAATATTCAATTTAATTCAATTGTACTATCAAAGTAACTAGGTTGTTCTACATAGACACTCAGCTAAGTTCATGCAAATGCTTTCTGTATCGTGAAATTTTAGAATAAAAAAAAAAAGGATCCTGGAGTGCCTCTTCCCCTGTCCTCATTTTAGAGATAAGGAATCTGAATGGGGTGCCTTGGCGGCTCAGTAGGTTAAGCGCTGGACTTCAGCTCAGGTCATGATCTCGCAGTCCATGAGTTTAAGCTCTGCGTTAGGCTCTGTGCAGACAGCTCAGAGCCTGGAGCCTGCTTTGGATTCTGTGTCTCCCTCTGTCTCTGCCCCCTCCCCCGCTAACACTCTGTCTCTTTCAAAAATAAACATAAAAAATTAAAAAAAAAAAAAGGAATGTGAAGTCCGACAATATTAAGTGAATTGTCCAAAATCATACAGCTAGTTACTGACAATACTGGAATGAAACTAAAGTCTGCATCCATAATTTAACAGAAATTATAAAATTATACCTATTACAGTATTCATATTATTCTGAGATGAAGTGACTAGAGAACTTAATAGAATATTATCATTTTTAAAATAGGAAATTAGCTTAGTAAAGCACACAAGTGATTCTGCTTATTTATCCACTGGGGTGGTTCCATTAATTCTTCTGAAATGAGGATGTACTAAATGAGCCAAAATTCCATTAAACACACACAAAGATAAATGACCTGAAATGATCTCCCTGTAATGCTTTTTTTTCTCTTTATAAATAACTACCAGATAGAGAAGAATAAAAATAATGATATTCTAATGGGAACTAGTAAATTCTATTAGATATGAAAGCTAAATTATAATCTAAGTAAAAAAATGTTGATATAAAATTATGGTTTTTGTTTTGGATAAGGATGGCCTACCATTTGTCCTCCAAGTTGATAGGACAGATCTAATAATAATTCAATTCCAGGAACCAGACAATATACGTATAGAATTCTAGCAAACAACCTTTTTGACCAAGTTATTAGATGTCCATGGGTTGGATCAGATTTTGTTTCTACACATCCTTATTCATTATTTTTTAAAAGTAGAGGGCTCATATGACTGCTCCAATAGACATAATTACTATAAAATGTTTAGCCTGCATTTGTGGATTTTTAAACCAATTCTCTAATCCTCAGTCAAGAAGTCCTATTAAATCAAAAGTGAACTAAGTATTTTCCCCTGGAATTGTTACATAATTGCTTGGGAGTAAATCTGTAGCCCTAGAAAGTGAACCAAAAAAGAAATTATGTACACCCAAATTAGCCACAAGGAAATGAAGGAAGTTCAATGGGATAAGGACAACTTCTAAAGCTAAATTAATATTCATTTAAAAGCTTTTCCTCCAGCATTTAAAAAATTTTAAACTATTTCATTGAAAGATACCTAATATTATTAACCCTTTGTCACAATCTATTTCTAGTAGGTCAACCAACTCAAAATCAGCTCAGATACTGTTTTTACTTTTTGTCTGCAAAAAGTAAATGCAATCTCATAATAAAATGTTTTCATAAATTCTTAATACATCTCCAATGGCCAAACTTTGAAGGAGTAAAATAGTGAACATATCGTCCATAGAATTAAAATGACGAAAGGTCTAAATAATGATTTTTTTTCAACCACAATCACACCATTTTTCTATATCATCAAAATATAATGATTAACTGGCATTTATAAAATGGCTAGATTAGTTTCTAATCTATATAGTTTCTCTTTCTTAAGGTCTCCTACAACACTCCTTAGCAGATAGGCAGAGGCAAATGCTATCCCCGCAAATCTGCCTGTCTTCCAATTTCCTTGCTTTGCCCCTTCCCTCCAGGCTGTCACGCTAAGGAATCCTCTCCTCTCTCTAGTTCCTATCTGGCCCTCTTTGCCCCAAATTCCCAGGAAGTTTACAAATACTATTCATATCTTCAAAATAGACACACAGACTTTTTCACACTTTTAAACCATCAACTCTCTCCTTACAGAATGATAAAATCATTTAGCCCACTGACTGTTCTACTCACCAGTCAAGGAAAGTTGGCAAGTGGCTATTTCAACGTGCGCGAATACAGGTTCTTCTTACTTGGTTATTACCAATTATCTTTGTGCCTAAAACAACGTGCGGTTTGGAACCCTGCTACTTTTCGCATGCTGCCCAGGTACCTGCATCTAGGAAAATTGTTCTGCCTCATTCCCACCCAGAGCCTTGTTGCTGTAGTCTTCCAGGATTCTGTTGGCATTGGGGTGCTTAGTGTCAGCCAGACTCTAGGACAGCTGCTAATTGTCACACAGGGCCTTCAATTGCAAGAAACAAAGAGACGAGATTTTTATTAAAATTTTGAAGGAGACTATGTGTTTTTCTCTCATTGGCAAAATGTTACTATAAATCAGAGGACTAAAATCTGAAGGCTTACTGGTCCAGTGACTCTACTTAAATGTCAACATATTCATGGTGCTGTTCTGTCGCTGCCCTTCTCTCTCTTTTTTTTTTAAGAGAAAGTTTTCCCCACATACCGTAGTTTTAAAGTGCAAATAAATACAAGACCCAGTCACTGTTTGGATTCAGTGTTTTCACTTGGAACCAGTGCCTTACAGATTATGACATGCAGCACACAGAAAATGGGATTAGAAAAGGTGCTGTGGCCATAGGGTTGTCCTCGGGCTGTAGAAGGCAGGGAAAACCCTTCATTATTCTTCCCCTCAGACTGAGGAAGCTCATGATAGCTATGTGTCACCTCTAATGTCATCGTCTCCCTCTCAGGCTTTGTCTCCCTGTCTCCTCCTTCCCTTCACTGTCTTTCCCCCTCCACCCCTCCTCCTCTCTCCCCTTGGCTCCCAGGACCAAAGAAAGGCAGAAGAGCTGAAGAGTGGATCCACCATTCCCTAATGAATTAATAACCATGCCCAGCCCCAATACAAGCCAGAAAGGACTTTTCAATTCCAAATAGGGTGGGTGTTCAGAATCCTTAAAAGATGTACATTAAAAGTTAAAGAGTTTGGTTTTTATTACTGCTGTGAAATCTGTTCAAATATTTAGTTCTTAAAAAGGGGGGGGGCTCAATCATTGTTACATAGATCAGTGTTAATGTCAGCTAATTTTTAAAAATACACAAAGAAAAGTCACAATGGAAATAAAAAAAGAAATCACCGTTTCTATCAATGCTTAAGGTTAGAACAGAGGGCTATCAATACAGCTGTGCTACAGCCAAATGTGTAAGAGTTCACTTTTTTCCTACTACATAGAGGGGAAAAAATGGTGTTGTTTGAAATTATAGCCAAATCTCCTAAGTTAACAAAGGGTCAGGCAGGTTTTGCCTAAACAACCACAGAACAGCTTTCTCATGACCAAGCTAAATAACATATTTCCTTGATAGTCACGGTTATGGCACTTCTTGCTATTCAGAGCACAGATATACTAGCAAAGACAGGAAAAGAAAACATAAAAGAAAGCAGCACTAAAAGTCATTTTATAAATTTATACAATTCCCCATAAGAAACTGATCAGAGGTTCTCAGTTTAGCTTTCTAGTCACTGCTTATCCTGCAAAAACAGACCCCTCCACCTGGATGAAAAGGTAACTTGTACAAGGTCTTTATTTCCAGTAAACAAAGGATGCTCCACGACACAGCTAGGACTCACTGAAACAGGGGCTCTTCGGGCAACGGGATTCGACAAAAGTATTCAGCAAACAAGAGTCATCAAACATCGCTTTTCTGAAGCTCTTATTTTGCATTGCTTACTGAATTTGGGTGACAGACAATATACGTATGTAAAGTAAGGAATAAATTCTGATAAGGACAAGCTCAGGAAATGAAGAGCTAAGGCAGGTACACACACACACTCATACGCACACACACATACACAAGGCATAACTGTGCACTCTGGACACTCTTTTGCTCATGTTTGCTATATGAACAGGCAAAAGAAAAGTATTCAAATGGTCAATATATAATTGAAGTTATTTTATTAGTCATCTAAGTAAATGCAGAACCATGAAAAAATAAACATCAACTTGCAAAAGTAGACTTAATGATTAATGCTAGAATAAATATTTTCCACAATTTAATATAAGGCCCTATCAATTTTATTCCTTAGTGTTAAGAAAGGGACAATATATTGAAGCCACTTATGCTGCTAGCTGATTAGCTGATGCAAAAAGGGAAATTAGGAACAAATTTTTCCTTTTCAAGACATTCATGAACCTGACTTTGAAGCCGAAGCAAGTGGGATGGAAAGATTCTAAATGATCCCAAAATGTAAATTAGCATTCGTTCATTCATCACACAAAATTTAGATGTTAAAGTGCTTTATTGAAAGGAAATGGACATATGCCCCCAACCCAGCAACCCTTCGAATATATATCCTCTCAGGTCCACAACAACATATGGATAGGACTATTCCCAGAATTACTGTTTATGGTTGCAAATAGAGGGAGAAACAACAGTATCCACTTCTAGGGAATGAGAAAATATCAAATATGCATACGATGGAGTACAAAATCAGAGGCAGAACTCATAAGCCAGACTTACACTTAGCAACATAGAAATGATTCAAAAACATAATTAAACATAATTTTAAATTTTTACAGTAAATTTGAAATTTATAGCATAATGCCATTTATATAAATGTTAAACTGTATTCAAAACAACACTCTATATTTTGAAGGGTGTACTTAAATGTGTCTACATGTATAATTTTATGTGTGCTTCTATACATACACACATATATGAGACATGAATTGGAAGAATGTACATTAAGTACATTGGAGCAAGTGTCTATGGGGCAAGAGAATAGGAGTGGAGATTGGGGAATCACATGGGAAAACAAAATGAAACAACAGAGGCTTGTACCAGCCAACCTCTGACAGAGGGAGCCATGAATGAGGACCATGGTTGATTCAATTCTGTGGGCTTGACAAAAACATTTTTAAATGGGGTTTGGAGCCATAGTTATTGATGTTAGGATAAACCAATATATTCAAATAACTAGTCATATCTAAAGAGAAAACTCATCCAGGTGCCTGGGTGGGTCAGTCAGTTACCAACATCCAATTCTTGAGTCTGGCTCCGGTCACGTGAGACAGAGCCCTGTGTTGGGCTCTGCACTGACAGCAAGAGCCTACTTGGGATTCTCTGTCTCTCCTTCTCTCTCCCTCCCCCATACTCACATGCTCTCTCACTCTCTCTCTTTCTCAAAAAAATAAACTTTAAAAAAATTTAAGGGGTGCCTGGGTGGCTCAGTCAGTTAAGTGTCACTTAGGCTCAGGTCATGATCTCGTGGTTCGTAAATTCGAGCTCCTTGCTGGGCTCTGTGCTGACAGCTTAGAGCCTGGAGCCTGCTTCAGATTCTGTGTCTCCCTCTCTCTGCCCCTCCCCTGCTCGCACTTTCTCTCTCTCTCTCTCTCTCTCTCTCTCTCTCTCAAATAAACATTAAAATTTTTTTAAATTTTTTTAAAAAGATAAAATTCATCTGTGACATTGTAAAAGACAACAAAAAATTATAGATTGGTGATATCCTTAAGCCATAGTATTTACAGTCAAGTACAATTTGGAAATCTTAAAAATCTTAACACTGAAATTTTTCATTTGCAAAATCTATTTATGGGTCTGATTACATTAAAACACATGGGGGGGAAGAAAAAGAAAGAAAAAATCACAGTAAGTAAAGTCCATCTGAACAGTTCACCACAGCAACAGCGCTCACACAGCATGTTTGGATCTAACTTCTGGAATCAGGGTTATCCCGTAGATAGCCACCAATTCCTGCAACAGGCAGTTACATCAGGTAGCAATTTCACTGCTTTGCTACGTGTCTGTGGATTGAGCAAGCGGAGAAGAAAAGCAATTTATATACAAATTCTGCCTCAATTCTCTCTAGCTGTTTAGGGTGAAAGAGTGGGGTTTGATCTGAGTGAAAACAAGGTCATGTCCCGGTTCACTTTATATCAATCAGAAATAGCTACACTGTATGTTGTCTGATAAAAGTTTACAAAATTCTGTGAAATGTAAACCACCTTGTTAAAAGCAACTAATCAAAGTCATTCTGAGTGACTCATAATAGTTACCCAACCAGATGCTAATATGGAAACTAGAGAGTCTCTGTGACTTTTATCATTCTACTATCTTTCAAAATACTTCACTGTTATTTCTACTTCCAGTGAAAATATGTACATGTTGATTAAATAATTATAGTTACAATATCTGATACATTATATTACTTACATAATAGAAGCAATATTTAAAATGTATTGACCTAGGTCTTCACTGGTAAGGAATTTGAATTAAATAATATATAAAAACGGCTAGTACTAATTTGTTTTTTCAGCAAATACATCTTGGGAACATCATCCCTTTTTAAATCCATTATCTCTACTCATTTTATCATTACTTGTAACATTGGTTATATGAGAGTGCCTTGAGAAGTTACTGGAATCACACAAATGTCAATAATTATAAATGAAGTGAATTCTTATAAGGAGAATAATAACTTATTTGAAGGATAATCCATGTCCATCAACCATATCATTATCTCAACATTATAAAAAATTGCTGAATTGAGAAAAAAGTTACACATAAGAAATTATAAACATCAACCACTATGAGAACTGACCAACAAATTAATACCTATAAAATTCCCGCTTTAAACTAGTTACGGGAAGCTACACAATGAAAATGAATATACAGCAAAACACACCAACTAAAAAGGCCCCAATGACACGTAAACTTCAGAATGTGTATTTTTAGGAAATGAAAGCAAAGTTTAGGTAACAATTCACTGACCACACACACAAAAGTAGCAAAACCCAGGGTATTCAACCCATCGTCTCAAACAGTTTGTTTGACAAGACGTATAAATCAAATCACCATATTCGTAAGTGACCACAAAGCCATATTTTATGGCTTGGCCCTATGTAGATGAAACCACAGGTAGGTGAATTAAGAAATTTACTTCCTATTGTCTAATATTTCCCTGTTAGGAGATGGTCTATGAATTGTGAGGAATAAAAATCTAAGAGTATTACATATTACCTATTTTTTAACACTAAAAAATGTGCACATATCAAGCAGGTTCTCAGTTAAATGGTCACACCAGAAAGCTTATCTGAAATTTCTACAATAAATGGCCACCTTAAAAGTTTTAAAAAATACTGAGAAGTACTGAAAAATTTTTGTTGGGTTTTTCTTTTTTTTCCCTCTCCCCTTTGCAACAGAATGAGGGAATGAAGCATTTTTCTTGGACACTGAGTATAATTATAACTAATCATCTCCTTCTCCTTGGAGCAACATTCGTTGACGTTCCTTCATTTTAGGGTGGCTGGCTGACACAATTCAAATATAATTACTCTTCTTGCATGATAAACTCCAGCACCGTGAGCAAATACAGTATGTCTCATTGTCAAGTATGGCTAGACAGCAGCAGTGTAATATAGACCTTTCAAGCCCTAGTGTAGCCCCCTGCCTTTGAAATCTGTGTGAGATGACAAAACTGACTTTCATTTCCCTTGGACTTTCTCAAGGTATCCTTATTAAGAAAAAAAAAAGCCTAAAACCCATAAATTTAATCTACTGCCTGCCAATCACAATGGTTTCTGCTGTCAGACACTCATGATACATAACCACAAAATTTAAATGTTATTGTTTCATACAAGAAGAAAACGTTGCTCATGACTACCCCAAACAGTCATGTGACAATTCAGTGCGTTTCCTTTGTTTGCCTCTTCCACCACTGAACAATAGCAAGAGCAGGGAACCTGTAACCGATGGACCAAATGTGGAAGGAGCTACACAATAATAAACGCGAAAGTAGATCATTTTTCCTAGCTATCTCATGAGAGACAAGTGCATGAAGAGAGAAAGTTTCTTTCCTAACATGTGTTTTATTTCAGATTAATAGTGATGCTTATTTCATTCTCAAATGACTTCTCATTTTTAAGAAATCAAACTTATAACTGGGTGATCACTGGAAAACAACTTTAGCCAACTCTTGAAAGAGAAATAGTAACAATAGTGTAAAAAAAAAAAGGACAAAGAACATCACATAGTCATGAATGTTGAGTTTCTGGAAAAAACAAAGGCTTGAAATTTAAAATGAAAATTTTCAACATGGCCTACCAACACTAAAGAGCTGTGTTTTCATTAACATGGTAAACTATATGGCTTTCTCTCATATGTTCTGATTAGTGGTTTTAAGAAAAATACATTACTATGGATAGCCACAAATACAAACTTGACATTTTGTCCCTTATTGAATTATAGTGAAAAAGCAAATGTAATTTTTACCTATTATTTTCTAAGACAGTGTTTCACATGGGCCTTCTGACACTGGATGTGTTTTCATCTGAGTATATGTAAACTCCCTTTCTCTAAGTATGCAGCACTGTACATGGAACCACATCACATCACTGTCTGTGTGTTTATCTCATGCTACCATGGGGACAATTATAGGCAGCTGGCTCTTTATTCCTTGACCTCCAAAAAACATTTAAAGTCACCATCGACGGTTTTCATTAGTAGTGGATAGACTCAGCAAACGAAGAATCAGATGCTGATGATGGGCTCTTTTGTTTCTTGGGTGGGAAAACAACTTGGCTCAGCACATCCCTGGCCTCATTCCTCCATGATGGGAAACAGTGGAATCTAAATAAAGTTATATCAAATTGAAAACAACTTTTGTTTGCTCTACACATAAGAGCAAACCCTCAGCAATTTTTCCTTCCAAAATAGGCAAAATTCTATTCCACAACTCAACTGGAGAAAGGGTTCACTCTAGCCACTCAGTAATGATCAAATATATGTGGCTAGCAGCAACTGAAGGAGACATGTATGTAAAATAACACGGAACCTTTGATCCCTATATTTGCAAGAGCTGACCGGCTTGTTGTAAGAGAATGCCAGTTGTAGTAAATGTATAAATAGTCAAAACAGAAGAAGCTCACTGCCGGAATCTTAACTTAATGTGTTTACCAATAACCTGGAAAATCCAAATTTAACTCTGTGGCAGAACAGGACCTCTAAGGTAAAAAGAGAGGACACTCATCTTCTTACAACACAAGGTCATTCTCTTAGGGAAAGTCTAATGGTCTGCAAAGGACTTCTTTGTTTTCAACAGGACACTATTCTAGCAATCAACAATGCAGTCACACTAAAATACCTCGATGCCTTTCTCCTTTGTTATAGACAAAGCTCCCACTGAAGCCTTTTCAACAGCGGCCCCATTTTCAATTTAACCTTCTCCTTTCCCTAGAAACAGGACTCTACCCCTCTGAAAGTGGCAAATCCACTGTTCTGATTTGGGACATTCACCTGATCCACATTTGTCCCTTGGATGCATTTATACCTAGACTTCTTTGGGTAGGCTGCCCAAATGCAGAAGTCCTCTAAAAATCAAACCAAATAAATTTACAAACCCATCATGGGGAATCACAAAACATACTTGGTTTAATATTCTTCTTTAAAGTTTAGTGAAAGGAATAAAAAAGAGACATGAATTTGTGATCTAACTCCTCGATCTTTTTTTTTTCTTCATTATCACAATTGCCCTCAGTCAAATCTCTGCTGCCCACGTAGCTTAGTCCTAAACCCTAATAAGCCCAACTTCACTCGAATGACCTACTACCCATAAAAAATCTAAAACTCAGCAGTTTGAACTAAAGCGAACTGGTTATATAAGGGCAGTCTGAGCCCAAAAATAAAATAAAAACAAACCGAACAAGAACAGGTGACTGAGAGATTTGCATTTGGTTTGCCATGTTGCTTCTACTCAAAGGCTGAAAATTCTTCGCCTTGCGTATTTAAATATGCATCAGCTCAGAAGAAGTTACACAATGTTTCCATCAGCAGAAGATGTGGCACTTAGAGAAAGCATCAGGAAAATAAAAACTACAGACAAAATAGGGTGTATTTGCATATTTCACTTGAAATTAGGCTATGTTGCAGCATATTGGAAACTCATATGCATTGGATGTCAGCTGAGTTACTTTTCTTTCCCCCCAAGGTGACATTGGTGCTTGTCTTACCAAATATGATGCAACTGACAAGTGTTTTCATGTAAGGAAGATATATGCCTCCCATCACCTTGTCAAGCTGAGTGAAGGCAAACTCCAGCACATCCTTTCACAAGTGATTAGGTGGTCGGAGTCATTAAAAGTCATAAAGTTAGACTGCAGCAGTGTGCCATGCATATATATGAACTCATCCAAAGCTGTCCTCCTTGAAGCAGGTGATAGCTCTCAACTTTGCCTCTGACCGAGTCATAAATTCTTGGCTGAGCTTTCTTTCTCTTAGCATACCTTTGAAATTATACTGAACAGTTAGTGCTACTTTGGCCAGTCTCATTGTCTCCTGCTTTCCTAGCCAAGCCTCTAACAACTAGAGGTCCAAACATCTGACTGTGGTACATGAACACAAAATAAACCACCAGGTTGTCATTGTTTTTTCTCTTCCATAGCACTTTTAACATTTTCAAAGTACTTTACAAATTCTTGTCAATTAGCCTACTTGAAGACTGTATAAAAAGGCAACAAGAAAAAGAGTGGTATTATTTAATCTACAGGAGGAAATTAAGGCATAGACAGCTGAAGTGACGTGGCCAAGAGTCTGCACCATTTTGGCTAACCAGGAGCTCAGAACAAAGTCTAAATTCTTATGTTATAAGCTTTTACAATCATTCCACTTTCAGCCTCATCATTTCCCAGTAAATAAATCTGATTTGCTATAAAAGAGAAATACACATATTATAGCTGAGATAAGAATTTAAAACTCTGAAAATGTACCATTTAAATGTATCATGAATTCAAAATTTCTGCCCTAAATTCTTCAAAAATTCTGCCCTAAAGAACTAGTTAAGTGCATGAGCAAAAATGTATGCACAAGATGTTCAATACATCATTATTTATAATAATTAACACCTACTAACAATCCAGGCGTGCAAAAATAGGGAATTCTTAAGGTTCTCTAATGAAATAGTACACATCCAAAACAGATCTCTGAAGAATTTTTAAAACTAAAGGAAATAATCATGATATAATGTTTATGAAAAAAAAAAAGCAAACCATAATACTTAAAGATCTCAACTATGTTAAACATAAAAATATGCAGGGGGAAAGGGACTAGAAAAAAACAGAATACTAACAATATTTACCTCTATGTTTAGGGATTGCAGGCAATTTTCACTTTCCTTTTTAGAACCTGTGTAGATTTTCCAAATTTTCTACAATGAGTATCACTTACTTTCTTAATTAGAAAAAGAAAAGAAAAGAAAACATTTATGTTTCTGAGTGAATGCATAAGAAGCTACCCACATTCCAGAGGCCTCTTGCAAATCATCCCAACACAGACTACTCAATAATAAGCAATCTAAATGCTTTCTAAAATTTATTACAGCAATGTACTCACTCAGAATGGAGTCATTGCTTGCCCTGAGTGCATGAGCTTTGTCTCATTATGGATCTGATATAGTGGCCAATGTACTTTTAAGACACGGTACCTGAATGGACCTTGATGGGCCAGAGTGCTTTTCCTAGAATAATTTCATTTCCCTATAAATGCCTAAAAGTTTGTTCATCCAGCATAGATTGGATGTAATCATAATTGAAGAGTGTGGTGACGAAGGAGAAGTTGAAAGGCTCTTTTCAAACTCTCCAACTTTAATAAAACAATTTTAAGCTTTGAGCACTACAGCAATCAAGAACAACTTCTCGGGCTAATTAACGAGATGCAAATAAACTCATTTCAGCTTACATAAAGGTCATTAAAGGAAAAGTTTCTAACCATCAGACATTTAAAAAGATAAAAAGCCAAAACTGGGATGCATGTGCCCTTGTATAATCTGTTATATTTCCTTTTCCATTGTTCTAGGCTAACAACAAAATATAAAAACGCCCATGCTATTGACTATGTTAATATAGAAACAGAACATTCTGTATACCTACCAAGTAGACTATACATGTGTAAGAACTTGATTCTTTCCACCAAACATATGGATATAACTTTCAAGCCCACCATCATCATCATATGGAGCAGATAGTTGAAGTAAATTTCTTGCTCATGACTCTATAGTTGAAATCTTTTAAATATTCAAGCCTATCAAATATGTGGCTGAGAAACTTTTAGAAGAGACTAGGTTAGACACTAGGGGAAAAAAAAAATACACACACACACACACACACACACACACACATACATACATACATATATAAGCCCTTGTGTCAAGTCAACAGCTCTTCTCCCTTGGGCTCCTCCAGGAAGAAGAAGCCCTCTGGTAGTTACCCTTACCTAGCAGAAAGCCATTTTGATATTCTGCCCACACATATTCTGCTCCTACATTCTCTTTTAGAAAAGACAAAGAACCAGAAGCCAGTCAGAAGCTTTGCTGCTGGTGCTCATAAAACATCAACACTTAACCTCTACAAAAACAAATCATTTAAAAAAGTTGTTATTAGCAAAAAGATTTTTCCTTACTTCTTATTATCCAAGCTATATTCAAATCCAGCCCATAGGAAGGTTCTGGAAATCTGCTTTCTCTTGTCCTTATTCATTCACTTTGAATTACAGGGCTAATAGTGAGATCAATAGAAGCTGAGCTTAGGAATGAAAAAAGAAAAAGAAATAAAATTCTTAGATAATCAAAAAGATGAAAAATCAATCCCTGAAAAATTCAAGTTAGCAATGTAGTTAATGGTTCTGACTGAGAATAATTAGAACAAAAACTTTTCCTTATTTTAATTTTTACACTAATTTCCTCACTTAAAAACCAATAAATACTCAAGACAGAAAAAGTTGTAAAATAAGTAAACATAGAATGAAAGAAATAAAATTTTCCCACACACTACCAAGAAATAACTATTATTAGGAGTTGGTTATTCTTTTGAGTTTTGACATATAAATAGGACTTTAAATGCATAGACATATTTCATCATATATATGTGCCATAATTTATTTAATCATTCTCAATTGTTGGACACATAGGGTATCCAATGTTTCACCCTTATTAATTCTGACATGAACAACCCTGGAATATAAATCTTTCTGCATATTTGTGATTTTTTTTCTCTTTAGAGTAAATTCAAAACAGTGAAATTATTGAGTTCAAAGAGTATGAGCTTTTTAAGGCTTTGAAAATATATTGCTGAGTGGCCTTCCAGAAATTTTGTACCAATTTACGTTCCCAAGAGCAATGCCTGTGAAAATGTCTTTCAAAATAGTACGGCTAGTCTTCTCTTTGTCTTAAAACAATAGGTTAGCTATGGGGAAAGGCATAATAAAACTGAAACAGCATTCTGTCTAGAAATTATGTATGCCTTCTCATACACTCAGAGAGAGTACATACGTTTATAGGGAGGACAATATTCCCCTCAAATGACTGCACCATACAAGGCAGAAAAATATCACTGACCACACGAATCCACTTATTTCTATCTGAATGAAGCACAAGGAAATCCAATTTGGATTTATTGCATCACTAGCCTCCCGAGTTCTAAACCCTATTGTTCGCACTGTTCTGAATGACTTGAAAGATCTAACAAGGTAGAGGCATTAACAAACTCTATGTTTACTGAATCATACACATCAAGTGTACTTAACCAACCTAGTAAAAGTAAGATTTAAAGGGGTGAAAGAACAGGTTCACCAGTCAGGGTGACATTGGACACTAACGTCCCTCAGAACAAAGTTCCTGTGTGTCGAACAGCATGAAAAAATTAGTGGGTGCCAGAATGGCAGGATTTAATGTCACAGGAGAGGAAATCTGGAGAGAATAACAAATGAGAACACCATGAAAAAAGGGGGCAGGGTAGGGAGTCAGGCCATATTAGTGCATCTTCCCAACTTTGCCAAAGTAAGAAGAATAGGTGAGCTTTCCTTGGATGAGGTTCCTAATCCAAAGTGTCCCCCAAGTTATGTTCTTCTTCCCAGGACCCCTCAGGAGGATGTTAGGGTGGAGTCGGGCTGTGGTTACCGAGGGAGAGTGGCCATTGACGCCGTGGTCCCTGTCAGTCTCCACAGAAAGTTCAACATTAACCTACAGATCCACAGCATTTATATTATCTCTCTCACTAGGTGGTCAGTGCTGCCCCTAGGCAACATCTCTGTCATTCTCTAAGTTCCAAAGCTGAAGGCACGCATCACAGATGTGTAGCTAATTGCAATGAACGAGGACACTTCAATACCCCTGAAGGTCAGATACCTTTGGGAGGATTCTAATACATGATTTTATTATCTAGGGCATAAATATGAATTGTCCTTACAGAATCAAAGGCGTCCAAATGAGAAACAAAACACTGGGATTGGTTTGAGGGGCCCTCGTCATCAAGAGAGATACTCCAAACTGAGATTCCCTGTTCACTGACCCACGTAATGTAAAACTACACAAGAACATTTCTAAAACTTCTGGAGGTTGATTAAAACCTTTTAGTTGGATGTTTCTGAGGGACTACAAAGAATTACCACATATGTCTTAAATTTATAAAGACCATCGTGGTCTAAAACAGAAAACAATAGAATAGCCTAATCCTGGGAGTCAGGCAATGAGTAAGCAATGAGAAGCAAGTTCCCCTTGTACCAATCTGTCTGAATCGCTCCCATTTTTCCTCTTTCTTCTCAGTCTGCTGGTTCCAAAAAATCAAGGCGAATATTCTCTTTCCAGATAGAAGTCCATCCATATTCTGGAAACACTAAACCACCAGCAAAACCATACAAGTGAGGAAGACAGTACCCAAACTCAACCCAACAACTCCAATCTTAAATGAGACACAAGTTGGGCTTAAAACTGAAGCAAATGTTTGAGGCAGTCTATGGATGGAGGATCGGCCCTTAATTGCAATCTTTCCAAAGAGGGCAATGTGCCAACACAAAATTCAGCTACACTTCAAGTATATTCTTGGAGTAAATCATCATTCAAATGTATTTAAAGGGAACAGTCACTTTAGTACAGCAAGACAATTGTTTTTTTCAGCTTACAAGTCCTATCACCCACCAAGTGAATTCTCTATAAGACAGAATGCTGAGTCCCTTCTAAAGTGGTTCCTACAAGAGAATATTGCAAAAGAGCAAATTTTCTTCTGGCCTTTCTTTGATTAAATACTAAGGGAGTGATCTTAGCAAAACAGAATTTGTTCTAAACAATAGTGACTCTTGACTGAAATCAGATATTTCAACCTCAAAGAATAAATATAACTCACACCACACTGGTTGTCAATCCTTGACTCTAGCATTCAAATGTTTCTGTTGCCCTAAGAACCTGATTTCATTTTAAGAGTCTGTTGTATTGACTCTGATATTTGTCTTTAATCATCGTCATCTTGGAAAATCTTCTCCATCTTCTAGCCAAGATTCATTTAGTGAAACCCTGCTATTTCCATTCTAAAATCTACCTTTTATCATCGTAAGGGAAAATATATTCATTTTCCTGCAGTTTTCATTGTAGAGATTCCAAATTTTCTAGCAAAAGATATCTTCAAAAAAATCAAGTGGCATGTATTTCAAAAAAAACAAATATTTATTTTCACACTCATAAAAATGGTATAAACTTACTACTTTATGAATTAAAACTAGAAAAAAAATCACTATTTACTAGGGTTTGTATTGCCAATAAAGTCCCCTTCAACTAAACGTGGATTTAAGCTATACTCACATATAGCAAATCAAGTTGCGGCAAATAATATAGAATCTCATTTCATAAGCAACAATGGATTTTCACTGAGTTCTTCAACAGTGCTTGAAAATAACAGTGTGCTATTTAAAGAGAGCTTGTGAAATTTCAGGAATGTCATATATTAGTAAACAATTCAGAACTACATGTGTAAAGAGGCAATTAATTTGTTGAGTTAATGAAAAA
The DNA here is from genome assembly GCF_018350215.1 of Panthera leo. Lineage (NCBI taxonomy): Eukaryota > Metazoa > Chordata > Mammalia > Carnivora > Felidae > Panthera > Panthera leo. Next base: position 79,848,360 of record NC_056682.1, on the reverse strand, counting down.
CAGGTTCTCCTAGTTATTTTTGTCTGTAAGCCAATTCTGGGGTGATGGTTCCTGAATTCAGAAAAAGCACTAGCTTTTCAGAACCAGCAGTTCTGTCCCCAAGGTACGGTGTAAGTGAGGTCCCATTTCTTCATTCCTGCATCATGCTTACCTTCCAACATCTGGACAAGGGTTGTCCACTAAATGGACAACATCTGGACACAGGACAGTGCAGCCGCTGTGACAGAGGAAATAGGGAGCAACCAAGGAGAACAAAGGTGTAACAGGGCTCCAGCTTCCCTGCTCACCTTCCCTCTAAGGGCTAAGTCTATCTGCGCTGGCCTGAAGCGACCTCAAAAGAAGCAGGGCAAGAAACTTCCTTTTACTTCAAGAAATTTTTTTTTCAAATTTGCAATTTATGCAAAAATTCAGGTTTTATTTTTACTTATTCTTACATTTGGTGGGAGCTGATATCAGGAACTTATAGGCAAACAATAACTTTTGTTTTCTAAGTCTTGCTGAACAAAAATACACACAATGTAGCATTATCTTGCCACAAGCCTTGCTTTTTTACATCTCACAGAAGAATGCAATGTTACTGTTTCTTGAACAAAATGCCCAGATTACTGAGGAAACCATCTTTGGAGGAAATGTTTAATAAGCCTATTTTATTTAAATAAATCCTCCAGGAGGAAATGAGAGAATTCAGTGTCTTTACTTAGAAGAAGGCTGGGTAAGTAGTCATCTGTCAAATTTATCTGCACAGCTCACCAACACCTCCTTATTAGAAACATCAATATTTCCACATCACAATTCCCAAAAATGACTTTAAAGCCTCAAAATTCTGTGTCTCTTTTGGCTTGCTTCTCTCTCAATTCTACCCAGGCTGTATTAATGGTTCGCTTCATTCATCTCGATCTTCATAAACTTTCTTTAGAACGTTCATCAGTCTCTCGCTGTTTTAGCATCATGGGAGGGCTTTTCTTTCTCTTTGCGTTCTTTTTCAACCTAAGTCAAGGCAGTCCTATTGCATGTTTTCTGCTTTCTTTCTACTTAAGAACTGTATCTTTTTTTGATCTGCTTTCCACAGAGACGGGTTTCAAGAGATTGTTCACAATCATGGACTCATTCTTCGCATTTAGATTCTTTACCAAAGATCAAAGGACCTTTCTGTGAAATGCACCTGCACATTCTCAGCAGGGACTTGAACTGCAGTTTAGGTAAGGTAGAATTTCACAAACTTACCTGACTGATCCCATCCGTAATTACTGATTTCCACTGTATATCCCACTGTAGTGGGAGCAACCACAGCAAACTGGCTTTTCACTGTCAAAGAGTTCTGCTTTTCTCTGTGATCTCTGCTGCACTGTGTTCTTGAGTTCTGTCTCAATGCTGGATTTTTTTTAATGTTTTTTTTTTTTGAGAGACAGATAGAGCATGAGCAGGGTAGGGGCAGAGAGAGAGGGAGATACAGATTCTGAAGCAGGCGCTAGGCTCCAAGCTGTCAGCACAGAGGCCAACCCAGGGCTCAAACTCATGGACCATGAGATCATGACCTGAGCAGAAGCTGGACACCTAACTGACTGAGCCACCCAGGTGCCCCTCCTTCCCAAGGTTAGCCAATTGCTAGAGACAGTAAACAACAGTATGCTTTTCAAATGCAAACCAACCACCCAGGGTCCACACCCTTAACCACTCCCTAATCATTCCCAGGGCCAGGTACCAAAACAACTCAGAGCAGCACACAAAGTCCAAAGCCCACTAGAATTACTCAAACTAGCCAATCCTAAACCTGTTTCGCCTGCCTCTACTGTTTCTCTGATGGAAATGGCAAGAAAGCCTCTTGCCTACAATTTCCTCCTTTCCCTCCATCTCCTGACTGACTCCAGTGCTTCCCCAGGTGCCCCACCACCCTATCCCCCCCCTGCCCTGGTGTGGTGGGCCCCTTCCTCTTGGGATCTGTGAGTATAAGGAACTATGTTTTCAACAGCAATCATCATTTGATCTGTTGGCCTTACTGTATTTTAATAATAAAACAGCTGTGTGTCCTTGGAAAAGGGACAGAACTTCCTCCTCCATTTCTTTATCAGAAAAAAGAGGATAAAATTTCTTTTTCACAGTGCTCTTGTAAAGATCAACTAAAATAATATGCATCCTGTACTGTGTATATAGTAAGTACTCAATAAATACTGATGTTCCAAAATGAACAGATAAAAAATGTTAGAGATAACTCATTAAAGGCCACATAACTAGGAAGATGTAGAATCTAAATGTCACCCAGATTTTTCTGACTCCAAACCCCGTCCTTTTTTCATGTAACAGTACATTCCCCAGTCACGCATAGTGCCTCCTACTGCACTCTGAAACATCTACCATAGAACACATACTGGATGATAGTAAGTTATGTATAAGTACATCACTAGGACAGCATGTGCTCAACAAGTTGAAAGAAGGAAAAAGAGAGGAAACGGGAAGGAAGGAGGGAGGGAGGGAGGGAAAGGGAAGGAATGAAGGAATGAACAGAGGAAGACAGGGACGATCCTCTCTATCTCAGGGATACTGTTAAAATTATTTCTCTCCTGGTATCTTCTTTCATTCTGGGCCCCCAGTCTACCTTCAAATAAAGGTAAAATGGCTTTATCCCTAGTTATAAAAATTCCCAACCAGGAAACACACACACCCAGTTGCATAAATTTCCCTCTACCAGTCTTTTTTATGGACCCAAAACTTCTAATAACTTCTGCCAAGTTTCCTTTTCTTATATATCAACCTTCAGGATGTTTTTAAACAATTTTTTTAAGTTTATTTATTTTGGGGGGAGAGAGAGAATGAGTGGGGGAGGGGTAAAAGGTGAGAGGAAGACAGGCTCCACGCTGTCAGCACAGAGCCCAATGCGGGGCACAATCTGACTAACCGTAAGATCATGACTTGACCTGAAATCAAGAGTCGGACACTCAACCGACTGAGCCACCCAGGCGCCCTTCAACCTTCAAGATGTTTTTAAAACACCACTCTCTGGAGCTATTCAAGGTCAGGTCTGAATTTCCCCTGCCTGCAAAAGCTTGTATATACTCCAATGACAACTTCTTTCCTTCTCCTGTGTCATATACCTGGGCTTCCCAACTTAAAGTGGTCCAGAGACATCAAGTAAACATTTGACAGCTTCACCACCTTCAAAGAACATTGGCAACATAGAGCTCTATTTGATCACTCTTGACCCAAAACAGCAACTAGTATTCTCAAAACCACCTATAACTTAAAGAGGGTTTTGTGGTTTGGGTGGTGTTTTGTTGTTGTTGTTGTTGTTGTTGTTGTTGTTGTTGTTGTTGTTTTACCTTTATGGCAGAAAGCCATAAAATTTTACGATCTAGGTGAACTATATTAGGCAGAGAAAAAAGAGATTACAAATGTTGGGTTTTCACCTTCTTAAACATCTCTCTTCCATTCTTCCATTCCTTTGATGTCCTCACTGCCACCAGCCTTGTCCATGTATATCTTCCCTAGTCCTCCAAGTGGGAGGCACCATGCACAGTGTAGTCTTCTTTGTTTTACTTTTTAATGGATAATTTCAACCATACCCAACCTGGCATAATAAACTTTAAGTGCATGTGACCTGCTACATTTTCATCCTTCATGCTGACATTAATTTATTTTAGGACTCTTAAGTTGAGGGATCTAATTGTAACAAAAAATAGAAACTTAAAAATCTTGCCAATTTTTGTCTCTCAAAATGCATGCATGCATACATAAAATAATACAAAACACAGCTGGCCAAAATTAAACAAAAAGACCAAAATTCATTTTCAACAACTAAAAGCAGTTCAGATTTAGATCACAGAGTCAGACTTAGAATATCACAATTTCCTATGATTCTTGGGGAAAGTCAAATCTTGTCAGGGGCCTGGATCATTGCTAAAGTATTGGACCTAGGGTTTGAATATCTCCTTTTAATTAGCAATAAAGTAATTTCTAATTTTTATTCAATTTATAGCCCATAAAATCTTGGCCTGCTAATGGAAAAAAATGTGTAGAAACAGGTATTCCATCATACTCTTGGTCAAATCATGGTTCTTCTGATTAAACAATGTATCAAACTGGGCCAAATCCTACTAAATCTAAATTTTGCCAAATTTTATATTCAGGTATGAAGCAATTTCTAAATTTTAATTCATTGCTACCGCTCCGTTCAGTTTTCTTAAAGCAATGACAACAAAAGGCAGGAAAATTTTAATATAACTTTCACTTCTGTTTATATTTTTAGCCTGTATTAGCCTTTGAGAAAACAACTTCTATAAATTCATTAATCAAAGATAAATTTTCTTTTCTGCAGCCTTTTTCTTAAAAGGCTCTAATTTTATATTATGTGCATATCTCTACTACCATTATTGACTTCGTAACAAATAGAAACCAGAACTGCTTGAAATAGTTTTCCAGACATTCATTCACTTTACTTTTGAAAACTGAATAAAAATATTCAATTTTCTTTCAGTAGTCTTCTACATCTTATTGGTCATTATGGACATAGCACACATTTCCCAATAACTGCATTCTTCTCTTTGTCTTTTTTTTTTTAATGTTTATTTTTGAGAGAGAGACAGAGTGCAAGTGTGGGAAGGGCAGTGAGAGAGGGAGACACAGAATCTGAAGCAGGCTCCAGGCTCCAAGCTGCCAGCACAGAGCCCGACACAGGGTTCGAACTCATGGACCGTGAGATCATGACTTGAGCTGAAGTTGGATGCTTAACTAAGCGGCCCCCTGACTCTTTGTCTTAAAGAATCAGCTGAAGAAAATAATCTTAGAGAATGTAATATGTTCCACATAGATTTTCAAATGAACACAAATCAGAGCATGTTATATAGTCTATACGATAAGATCTTTGGAAGGATGATGTCAGCAAAAATAGCACAGTAAAGCATAAAATAATATAGCACAGTAGCATAAAATTCCCCCATAAAAGTAACAATAAAAAAATAGCAAAAATTGTCAGAATCAACTTTTTTGGAATTCTGGAAATTAACCAAAGGTCTACAGCAATCCAGGGTGCATTTTATTCAAGAAAAAATGTTGAATTTTAGTTAAAAAAAAAAAAAAAAGAATATCCTTTGAAGCATTTTCTCCTGTCCTATTCTGATCTTCCTCTCTGTAGCTCTGAGACAGCTTTAAAAACCAAAGCCTGCAATCATGGTGAAAACCGACAACCTGCAATCACAGCACAAACCAATAGCCTGATAGCCACCAGAGGGGGGAAAACGAGAGTGGAACTCCTTTAAAGCCTCATTTCCCGAGCATTGTCATTATTTGCCCTGTCTCATGGTTCCATGGAAATCTCCACACTCAAGGTTGTGTTTTTTTCCCTGACTCAGAGCTAACTCAGTGTACAAACTTTTTCCCTAGGAGTTTCTGTCAAAAACAATTAGAGAGAATTAATTAACTTTATGGCTGTATGAAGCAATGGATCACAGTTTTAATAAACAAAATGAAATGCTGGGGTACAAGATGCCCATAGGGGCACTGAAAATCTCCCAACATATTTCTGAGAATCTAGAAGCCCACACAATGCATAGGGCTATGTATATATCCAACACTGTAACATGCTCAGGAAAGATCTGAGAAGGTCCTAAAGCCTAGCGCCTGCTTCAGATTCTGTGTCTCTCTCTTTGCCCATCCCCTGCTCACGCTGTCTCTCTCAAAAATAAATTAAAAAAAAAAAAAAAAAGATTCTCTCTCTCCTTCTGTCCCTCTCCCCTATTCACTCTTTCTCTAAAATTAAAAAAAAAAAAAAAAAATTCTGTCTAATCATTAGCTGACTTTTAAGGTAACCAAATAAAGACTTTAGTGACCATACATGACAAAAAATACAGACTTTATAGAATTAGTTCAGAAAAGACACTAAGAAAATAAACAACCATGGGGAAGGAGGAGAATCTGATTCCTAGAGTAACCATATTATATATTTAAAATACAGTTTTCAGGGCACCTGGCTGGCTTAGTACAGCATGTGACTCATAATCTGTTTTGAGTTCAAGTTCCACATTCGGTATAGAGATTACGTTAAAATAAAATCTTGGAGTGCCTGAGAGGCTCAGTCAGTTAAGCAGCAGACTCTTGACTTCATCTCAGGTCATGATCTCAAGGTTCCTGAGATCAGGGCCCATGCTGACGGTACACAGAGCCTGCTTCTGATTCTCTCTCTCCCTCACTCTCTGCTCCTTCCTCATTCATGCTCACTCTCTCTCAAAATAAATATGTAAACTTAAATTTTTTAATAAAAAAATTAAAAAATTTAAAAATTAAAAAAAATAAAATCTTAACAAATGTACAGTTTTCAAAAAAAAATTACTAGATAAGAAAAGAAACAAGAAAATAGGGCCTATACACAGGAAAGGAAGCAATCAACAAAAATATTGTCCCCAAGGAAGACCAGACACTGGACTTACTACACAATGACTTTTAGGAAGTTATTTGAATTATGTTCAAACAAGTAAAGAAAAATATGCTTGAAGAACAAAGGAAAGTAAAAGAATGATGTCACCAAACACAAAGTAGAACTAAAAGGAAAGAAATTATTTTAAACATACACCCACACAAATTCTAGAGTTAAGGATATAATAATTGGGGCACCTGAGTGGCTTAGTGGGTTAAGTGCCTGACTCTTGGTTTTGGCTCAGGTCATGATCTCACAGTTCATGAGATCAAGCACCATGTCAGGCTCTGTGCTGACAGTGCAGAGCCTACTTGGAATTCTCTCTCTCTGTCTCTCTCTGCCTCTCCTTCTATTAAAATAAATAAACTTTTAAAAAAAGGATACAATAATTGAAATGAAATATTTCCTAATGAGACTCAGCAGCAAATTTGACCAAGGGGGAAGAAAAAAATCAGCAAACTTGAATATAGTTGGTTGAGATTATTCAGTATGAGGAACAGGAATAAAAATAATAAAAAATAAAACTAAATAAAAGAGGAAAAATGAACAGAGCCTCAGAAGCTTAGGAGACAATATCAAGTATATCAACATACACATATCAGGAAACCAATAAGGAAAGGAGAAAAAGAAAGGGGAGGAAAGATTATTTGAAAAATAATGGTAAAAATCTCATAAACATGATTAAAAATCTACTCTTACAAGAAGCTCAATGACATCCAAGCAGGATAAACTCAAGGAAAGCCATACCTACACATATCACAATCAACTTGTTGAAAGAGATAAAGAAAGAGAAAATCTTGAAAAGAGCAAGAGCAAAATTGCTAATCACATACAAACAATACCAGTAATATTCACAGCCAATTATCAGAAACCATGAAGACCAGAAGACAATGGGAATGACATATTAAAAGTGCTCAAAGAAACGGGGCACCTGGGTGGCTCAGTTGGTTAAGTGTCTGACTTCAGCTCAGATCATTATTTCCTGGTCTGTGAGTTGGAGCCCCACTTCAGGCACTGTACTGACAGCTCAGAACCTGGAGCCTGATTAAGATTCTGTGTCTCCCTCTCTCTCTAACCCTTGCACTCTGTTCCTCTCTCTCTCTCAAAAATAAACATTAAAAAAAAAATTTTTTTTAAGTGCTCAAAGAAAGACTGCCAACCAAGAAATCTACACCCAGCAAAACTATCCTTCAAAATTAAAGGAGATATTATACATTTCCAGGTGAAGAAAAGCTAAAAGAATTCATTACTTGCAGAGTGCCTGGGTGGCTCAGTCGGTTGGGTGTGTGACTTCAGCTCAGGTCATGATCTCACAATTCATGGGTTCAAGCCCTGCATTGGGCTCTGTGCTGACAGCTCAGAGCCTGGGGCCTGACTCAGATTCTGTGTGTCCCTCTCTCTCTGCCCCTCCCCTGCTCGTGCTCTGTCTCTCTCTGTCTCTCAGAAATAAACATTAAAAAAAATTAAAAAAAAAGAATTCATTACTTGCAAATACTAGAGTCCTTCAAGCTGAAATTAAAAGACATGAGAGAGTAACTCAAATCCACATGAAGAAAGAAAGAATACTGGTAAAGGTAATTACATAGATAAATATAAAAGTACAATCTTCTTGTTTTTAGCTTTTTTTCTAATGTATGATTTAAAAGAAAACTGCATAAAGTAACAATTGTAAATCTGTGTTGAGAGGCACACAGTGTAAAAAGATGTAATCTGGATAAAAATAGTAGTACAAATAAGGGGAAGGGGTCACAATTAGACAGCAACAAAATTGTGACATGCTACTGTAATTAAGTTAGTATTGATCCACACTAGATTGTTACATGTGTTAATTGTAATTCTCAGGGCAATACCAAAGGAACTAACTCAAAAGAATAGTAAAATAAATGAAAAGAGAATTAAAATGGTACACTAGAAGACACCTATTTAACCAAAAAACAGTAAAGGAAGAATAAAGGAATAAAAAAAAATGCATAAAACATGTAGAAAACAAATTGCAAACTAGCAGAAATAAATCCTACCTTACCAGTCCATACAATGAAATGTTATTAGCCATAAAAAGGAATGAAGTACTGATTCAGATACAACATGGATGAATCTTGAAAATATTATGCTAAGTGAAAGAAGCCTCAAGAGGTCACCTATTTTTATTTCATTTATATGAAATACCCAGGATAGCCAAATTCATACAAACAGAAAATAGAGTGGTGCTATGATCTGAATCCCTCCCAAAACTCATATATTGAAATCCAAACCCCAAGGTGATGGTATTAGGAAGTAGGAGGTGGGACCTTTAGGAGCTAATTAGGTCATAAGGGCAGAGACCTCATGAATGGGATTAGTGCTCTTATGAAAGTGACCACACAAAGCTATCCAACCCCTTCTGCCATGTAAGGATACAATAAGAAGACTGAGATGTTTGCGAACTTAGGAGGGTCCTCACCCAAGCGTGCTGGCACCCTCCCTGATCTAGGACATCTAGATCTTTAGAATCAGGGACTATTTTATTATCCCCCAAAGCACCTATCTCAGAATGCAAACAATGAACACTGAATAAAAGACAATTGAAGGGTAGTGCTAACAGCAGGGCATGGCCTGCATCAAATCTTAAAACAGAAGAGTTGGAAATTCAGACTTGATCAATATTTCTCCAGCCTTTTTTTGTTTTGTTTTTAGAGACCATTCACTAATTTGAATGATATCTCTCAATTCTATAGGCAGAAAAACCTTTGGTGTAAAGATACCAACCATAAACTTCATTTTCATGAGTACCCATCATTTTTTTTCTTTACTCCATTTCCTGTCATCACACTGGGAAAAAGCAATGTCCATGTAGTTAACGCATCCCACACTCTAGCCTCTGTTTTTATTAACATCCTCAATTCCAATAACTTCTCAATAGCACTCCTCATGAGTCACCATCCACATATAGGCAACACTCTCGAAACTTGTTTTCACCTAACTCTGCCCCATGACAAAAAATATGAATTGCAAACATCTCTCCCCCCCACCATAATCTCCTAGTTTTCATGTTTTCTTCCTCTGCCCTCTCACTTTACTTGTTCACCTATCTCAAAATACTCAAAATACCCCAAAATACTTCTATCTTTTCTCCCATTCTATTAATCACTTATTTAGCCTAAAAAGGATACCACTATGGATAAAGTATAATGAGAAGATAGGAGAGAAGTAGGAAATAGGGTTTGGAATGTTAGGGAGAGATCCAATTGCATAGGGCTTTTTGGACCTGGAAAGGGGTTGGGATTTTATGCTACTGAAATATTTTATTATATTCGAATTTTATGAAAAGCCATTTAAACAGAAAAATTACAAGTTGATTTATAATTTTAAAAGCTTCCTCTAGTTCTTGTAGGAGAAGAGTGTAAACGAGGTCAATAAAGAGGATAGTATAGAAATCTGGGTAGGAGATGACAGCATTTTGGACATAAGTGATTCTAGAAAAAATGAAGAAAAATCAATATATTTAACATGTATCTTGGAGATATAATAAACAGGATGCATTAGATGTGTAGGATGACAGAAAAGAAAATATCATTTTTTTTCTTTTTTCTAAAGCCATTTTCTTTAAGTTTATTTATTTATTTTGAGAGAGAGAGTGCATGCACAAGCAGAGGAGGGGCAGAAAGAGAGAGAAGAGAGAATCCCAAGCAGGCTCCATGCTGTCAGCACAGACCCCAACAGAGAACTTGATGCTGTGAACCACAAGACCATGACCTGAGCCAAAACCAACAGTCAGATGCTCAACTGACTGAGCCACCCAGGTGTCCCAGAAAAGAATGTATCCTTAATGATACCTTGGGTTTTGGCTTCTTCTTGGTGAATTGGCTTTTTTATCATTATATAATATCCTTTTCTGTCTCTAATATTTTTCTTTGTTCCAAAGTCAAATTTACTTGATATTAATGCAGCCATTTGGCTTTCCTTTGATAAATGCTTGCATGATATGTTTTTTTTTTTCTATCTTTTTACTTTCCATCTGCATATACGGTTATAAGTGAATTTCTAATAGAATATAGTTGGGTCATGTTTGTTAATTCAATCAGTCAATCCAATCAGTCAATCCTTTTCATTTAATTGACATATTAGGCCATTTATACTTAATGTAATTATTGCTAGGGCTTAAATCTGTCACTTAAATATTTCTTCTCTGTTTATTTTCTCTGTTTTTTTTCTCTCCATTTTCTTGTTTCTACTTTCCTGTCTACTACTTAAACATTTTTTAAGAATCCATTTTGAATTACCTATACTTTTTAAAATATCTCTTTGTACAGTTTTTTTTAGTGGTTGCTCTATTACATTATCTTTTTTTTTTGAATTTTTTTAATGTTTATTTGGTGGGGGAAGGGAAGGGGCAGAGAGAGAGGGAGACACAGAATCCAAAGCAGGCTCCAGGCTCTGAACTGTCAGCACAGAGCCCAACTCAGGGCTCAAACTCACAAGCTGTGAGATCATGACCTGAGCCAAGTCAGATGCTTCACCGGCTGAGCCACCCAGGTGCCCCACTATTATATTATCTATCTAGCTATGTAATTATCCAGAGATATTATCTAGATATTACATTAATTATATATGCATGTATGTTATTTTACATACATATTTATAATACATAAAATCACAATCCATGGATATCATCACTTCTTTGTCTGAAGTATAGATGCCTTACCTTCCATTATGTCCCTTTACTCTTCTCCATTTACAAAATAATTATCCTAAGTAATTCTTCTACATTCATTTAGAATCACATGGGTGTCATAATTTTTGTTTTAACCACTATACATAATTTAGAAAATTTAACAACAGAAGGAAAGTCTATTTTATTTACTCATATTTTAACTGTGTTCTTACTTTCTGACTTTCTAAGGTTCATTCTTTTATCATATTATTTCTGTTCAGAGAACTCCCATTTTAAGATAGTTCTGCTGATGACAAATTCTTAGTTTTCCTTCATCTGAGAATGTCTTGATTTCCCCTTCATTCCTGAAAAAAAGAATTCTGGTTTGGCAGTTCTTTCTTTCAGCATCTGATAATATGGAATCCATATTACTTACTTTTGGAATCCATTGTTTCTAGTCAAAATCCAGAATCGTTTGAAATTTTTCTCTGGTGCTTCAAACTGCTTTCTTTTTAGTATTCAGAATTTTAATATGATGTAACTTGCCATAGATTTGTTTAGGTTTATCCTGTTTGGGATCATTCAGCTTCTCAAATCTGTAGATTTATGCCACTCAACAAATTTGGGAAGTCTTCAGCTATTATTATCATTATTATTATTATTATTATTATCCATTAGTCTTTGAATATTTTTTTAACTCCACCCTCTTTCTCCTTTCCTTCTGGGACTCTGGTGACAGAAATCTTTTCTTTTAGTCACACAGGTCCCTAAGGCTCTGGTCCTTTTTGTGTTTTTTTTTTTCCTAGTCCCTTTTTTAAAGTGCACTTTCTGGGGGCACCTGGGTGGCTCAGTCAGTTAAGCATCTGACTCTTGATCTCAGCTCAGGTCTTAATCTCAGGGTCATGAGCTCAGGCCCCATGCTGGGCTCCATGCTGGGGCGAAGCCTACTTAAAATAATAAAAATAAAAAATAAAGTGTACCTTCTGTACAGGACCCAATGCCAAGAGGAATCTCCTTGGTTAGAACTTCCTCCCATGGGGAGGGGGAGGGGAACAGGAAGAACCTAGTAGACTTTGCCACCAAGGACCCCTTCAGTCCTAGCCACAACTACTGCTGAAGACATGTACATTGACCATTAAGGACCTCTTCAGTTTTGAACCTCTGTCATTCTCAACTGTCAGAGCTACATGGAGACTTCACCTCTCACAATGGAACCAGAGACTCTATACTCTATCTGGACAGCATGCTTGCAGCAACTTCTAGTTTTTCCCACCAAAGCCATTCCAAAAAGGCTGGGAGAGGTGACTGCACCCTCAAATCATATATTAACACAAGGTCACCAGAAACATGGAAAAGCAAGGAAATATGATACCACCAAGGAAATATGATACCACCAAAGAGACACAATAATTTTCCAGTAACTTACTCCAAAGAAATGGAGATCTACAAGTTACTTGAAAAAGAATTTCCAGATAATTATCATAAGGAACTCAGTAAGATTTAAGAGAACACAGACAACTCAACAAACTCAAGAACATAAGACATGAACAAGATGAGACATTCAACAAAGAAATAAATAAGAAATCATAAAAATAAACCAAACAAAAATTATGAAGCTGAAGAATAAAATGAAAAATGTGATATAGAATGTCTTATTCTGTTTGGACAACTATAACAAAACATTACAGACTGGATAGCTTATTAATAACAGTAATTTATTTCTCACATATCTGGAGGCTGAAAGTCCAAGATTATAGTGCCAACATAGTTGGTTCTAGAGAAGGCCTTCTTCCAGACTGCTGACTTCTCGCTGTGTCCTCACATGGTGGAAGGGGCAAGGTAGCTCTCTGGACCCTCTTTTATAAGGGCATTAATTCCATCCATAATGGTTTCACCCTCATGGCCTACTACTTACCTTTTTAAGATCCTACCTCATAATATCATTACATTGGGCACTAAGATTTCAACATATGAATGGGGGGGTGGGTGACAAACACCCAGACCATAGCAAAGAGCTTCAACAGTAACTTGATCAATCAGGATAAAGAAAACAGGGAATAAGCTCCTTGACATTGGTCTTGGCAGTGATTTCTTAAAAATGACACCAAAAGCAAAGGCAACAATAGACTGGGTGGCTCACCTGGTTGAGCATCTGACTTCAGCTCAGGTCATGATCTCATCATTCATGAGTTCAAGCCCCGCATCGGGCTCTGTGCTGACAACTCAGAGCCTGGAGCATGCTTCTGATTCTGTGTCTCACTCTCTCTCTGCCCCTCTCCTGCTCAGGCTCTGTCTCTCTCTCTCTCTAAAAACTAAATAAACATTAAAACAAATTTTTAATTAAAAAAATCAAAAATGAAAACAGGATCTCAAGGAGATATTTCTACCTCCATGCTCATTGCAACATTATTCATGATAGCTAATATATAGAAACAAACTAAATACCCATCAATGAATAAATGGATAAAGAATTCATGGTGTATACACACACACACACACACACACACACTGAATGTTATTCATCCTCAAAAAAGAAGGAAATTCTGCAATTTACAACAATGTGGATGAATTTAGAGGGCATTACTAAGTGAAATAAGCCAAACACAGAAAAACAAATATTGCATGGTATCACTTATGTGGAAGTTTTAAAAGTCAAACTTAGAGAACAGTTGAATAGTGGTTGCCAGGGGCTGGGGGCAAGAGATGTTGGTCAAAGGATATAACCTTTTGGTTATAAGAGAAATAAGTTCTAGAAATCCAATGTACATCATGGCAGTACAGCTAATAATAATGTATTCTACACTTGAAATTTACTGAGAGTACATCTTACTTGTTCTTACCACACACACACACACACACACACACACACACACACACAGTTAACTATGTAGGATGATAAATACGTTAATCAACCTATTGTGGTAATGATTACATGATGTACTTATATCAAAACACCACACTACACTGCACACCTTAAATATATTCAATTTTTAATTGTCAATCATATCTCAATAAAGCTGGGAAAAATTAAGTTTCATTTTTCTCTGTTGTTTACACTGGGCCATTTCTCTTTTTCTTCTAATTTACTGATTCTTTCCTCTGTCCCATCCATTCTGCTGTTGAATCCATCCACTGAACTTTTTATTTTGGTTATTGTATTTTTCAGTTCTAAATTTCCCTTTGATTCTCCTTTATATCTTATATTTCTTTGCTGAGACATTCTAGCTCTTTACTGAGGCTTTTCACTTTTTCATTGGTTTCAAGAATGTTCATAATTGCTTGTTTTAGCATTTTTATTGTAGCTGCTTTAAAATCTTTGTCAGATAATCTAACGTTCTGTCATCTTGGTGTTGACATCTATTGATTGTCTTTTTCATTCAGTTTGAGAACTTCCTAGTTCTTGGTATGATGGGTGATTTTGAATTAAGAACTTAAACATTTTCCTATTGTGTTATAAAACTTTGTGTATATATATTTTTATTTATCTATTTATTTTTTGAGAGAGACAGAGCCAAAGCGCAAGCAGGGAAGGAGCAAAGAGAGAGAGGAAGACACAGAATCTCAAGCAGGCTCCAGGCTCCAAGCTGTCAACACAGAGCCCGATGCAGGGCTCAAACCACAAACCCGTGAGATCGTGATCCAAGTCAGATGGACACTTAACCAACTGAGCCCCCAGGTGCCCCTAGAACTGTATTTTATTAAATCTTCTGTTTTAGGTAATTTTTTTCCTCTAAAACTTCTCAGGAAGGTCAAGGGAAAGTTGGCACTGCTGCATTTCTGCCAGGTGGAGGCAGAAGTCTAAGTTTCCACTTAGCCTCAACTGACACCTGCAGTGGGGAGAGTCTCCTCATCACCAGCTGCTAGGGTGGGAGCTCCAGCTCTCTGTGCAGTCTCCACTGACACCACGGGGCTTTATCATAAGTCTGACAGGATAAAAGTCCCCTACTTCTCTGACACCATTCCGGTGGGATTGATGGGCTACCTTGTTCTAGCCTTGACAAGATAAAACTCTAAGCTCCCCCCATTCCACCTTTGCTGGTGTGGGTGGCAGGGAACCATAGTTTTTGTATGGTGTTGGACTGGAATAGAGAGCAGTTAATGTCTAAAAGTCGTCTGATTTCCTAGACGACCCCTTTCCTGGACTTTTGGATAGAAAGATACTGCTTTTATGGGACTCTGCCTGCATTCAGTAGCATTTCTAGGTTGCTGGCTTTTCAGATCCAATTCTCAATTCCCAAGTTCCCAAGTAAGTCTGCCTTTTGCTCTCCATCTTTCAGTGGCTTTTCATGTTTATTTTATATATAAGGTCCAAGATTTTTAGCTGTACTTACCAGGAGGAATATGGAAAAGCACGTCCAGAAGTAGAACTTTATTTTAACTTTATTTTAAATATTAGAGATACGGATTTTATCTACAATGTCCTTGGGAATACTACTCTACTCATTATTCTCTTTTTTTCTCTTATAGTAGTTTGTGTAGGACTTAACCACAGTCATTTGTGTCCTTCATGTTTAAGCACAATAAGTATTCCTGAGCTCCCAGGGGGAGCCCCCTCATTAGGGGAGTAGGGTGAACCAAAAAAGCTTTCTTAGTTTTGTGGTTACAGGGCCCACAGTTCTATCATTAAGACTGATAATTCGACATATGTCCACAGTTCTTTCTGAAATCTGCTTTCCTTTCTCTCTTCCTACTCTCATCGGAGTCTTTTTCTTTGTCTTTAGTATCAGTTTGATCACTCATCAGAATCTTTTTTCCTTTGTCTTTAGTGTCAGTTTGATTCTACTTCCTACAGCACCTTTTCAACAGGGTTTTGTTCTGGAAAGGAACTTTGGCAGGTTTCAAGCCTTCACAGGCTGACAGCAATGTCAAGTTTTTGTGTCTCCCTGAACTCACACACACACTGGGACTTACAAAGCCCAAACTCCCAGTTTGAGCTGGTTTTCCCAGATTGCCTGAGTTCCCTACCACTTGTGAGGGGAGCCCCTTTCTTTCAAGGGTGAGCATTTGTTATTGATTTCAAAAGTTCCTAGCTCTCAGTTTCCTTCTACACTTTTAAGCATAGCCTGTTTTGCCATATTTTGGAGTTTGGGGCTCTCTGGTCATCTAGTTTTGTTGAACATGTTGCCTGTGGAATTTTGGTCTTATTATCTTAGTTTCTACATCTGTTTTGTGCGAATATTCATGCCGATTCAAAAACTGTTGAGTTGCCACATGGCCATTGAATTGTCACCATTGCCACATGGCCTTCCCTCAAAATCCGCCTTTAAAATGGATAAACTCCCTCCTCTATAACATCATGTTTCAAAGTTTCATTTGCCTTCAAATTCTACTGAATTCATTCTTGCCAAAATCACCAGTTACATTCTTACAATTAAACCTGCTTTCCTGTTTTTTCTCTGACCACTCCAAATAATTTATTTGATTTTTAGCCAAAGAGTAGCATTCAATTCCTTGAGTGTGTGTGTGTGTATACGTACATGTGTGTGTGTATATATATATATATATATATATATATATATATATATATATACACACATATATGTGTATATATATATACATGTACGTATACACACACACGTATATATATGTATACACACACACACACACACACACACACACACACACACACACATATATATCAGGACCTCGGCACATGCTGGTATTTCTAGCTAGATGCACTTTCCTTTCCCCTCCCCACATTCCTCCACTCTCAGATTTCAACATTCACCAATTCCTCAACACTGGGTTGTGTCTCATATACATTTCTTACTTTGTGCTCAAGCTTGTAGTAGTTCTTAGAATGCTGTATCATAACTGTCCATTTATTGTTACAGAAACTGGTCTGGATCACCCGGCAGAAGAACCAAGCAGCACTGGGAGATCTTGGAAGGCAGGTTTATTTTACACCGGTGGGCTCAGAGGAGATCATTCTCCAGAGGTCTGAGTCCCAGTCATAAGCAGAGGGGACAATTTATACTCTGTTACTTCGCATTCCTCATTAGTAGTAATTTGGTGCCAGCAGCAAGCAGGGTGCGAAGAAGAACCCAGAAGGGGAGTCTTCAAGCAGGGACTGCGATTCCCCTATCAGTCCTGTCGGCCATCTTACAACAGATTTCTCCCTATCGTTATCTCTCAATCCTCACCATAAATAATTTCTTTCAGAGTAGGTGCAATGTTTTCTTCACCTCCACAACCTTAGTCATAGTGTAATCCCTAGTACATTCCTCCAGTAAGTATTGATGAGTTAATGAAAAAAAAAAAAAAAAAAAAGGAGTCCTTTTATCAACCTAGTCTTTTCAGCATAAATATGTTCACAAATAATCTTATTTTTATTAATAGATGTATTATTTTACTGAACATACAGTCATCCATACTGCAACAAATTTACAGAAGTACCAAGAAGTAAAATTAAAATCACCTGTGCTATAATAATCCTAATATTCAATGATAACTGCTGTTAAAATTTTTAATTTATATCCTTCCAGTCTTTTTTTTCCTCTATGTTTATACCTATATATGAGAATAATCTTGCAAATAGTCACTTTTAAAGTTTTATACATGAGGAAGCTTAAAATGAAACTGTTTCAAATGTGAGGCAACATGATGTAGATGCTGTATAGGCTCTCAAGCCCAGAGGGCCTTAGTTCCAACACTGTCTACCACTTATAAGCTATGTAAACATGGACTGGTTACAGCACTTCTCTGGGCCTCTCAGTTCAGTAGTAAAAAATGGGCTTAATGACAGTATCTGTCTCATGGAATTGCAATCAGGGCTAAATGAAGTAATATTTGTGACGTATTTAAAAGAGCCCCCTGCACGAAAGTTTGCAGCTAAAGACATAAAATAAATAATCGTGATTCTCTGCATGCTTCTCATCATAACATCCTGAAAAATAACATTATGCAGAGAAATTCTCAGCCAGACTGGAAAGGAAAATAAGAGAAAAAGAAAATACTTCTTCTTCTGGAAGAAAGAGGAAGTCATGAAAGGAATAGAGCAAGGAGGTCAAATTCCAAACCTCCATGGGATATGGGAAATGAACTACAGAGACACTCAAATAAATACCAAACAGTAACAACATCAAAGCTACTGCCCACTCTTCCAGGTGTTGTCTAGGGGAGGCTGCAAACTCTCTCAGAAGTCCTGCCTTCAGCCTAGGACCACATCCAATATGGTGCAACAGCAGTAGTGCAGCACCATCAGAGGGAAGTGGATAGATAAATCTCTTTGCTGTTGTATGTGGTATGAAGGAAATGCAGATATTCTTTAACACTCCTACCCAAGGTGGAAGACCGGTGCCACAGAAAAGACCCAGAATCAGGAAATAGATATTTCCAAGGGCCAGGACTTCAAAACAGAGGCAAAGGACAGTTTATGACCAACAGTAACAGACAGGTCACAGGCCTGATGACCAGGCAGGGCCAAGTACACCAGCAACAGGTTCATCAGAAGAAGCCAATGCCAAAGAAAAGTGGCATAACATCACTCAACAATAGGGTAAAAGTGACTGAAAGGACCACCCAGAGACCCCTGCAAACACACCCAAGCCTACTCTCTCTAGCCAAAAAGTCTTATCTGTGGAGATACACCTAGAAGCCAGATACATTGAGGAGAAGGGGGAAGGGCAAGAACTGTGGTAAGTTAAAGATTTGCACAAATAAGACTATCTTTAAAATAAAAAACCTCTCTGAAGCACCTGGGTACCTCAGTC
Source organism: Panthera leo (assembly GCF_018350215.1). Taxonomy (NCBI): domain Eukaryota; kingdom Metazoa; phylum Chordata; class Mammalia; order Carnivora; family Felidae; genus Panthera; species Panthera leo. The sequence continues at coordinate 79,829,615 of NC_056682.1, read as the reverse complement.
GGTTGAGCAGTTGAGTGTCCCACTCTTGATTTCAGCTCAGGTCATGACCTCTTGGTTCAAGAGATTGAGCCCCCCACTGGGCTCTATGCTGACAGCGTGGAGCCTGCTTGGGATACTCTCTCCTTCTTTCTCTACCCATCCCCTACTCACATGTGCTCCTCCTGTCTCTCAAAAAATAAATAAATAAACGATAAATGTTTTTTTTTTAATTTTTTTTTTAACGTTTATTTATTTTTGAGACAGAGAGAGACAGAGCATGAGTGGGGGGAGGGTCAGAGAGAGGGAGACACAGAATCTGAAACAGGCTCCAGGCTCTGAGCTGTCAGCACAGAGCTGGACGCGGGGCTCGAACTCACGGACCGCGAGATCATGACCTGAGCCGAAGTCGGCCGCTCAACTGACTGAGCCACCCAGGCGCCCCAATAAGTGTGTTTTTTAAAGCCTCTTTTTAACCTGAAGAAAATAAATCACATTTAATAGGCCAATCAAGTAAGACACATGCACACTGCTATGCTGAGCCTAACTAGATGAAGGGGCCAGGAGCAATATGAAATTAGTTAAGAGTAGTTGAGAGAAAATGAAGAAGCTATATTTCTTTGTACCATTCAGAAATGACATATTAAATTACCAACTATTCCACATAGTTTTTTTTTTTTTTAATTTTGGGATCATATTTTGCATATAATGTGCTACCTTAAGAGTATGTGGAGAAAAAAAAACTTTTTTCCATTACATTCTTCCAAAATGTATTTTATAACCAATAAAAATTCACAGAATGAGCATAATTTATTTCACTTATCTTCTACAATTGGACATTTAAGTTGCATGCAGTTTTTCCCTGTCCTAATTAATGATTCAATGATTATTGATATCTCTATTTCTTTGTAATATATTCTTCATTATGGAATTCCTGAATTGAGGCAACACACAGTTTGTTATCTTTTAATACTTATTACCAAGTTGTCCTCTAGATAAAGTTCAAGTTCCTTAGTAAACAAAAAAAAATCTATTATAATTTGGTTTCTGTTTCCCTGTGCAGCTGAAATTCTCTCTATCCCCATCTACCCCAAACCATACACTTCAGCTAGTCTCTATTCTCTATTACTATTAGGACCTTATACTTGGAATTTCTTCTTACTGAAACACTTTCCCTCATTCCTTCAACTTCTCTTTTGCCTGGCTGAATTCTCCTCTTTGCTTAAGTATTAGCCTTAACCTCATCTCCTCCCCCTCTCTCAACCTCTGCTTGCACCTCACACACAACTATATTGAGTCCTTTCCAAATGATAATTTGATCTCCTTAGTAAATTAATAAACCTTCCCAACTGAGTAAGTAGTCTTCTTGTCAGAGTAGTAATATAGCAATAAAGACAGAATTAGATTAGTAGCTACTAATCTAACTTAGTAGCTACTAATCTAACTTTGTAGCTACTAAGTTCCAGGTACTATGCTATCCACTAGAGGTATAAGCATAAGACATGGTCAAATGAATACAAATGTCCAATAAACGGCTGATTAAAATTCAACCTAATCAGAGGTCAAGTAAATAGCAATTATAGTGCAATACCATTTTTCTCCTATAAAGCCTCCATTTTTTTTTAAATTGATGATATCCTGCAATGAAAAAAATGTAGGAAAAGAGGTACCCTCATACCTAGCTGGAAATAATGGACATTGTTATAGCTTTATGGAGGGTAATTATAAAAAAAAAAATTCTACTGATGTAATTTTAGTGTATATATTGAATCAGAAAACAGACTTAAATGTATGAAGCTTTTCATGAATGTTTAGTAAAATCTACTATATATGTATAAAGTAAAAGATTGAAACCCATAATGTTAACATGGGGTGGGGTTGGAGTGAAGGAGATTATTTTTCAATTTGAATCTTCTCAAATGTTCTAAGTTCCCTACAACAAACATCTATAAAATTTTGTCAAGAGGAAAAAAAGTATTTACAAAAACCATACTCTATTACCTTCAATCAGCCTCTTTCAAGTTAAGAAAGCCAGTTTTCTGGAAGGCCTCTCAATGAAAAGGTAATCTAGGTTCTAAGCCTACAAACTGAGAAATTAGATCCTGATATTTAGAATTCAACCAAGATGCAACTACACCGTAAGTTCAAGCCTAAAACAGGCACTAACATACCCCTCATATCATTAGTTTATTCATCACTTGACATTTAACTACATATAACAGACCATCCAGATTATTTTATAAAAATGTTAATTTAGACATGGTAATTTCTAGGATGTCACACTGTCAATATTTCTTGCTTCAGGAAAATGCTGTGTATCTGTGCCTTTCATTTCTTGACAGAAAACAAAGACTTCATGAGGAGTAAGAACCGCTTAGTCACAGATTATTTAATTTCCTTTCTTACTAAAGCTTATGAGTATTTTTCAAAGACTAAATAAACTGTTTTCCAGTTTATCTTTATTCTCATGCTTATTTGGCTTCTTCAAAGAATTCTGATAGAAATTACTCCGCAGATAATTTCAGTTGTAAAGACAGATTTTTTTTCATATAGAAATTACTCTGCAGATAATTTCAGTTGTAAAGACAGATTTTTTTCATATACCTTTATTTTGACCAAATCTCTTAGGAGATGTTGGTGTGGGAGGAGGTCTTAAATGTTTTTGAATTCATTACGTGAAATGAAACCATCTGTAACCTTTTCGAAGCAAAATCTCAAAGAGTACAGTCATCTGATAATGAAAGCAATAAAACTGGACATGAAAACACGATGGCCAACACTGTCCAAGAGAACCCTAACCTAGGAAGTTTCATAAACCCAGTTAGTCTCTCCCCACTTCCATTAAGTAGAACCTGTCAAGCAATCAGATTTTAATGGCTCTAATAGCAAACTGCTGGAAACTGGACCAGATTCTCAAAAGCTTTCACAATTATTCACCAAATAGCCAGAGACTAAAAACATGAGATATGATCAATCTGGGACAAGAAAGACTTAAGAAGTTATAATCAGCAACTTGAGCCATCTGGGAAGGCTCTCCCTTCTTTTAGGTCGCGGTTTGGAAACTTCAATAATATTAAGCTTTGGATTATCATTTTAAATGATGTGGAACAATATTTATGTCACGAACAACAGAAAATAAAGGACAGCTGGAGATACAGATTCCACTCTTGTTACATGCTGTGGCATGTTGAGATTAAGACATGATGAGGCATTTACACACTTGAAGTAAAGGTGACTTCCTACACAAATTTTGTAATCAATCCTGTTCTCAGACCTGCCACTTGAAGATTACACTGCCCCCACCCCCAAAATACACAACTTTCTGGAAATTTAGGAAAATCATTATCACCTAACAGCAATGACAATTTTTTTTTCCTACAGAGCTTTCTGGTTTTCATAGGTCTTTTGTCTATAGAATTTCAGCAGTTTGAAGTAGTAATAAAAACTTTGCTCCCTGAATCTCTCTGAGTTTGCTACTCAAAGTTCAGTCCTGCACCAGCGGTAATAGGATCCCCTAGAATCTTGTTAGAAATTCAGATTCTCAGGTTTACCCCAGAACTACTAAATAGGAATATACATTTTAAAAACATCCCCAGATGATTCATATGCACATTAAATTTTGCACGTATCAGACTCATCTAGAGTGTTTATTTAAACATTAATTCCTGGGTCTCACCTTGAATTTTTGATTCACCAGGTCTGGAATAAAAAATAGAATTCATATTGCTAACATGTTCTCAATGAGGTTCATGTTGAGTCTGGAGACCACACTTTGTGAACCACTGCTCACAAAGCTTTGGTTTGGTAGTTTGGTAACAGATTAACCTTATGTCAAGGAAAATAATGAGTGCTAAGGATCTAAGTTTAGGCATATTCCATTGAACAGGTACTACCATGACTGATTAAGATGATATTTGACCTTATGTCCACATAAAACCTACACATGGATGTTTATGGCAGATATATTCATAATTGTCAAAATTTAGAAGTAACAAAGATGTCCTTCAGCAGGTGAATGGACAAACTGTGGTACATCCAGACTATGGAATACTACCACAGTGCTAATAAGAAGTGAGCTATCAAGCTATAAAAAGACACAGAGGAATACTTAAGCACAAATTACTAAGTAAAAGTAGCCAGTCTGAAAAGGCCCCATAATGTAGGATTCCACCCATATGACATTCTAGAAATGGTAAACAATGGAGATAATAAAAAGTTCAGTGGTTGCCCCAGATAGCAGGGAGAAGAGATGCATAGGCACAGCAAAGAGGATTTTTATGGCAGTGAAAATACTCTATATGATATTACAATGATAGATATATGTCATTATAAATTGGCCCAACCTCATAGAATGTTTGGGTTATTATAATGTGTCAGTATAGGTTCACACTTGATAAAAAAAACAAAAACAAAAACAAAAACAAAACCAAAACCAAAAACAAACAAACAAAAAAAAAAAACCTCTGGTGAGTGATGGGGGAAGATATGCATGTATAGGGCAGGGTATATATGGGAAATACCTGTACCTTCCTCTCAATTTTGCTGGAAACCTAAAACTGTTCTTAAAAAAAAAGTCTAAGATGATAGGTAGGTAGGTAGAGAGGTAGATAAATAAAGTATTTTTTAACTACAAAATACATATTTGACAAATGTAAGTACACACATATTGCAGGGGCTGGGTGTTACCCAGCTAATTAGAACTCTCCAATCCTAGCAGCTCTGCTTCCTGTCCTATCTCCTGGTAATACGGATGGCTGGAACCTAGCTAAAGTTAACATACTATCTGTCCCAGTCAAATTCTCTCACCAAGGGAGAGTTAGAAAATCTCAATAAGACAAGGCCTATATTTTCTATTCGTCCCCATCTTGGTTGTTTAGATCTCCTACCAATCCAGTAAGTTGCCAATATTCTTCCAATAATTTATTTTTCCCAAATTTGAGGAATTATCAGAAAGGCGTTTATGCGTAAGTTTTTTCAAGAACCATTTCCTCTGTAAATCCTTTTTTGGTTTTGTTCTACTAATGTCTGAATAAAGGGTCTATGAGTCAGTGCCAAAGAGTATAAATAATGAAAACAGGCACTTCTTATACAACCCCAATGGCCATCATCCTTATTCTCTATTGTTTATTGTCTGTTGAATGAACACTGCATACTCTTTGGGAAGAGCCCAGATAGGGAATCTGTTAGTGTTGGTACAATGCCTAGAACTGGCAGTCAGTGTCTCACAGACCTTCCCTTTTATGGGTAGAGAAGAGTCATAAACATCTGAACAAGGCACTCCACGAGTGTGGGGGAAGCAGTGTGGAAATCATCAGGAAAGGGGAAGCATGAGACATGCCAGGAACAGGAAAAATAACGCCTTGCTCCAGCAGTTTAAATGAGGCACCTTGTGGTGTGGAATATGCCAAGACTTCATCTTTGACATAAGTTTTGGTGCTGGGAAAGACTTTTCACTCTGAGCAGGAATTCAGCATATGAAACTGCATCAATAATTGAACTTAAAAAGGAAGCTATATGAGAAGATGGATATGTCAATTTGCTTGACTGTGATAATCATCTCAATATATACATGCCTCAAAACATCAAGATGTACACTTTGAATATGTACAATTTTTATCTGTCAATACAAATAAAATACAAATACACCTTAATAACGTAAAATAACAATAATTATTATTGAACTATTCTACAGGAGATCTACAGATTATATGCAGGACTCCTAAAAGCAAAAAAAATGGTCTGATTCACCACCACTTCCACTATCACCACCATAAAAGATGTTGATGGTTAATCTCTTTAACTTTTCAGAATTAGAATTTACTGCCATCCAGGTGAACAAGATACTGAGAACCAACACTCTCCACACCACACTGAGCTCTAATTAGCACCACACTGAGGTCTACTATTAGCTTCAAATGTAATCCTTTGACTGGCTGTTTCTTCTAGGCTTAAAATCCTGAATGAGTCAGCACTGAAACCAACCAATAAATCCATAGGCCAATGCATGAGCATGAAGACCACATGGGAAACTAAGGAAGAGGGAGCAGGAAACATACCTGTCTGCCTCACATTCCAAGGTAGCTATCTCTTCCTTCCTTTCTTTATACACTCACAAAATTTTATGGATGAAGGTGAAGATGAACTGAGCAAGAGGATATAAACCCATAAATCTCTGAATTTCCTCAGAATGAAGATTATGATAGGAAGTTGCAGGCAAGATGTTCATGTGGCCTCACAATGCCTCTCCTGTACCCCATAGTTGAGCTGGAACTGTGAAAACCCCATCCTGTTGGCACCTCCTTAAAAGAAATTTCCTCATTCTGAAACTAGACAAAGACCCCACTAAAAAGGAGAACTACAGACCAATTTCTCTAATGAACATGGATGCAAAAATTCTCAGCAAGATACTAGCAACCCAGATCCAACAATACATCAAAAGAATTATCCACCATGACCAAGTGGGATTTATTCCTGGGATGTAGAGCTGGATCAATACCCACAAATCAATAAATGTCATACATCACATGAACAAGAGATAGGATAAGGACCACATGATCCCCTCAATAGATGCTGAAAAAACATCTGAAAAAACATAGCATACTTTCTTGATAAACACCTTCAAGAAAGCAGGGATAGAGGGATCATACTTCAAGATCATACAGCCCATACACAAAAGACCCACCACTATTATCATCCTCAATGAGGAAAAACTGAGAGCTTTTCCCCTAAGGTCAGGAACAAGACAGGGATGTCCACTCTCGCCACTGTTATTCAACATAGTGTTTGGAAGTCCTCACCTCAGCAATCAGACAACGCAAAGAAATAAAAAAGGCATCCAAATCAGCTAGGAGGAGGTCAAACTTTCACTCTTTGCAGATGACATGATACTCTAGGTTGAAAACCCAAAAGACTCCACCAAAAAACTGCTAGAACTGATACATGAATTCAGCAAAGTTGCAGGATATAAAATCAATGTACAGAAATTGGTCACATTTCTATACACCAAAAATGAAGCAGCAGAAAAGAGAAATCAAGGAATCAATCCCATTTACAATTGCACAAAAACCATAAAATACCTAGGAATAAACCTAACCAAAGAGGCAAAAAATCTATACACTGAAAACTATAGAAAGCTTATTAAATTGAAGAAACAAAAAAATGGAAAAACATTCCATGCTCATGGATTGGAAGAACAAATATTGTTAATGTCAATACTACACAAAGAAATCTACATATTCAATGCAATCCCTATCAAAATAACACCAGCATTCTTCACAGAGCTAGAACAAACAAACCTAAAATTTGCATGAAACCACAAAAGACCCCAAACAGCCAAAGCAATCCTGAAAAAGAAAACCAAAGCTAGAGGCATCACAATTCCAGACTTAAAGCTATATTACAAAGCTCTAATCATCAAGACAGTATGGTATTGACACAGGAAGAGACATATAGATCAATGGAACAGAATAAAGAACACTGAAATGGACCCACAAACGTGTGGCCAACTAATCTTTGACAAAGCAGGAAAGAATATCCCATGAAAATAAGACAGTCTCTACAGCAAGTAGTGCTGGGAAAACTGAACAGTGACATGCAGAACCTGGACCACTTTCTTATACCATACACAAAAATAAACTCAAAATGGATGAAAGACTTAAACATAAGACAGGAAGCCATCAAAATCTTCGAGGAGAAACCAGGCAACAACCTCTTTGACCTTGGCTACAGCAACTTCTTACTTGATGTGTCTCTGGAGGCAAGGGCAACAAAAGCAAAATGAACTACTGGGACCTCATCAAAATAAAAAGCTTCTGCACAGCGAAGGAAACAATCAGCAAAACTAAAAGGCAACCAATGGACTGGGAGAAGGTATTTTCAAATGACATATCAGATAAAGGGTTAGTATCCAAAATCTACAAAGAACTTATCAAACTCAACACCCAAAAAACAAATAATCCAGTGAAGAAATGGGAAAAACACATCAATAGACACTTCTCCAAAGAAGACATCCAGATGGCTAACAGACACATAAAAAAATGCTCCACATCACTCATCATCAGGGAAATACAAATCAAAACCACAATGAGATACCACCCCACACCTGTCAGAATGGCTAAAATTAACAACTCAGGCAACAACAGATACTGGTGAGGATGCAGAGAAAGAGGATTTCTTTTGCACTGCTGATGGGAATGCAAACTGGTGCAGCCTCTCTGGAAAACAATATGGAGGTTCCTCAAAATATTAAAAATAGAACTACCCAATTACCCAGCAATTGCACTCCTACATATTTATCCAAAGGATACAGGAGTACTGGTTCGAAGGGGGCACATGCACCCAATGTTTATAGCAGCACTATGGACAATAGCCAAAGTATGGAAAGAGCCCAAATGTCCATCGATGGATGAATGGATAAAGAGGATGTGGTATATGTATACAATGAAATATTACTCAGCGATCAAAAAGAATGAAATCTTGCCATTTGCAACAACGTAAATGGAACTAGAGTGTATTATGCTAAGCAAAATAAGTGAGTCAGAGAAAGACAAATATCATATGATTTCACTCATATGTGGAATTTCAGATACAAAACAGATGAACATAAGGGAAGGGAAGCAAAAAACAACATAAAAACAGAGAGGGACACAAACCATAAGAGAATCTTAAATACAGAGAACAAACTGAGGATATCTGGAGGGGTATTGGGTGGGGGGTGGGCTAAATGGGCAAGGGGCATTAAGGAGGACACTTGTTGGGATGAGCACTGGGTGTTACACGTAAGTGATGAATCACTAAATTCTATTCCTAAAATTATTATTACACTACATGTTAACTAACTTGTTTTAAATTTTAAGAATATAAATAAATAATTATTTTTTTAAAAAAGAACTTTCCTCAAATGCTGGGTTGATGGGGCAGCTCCTCCCTTCCTAGAAGTATGAGAATATCCATCCTTTGTCAGGAGGCCAGAATAAAGACAACCTGCAGCAAGGAGCAGTCACCTCTACATAACACTCAAGAAATTCATTAGAAAAACACAAACAGAAGTCTCTCAAGGTTGTGATTTGAAGAAGTATATTGCACTTGGCTTATCTGACAACTTCAGGATAAACACAAAGTAGGTGAGAACTGTAAAAAAATGGGAACCCAATTAGCTGAGGCCTCTCTGGCCATTAGAGAACCAGATATGTTTGATTCAAACCCCCATTTTCATGTCCTGTGCAAGCCCAAATCCTTCTCCAAGACAACTCTAAATTCCAGTGAGGGGAAGGGAGGGTGTAGGGGACTATCACTGTGTATGGATCACCTCTGGCTACCGTCTGTTGCTTCTTTAGTTTTCTGACCACTTCACCATCCTAAATGTGCTGTCTCTCTTCTGAAGGGCATCAATTCTCAGCAGAAATCAGCAGCTGTCAGGGTCTGCCTGGGTGACTCAGTCGGTTAAGCATCCGACTCTTTTTTTTTTTCAACTTTTTTTATTTATTTTTGGGACAGAGAGATACAGAGCATGAACAGGGGAGGGGCAGAGAGAGAGGGAGACACAGAATCGGAAACAGGCTCCAGGCTCCGAGCCATCAGCCCAGAGCCTGATGCGGGGCTCGAACTCACGGACCGCGAGATCGTGACCTGGCTGAAGTCGGATGCTTAACCGACTGCGCCACCCAGGCGCCCCAAGCATCCGACTCTTGATTTCAATTCAGGTCATGATGTCACAGTTTGTGAGCTGGAGCCCCGCATTGAGCTCTATGCTGACAGAGTGGAGCCTGCTTGGGATTCTCTCACCCTCTCTCTCTCTCTGCCCCTCCCTGGCTCGCTTGCTCTTTCTCAAAATAAATAAATAAATTTTAAAAAAAGAAAAAAGAAAACAAACCAGCAGCTGTCTAATTCTCTCACACAAGCACATGCACATCCTCTCTGTGTGTCTGTCTCACTCATATGCACAACCTGTCTCTATCTCGCTCTTGTGCTTTCTTTCCTTCTCTCTCTCTCTCTCTCTCTCTCTCTCTCTCTCTCTCTCTCTCTCTCACACACACACACACACACACACACAGACACACACCTTGATAGGAAATGAGTGAATATGGCATATTTTAAGATCTGCCCAGATACGGAGGAGGAATTTTTAAAGACCTCCAAGAACCTCTCTACCAGGTTCTTTCTGTAGGTGCCTTGATCTTTATCTGACCCCTCAGCCTCAGGTCATCTTAATCATGCCACTCCCCTTTCTCCTTCTCTTCTCCTCATTTCCTCTTTCTCGATAGCAAAACCGTATTTCTTTGACTGCCTCATGCAAAAGCAGTTTGGTGATCTCCTTTGCTACTTTGGCTCCTGCCTTCACTGTGTACTCAGGATCTCAACTCCTACCTAAGCACAGAACTTTAGGGCAGTGGCTCTTAAGTATAGCCTCTAGAAAAGCAGCATCAGCATCACCTGGGAAGCCAGCAGAAATGAAAATTATCTGACCCCACTCCAAACCTCCTGCATCAGAAACTCTGGAAGTGGGCCCAGAAATTTGTTCTAACACATCTGCCAAATGACTCTGATCCCTGCTAAAGTTTGAGAACCACTGCTTTAGGGAATAACAGTTAAGGGACTGGTGGAGGAAGAGGTGCCAATAAAAGTAGATGGAGAAAGAAAGTTTCCACAGTAGAATATTGCTTTCAATAGCAGTGCCAATAAGTGGCTTGAAGGGAGGGAAGCTTAGCCACCACCACCACCACCACCATCCCCGTAATCCCTTGTTGCTTCATTAATGTGGCTTCAAGACAAATACCCTATCTCCCAATTCCCATTAAATTGCCACATTCCAAAAAGCACCTTTACAAAGAAGTCTGAAGCTGCCAGTGGTTGCTCTAGCATTGCTGTAGCTATTACATATGCTGATGATGTAAGATTCAAATATAGTATATTTCTAATCAGAAAATAATGGTTAAAGACAGATACAAAATTAGGATAGGGTAGTTGAGCACAAATACTGTGGAAACCACACAGAAGAGTTGACATGAAGCAATTATTTCCTGTTTTGTTTTATAGTATAAGTCACAGACTCTCTTCTCTGTGTCCATTCTATAACTAAATTGGAGCACAGAGCAAGTAATACATTCAAAAGACATGCTGGTTTGGGTTTCAAATTCTAACAATAAATCATTACAGATACAGGCCACTGGATGATTATTTTGTGATATAACCAAGCACAAAGATTTGGGGATGCCTCCATACAAAATCAAAGTCAATCATTGCAAACAGACAAAAGTTGCCATATAGCCTGCAGCCTCGGAGGAAAAAAAAAAAAGGTAAGGGAGTGTGTGGGAGGGGAAGATGGAGAAACTTAGAACGTCCCATGACCTAGATTCTCCTCTACCCCAATTAGAAAAACAAAAAACAACCAACCTTCACAGTTTAGGCAATTCAGTGACCCCTTGGCCTGATACTGTCTTATGCCCAAAATGTCATTGTAATTATAAAAGCAAAGGTAGTCTGTAGGATTTTTCTTTTCAATGATGTTAAAAATATTCTATTTTCTAATATATTTTATATGCCTTCCTACATATTGATATTTGGATTAGTTATACATTGTTGCATAACAAATTACTGCAAAATTTAGTGGCTTAAGCAAACAAACATTTAGCGTCTCATATCGTTTCTGGGTTCAGGAACCTGGGAGCAGCTTTCCTAGGCAACTGGAGTTCAGGTTCACTTGTTACGTTATCGTCAAGATGGCAGCCAAAGACATATTGGAAAACTTTACTGGGGCTGGAAGTCTTAATTTAAAGATGACTTACTCACACAGCTTTTGCAGAAAGCCTCACTTCCTCACTACCTACGCATCTCCACATGACCGCTCACAAGATGGCAGCTAACTTCTACCAGAGAGAGCATGCCCTTCTACCAGAGAGAGGTGCCCTTTAGGACCTTGTCTCTGAAGTTGCATACCATCACCCCCACTTTATTCTTTTTGATAGAAGTGGGTCACTAAGTCAAGCCGACACTCAGTAGGATGGGAATTAGGCTCCACCTCTTGAAGGAAGGAGTATGAAGTATCCTTAGACATATTTAAAATGACCCCAATACTTCAAAATATTTATTGGTTTTTTCTCCATAGGTATTTCACGTTCCTTCAAAGTTTTTTTTTTTTACAAAACTCAACCACAATCACCAGCAGTGGTTACACAAATCTACACATGTAATAAAATGGCATAGGACCATTCTCATGTGTTATAAAACATCAACTTTATGGATTAGATACCATGCTTTATGTTTAAGTAAAATGTACACACAACCACTCTGTACTATCTTTGCAACCTCTTGTGAATCTGTAACTATTACACAGAACATTCTCAGAATGACAAAATTTTAAAAATAAAGAATGAATAAGTGGTTGCCAGAGAATAGAGGCAGGACTAGGGATGGGAGGGAGGTGGGCATGGTTAAAAAAAACACATCAGGGGCCCTTGTGGTGATCTGTTTTTCTTAACTGTTGTGTAGCAGTGGATACACAAAACTACACATGATAATATTGCACAGACCTAATACACACACATATACAAGTGAGTATGAATAAAACTAAGGAAAAATGAATAAAATTGGTATATGCCCATCTCTTCCTTGCAATATTATAAGATATGACCACTAGGGGAGTCTAGGTAAAATGTATAAAATAATAGGATCTCTCTACAGTATTCCTACAACTGCACGTAAGTCTGCAATTATCTTAAAACATACAAGTGTAATTAAAAAAGTATTATCTTCATAAACCCGTCTTTATAACCAAATGTGAAGTCTGCAAAGACATTCCTACTGAACACCTACCTAATACCACTACCCCTGCAGCCTGTCGTGCATTCATAATCATGTTCGCTGGAAGGTTTTCACAAAGATGCAAAGGTGGAGTATTGGACTGCCTTTTAGTGGAAAATGTGATTACAATTCTGAAGGAAACACATGATTACTAAAGATTTAGAACTTCCCACATAATGAAAAGTATTGCTCCAGCCTGAATCCCCTCTCAGACATGCAAGATAAGCAAAAGGCTGCTTACCAGTAGAAAGCCAAGTACATTGTCTTTTAAGGAACTAACAACCACAATAAAGGAGCTATCAGACATAAGTTGTTTCCTTTTTCCTTTTTCAAATATTAGCCTAACTGTAATTATTTGCCCTTACAACTTAATATTTATAATAAGGATAAAATAAAGTTCACTTTTGTTAAAGTTTAGATAATTCATATTTAACAAAAGCTATCATGGTAAGTTGTTGATATGTCTTATTCAGAGTACTATCTGAACTTGGAAGAAGTGCTTATTTTTACAAGATACTTTGCAAGTAAAAAACATTATAAATAAATTAAATATGGGAAAGTGACTAATGCAGGTGATATGATTCACAATTTTAATTTTATTTTTTATTAAAAATGTCTTATTTTCCAAATTTGCTACACCAAACATGTATTACTTTTTAAATCAGAAAATAAATTCTTGAAAACACTGATATACTTAATTTTGTTTCATAATAGTCATATGAAAATAATATGCTCAACAACAGATTGAAAGGAAATACATCCAAGTGCTGTGATTCTTTTCTGTTCAGCTACTGGTGATACTGTCTTCTATTTTTCCAATTTTTCACAATATGGATAATGAGCACTTTTATTAACCCTGTAACAAAGAGATAATGTAAAGCATATTTATACTACCCCCCTCCCCAAATGCTTTAATCTTCTGAAATACCAGATTAGCATTAGTTTATTAAATCTTGGCTCTAGTTGTCAATAGAAGAGTTTGGCAGTAGACAGAGGTTTACACTGATATTTAGTCACCAAACAAAGAGAAAGAAGCAAATAACCAAGCCCATAAAGAATGTTAGCGATGACAAAAAGAAATCGAGTCAAACATACGCTAGTTTACAAGTGACAATACATGATTTTCTACAGACTTATTCATAACATAAATATTTCCTCTTACCTTCTTGCAGTAACAATATAGGCAGCTCAGAGCAAAGAGAAGAGACTGACATGGAGTTAGTTAAGAAGAACCGTGGATTATTTAAAAACAGAGGTTACACACACAGGATCAGACAGTGAGTATTCACTTTTCAGACAGTGCAATCCATGTACAAAACAGTTTTGAAAGCCACACACAGGCTCCCTGATGTCAAACACCTAAACTCAAAATGCAAAACACCATACTTCAGAAGGAAATACAATCATCAGAGGGAAACAACTGGTGAATTAGTACTAAGTGGAGAAAGAAAAACTTGCAACAATGCTTTAGTTTCAAGACAATAACACTGGCTGTTGGTTCATAAACTGGGTGCCATACACAGAAGGGCAAGAAGAAACCAAAAAAACAGGAAGACCACTCCAGACTGGCAGGTGACAGGTGTAATAATCAAGGGAACTTACATACAAGGCTTGTCTTGGCTGGCTGCAAAATAAGTAGCTCTCTAAAGCTGCCCACCAGAATCTTAAAGTTTCTACAGGCCTTCACAGGGTTTAGTCATGTATTCAGTTCAAATGGTCTCAACACCAGCTGACTCTCAAGGATATGTCCTTCAAACAGCTCCCAATATGGGAATGGCAGACAGAACATACATTTCAGGGACAGGGAAGGTCTTGAGGAGCCTCTAACTGCCCAAGTCCAACTGCAGGGTCAACCAGTGGTCACCTCCTCTTGATGACCTCCTGCAATACTGGCTAAACTGAAACTTAGTCACACTGTGTATATTCTTTCTTTTTTAAGTTTATTTATTTATTTTGAGAGAGACACAGAGAGGGAGAGAGAGAGAACCCCAAGTAGGCTCTGCACTGTCAGCATGGAGCCGAACGCAGAGCTCGAACTCACACACCGTGAGATCATGACCTGATGCAAAATCAAGAGTTGGTCGCTTAACTGAGTCACCCAGACACCCCATACTTTGTATATTCTTATCTTGATTTTTCTCAGTCATAGTAGACCCTGATGAATATGAAATCATTTTAAATAAACTAATTGAAATAATAAGTACTGATTTTTCATTTATTGATTGCTTTCTGCCTTAGTCTGGGTTTCCCAGAAAGCAAAATCTAAGGTAAAAGCTGATATACTACTCCTTTATCAGGGGTAAAAGCCAATATACAATCTCCAGGAAGCAAGAGTGAGGGAAAGAGAAAATGAGTCAAAGAAGGAGAAAAAAAAAAATGTAAACAGTTCATTCAACCTCTTGGATTGTTCTACCTTCTGTAACCATCTTCCTATAGGCTATATAAACTACTAACTTAGAACAATCTATCCAAGAGTAGAAAGGAAGAAAAATTATCTACAGGTTAACATCTCTCACTGACACTGACACTGACCCCCTGTACCCTTGGGTTTGCCCATGCATGGGGACCAAGTGGCTCCTGCAGTGTCTCACACTTCAGCAACAACAAAGACATCACGGGGTAAGAGGGGAAAAGTACACAGAATATGCATAAAGCAAAACACTGTCATATTTTTATTTTGTGAAATCAGTGTTACTACAAGAGCTCAGTGAAACAAGCATCCAAATATTCTAGAAAGGGGTAAAACCAAAAAGATCTGAGTTGTCACATAAAAGGTATCTGACATAGCCCACCCCCTTGCATTGCCCAATCCTCTCACGTAATATACAGCGCCTATATAATAATTCAGGTTATTCTTGTTAAAAAAATGCCCTCACTTGTTTCCTAGTGAAAGATACAAGCCTAATTAGTCATGGCCCTTTTCAAAGTGTTTACCACTTTGGAAATAAATTAAAATGAAAATACAACATATTATGGAAACCAATTTGACAATACATTTCATATATTGAAAAAAAAAGAAAGAAAGAAAAAAAAAGAAAATACAACATATCAAAATGTATAGAATTGAGGGAAATATATAGCACTAAATACCCATACTGGAAAAGAAGAAAGATCTTAAATCAGTAGACTCAGTTTCTACCCTAAGAAATTAGAGGAAAACAGCAAATTAAATCTAAAGTAAACATTAAAAAGAAAAAAAAAAGAAAAAGAAAAAAAATTAGGGACACCCAGATGGCTCAGTCAGTAGATCATACAGCTCCTGATCTTGCAGTTGTGAATTGAAGCCCCACATTGGGTGTAGAGCTTACTTTTAAAAATTAATTAATTAATTAATTAAAAATAATAAATTTATTTAAAAAAATTTAAAGAGAAAAGCATAAATCAACAAAACAAAAATAATAGAGAAAATTTTTAAAACCAAAAATTGGGTTTGTGAGATCAATAAAATTAATCAACTACTGGCCATACTAAACAAGAAATAAATGAGAAAAAGCACAAATTAGTATCAGGAATGAGAGTGGTGGCAAAACTATAAAAGTCACAGATATTAAAATGAAAGAATATTTTAAACATTTTCTGCCACTGGGGAGCCTGGGTGGCTCAGTCAGTTGAATGCCCGACTTTGGCTCAGGTCACGATCTCACAGTTAGTGGGTTCAAGCCCTGTGTCAGGCTTTGCACTGACAGCTCAGAGCCTGGAGCCTGCTTCAGATTCTGTGTCTTCCTCTCTCTCTGCCCCTTCCCTGCTCTTGCTGTCTCTCTCTCTCTCTCTCTCTCTTTCTCTCTCTCTCTCTCTCTCCCTCCCTCCCTCTCTCTCTCAAAAGTAAATAAACATTTAAAAAAATTTAAACATATTTTACCATTAAACTTAAAACTTAGATGAAATGGATAATGCTCATTCAAGGATAATAGATTATCTGAATACTTACTAAATTTGTAGTAACAAACATTCGCACATTCACACAGTGAAAACTTCTGGCACAGATGGCCTCACTCCTGAATTCTACACTTAATTCTACACAAACTTTCCCGAAAATAATGAATAAGGAAGATGTCCAAATTCAGCCTGTGAAGTCAACTTTAACCAGATCCCAAAATCAGTTATTATAAGAAAACTAAAAACCAATATTATTATTGGACATGGATACAAAAATTCTCTTAAAATTTTTGCAAATGAACTCCAACAATACATGAAAAGGATACTATGCAGTGATTTAGTGGGGTTTATCTCAGAAATGCTAGGGTGGTTTAGTAGTCAAAAATCAGTCAGAAGGGAAGGGGCCTGGGTGGCTCAGTCGGTTAAGAGTACAACTCTTGATTTTGGCTCAGGTCATGATTTCATGGTTCATGAGATGGAGCCCCTCGTTGGGCTCTGTGCTGACAGCACAGAGCCTGCTTGGGATTCTCTATTCCTCTCTCTCTGCCCTTCCCTTGCATGTGCACATGCATGTGTGCTTACACACTCTCTCAAAATAAATAAACATTAAAAAAATCAGTCAATGTAATTCACTACAATAATAGACTAAAAAGAAAAATCATATGATCTTCTCAATAGATATGGAAAAAGCATTTGACAAAATCTAACCTCCATTACTCATTTCTTTTAAGCCCTCAGGAAACTAAGAATAGAAATAACTCAACCTGCTAAAAGGGCCTCCACAAAAAAAACCTACAGCTAACATCATACTGAATGTTGTTCACCTGAAGTAGGTAACAAGACAAGAATGTCCTCTCCCATTACTTCTAATCAGCATATCGAAGGTTCTAGCCAGTGCAATAAAGCAAGAAAAAGAAATTAAAAGTGAAATAATTTGGAAGGAAAAACTAAAATGCTATTCATAAACAACATAACCATTTATATAGAGAACCCTACAAAAGCTACAAAATTACTAGAACTAATAAGTAAACTTATTAAGCAGAGTATGGAGTCAATATAAAAAAATCAGCTGTATTTCTAAGTAATAGCAACAATTATAACTGATATTAGAATATAAATCAGTTAAAATAATATCAAAATATAAAATATGTAGGGACAAATCAGTAAAAAGATATATAACTTGTACACTGAAAGCTACAATGAAGTACTAATTTAAGTAAATGGAGAAATATACCATATTTAAGGACTGGAAGACTCAGTATTCCAAAACATTAGTTCTCAACAAACTGATCTACAGCTTCAATGTAATCCTAATCAAAATCCAAGTGACCTTTTATTTAGAAATTAACAAGCTTATTTTTACGTATATGGGAAATCAGACCTAATCATACCTAAAATAGCCCCAAAAAACTTTGACAAAGAATACAAATCTGGAATATTTACATACCACTACTTGATTTCAAGACCTGTATTGTAGTAGTAATCAAGGCAGTATGGTATTATAAACAGAGATAAATAAATCAATGGAGCGGAATAAAAATCAGAAATATCCCCATACATATATGTCAATTCATTTTCAACAAAGGTAAGAAGACAATTCACTGAGGAAGGAAAATTATTTTAATAACTAGTGCTGGAATTATTGGATAGTCATATGTAAAAAACAACCTTGACTTGCTTCATACCATTTACAAAAATTAATTCAAAATAGATCAAAGATTAAATGTAAGAGCTAAAACTATAGAACTTCTCAAAGAAAATGTAGGGAAAGATCTTCATGATCTTGAATTTGGCAAAGATTTCTTAAGATGACACAAAAATTCCAAACAAAAAAGGAAAAAATCAGTAAATTTGACTCCATCAGAATGTAAATCTTTTGTTCTTTTAAAGATCATTTATGAAAATTAAAAGGCAAGTCACAGACTAGGAGAAATATGTGCTAAGTATGTATCTGATAATGGCCTTATATTTAGAATATATAAAGTAATCTTAATATTCAATAATAAAAACCCAAATGATCCAATTTTTAAAAATATTAAAATGATTTGAACAAACATTTCACTAAAGAGAATATATATAGATCTCTTAAGAAAAACTTGAAAAAATGCTAAAGATCATTGTTTTTAGGAAAATACAAATTGAAAGCAAATGAAAAATCACTATCTACCCACTAGAATGACTAAAATTAAAAAAGACTGACCATATCAAGTGTTGGCAACGATGTAGAAAAACTGCTCATACACTGCTGGTTTGAATGCAAAATGGTGTTAACTATTTTGGAAAACAATTTTCCAGTTTCCTAAAAGTTAAAACTGTATCTATCAGACCACCCAAGCCTTCCATTTCTTATTTACTCAAGTAAAACAAAAGCATATGCCCATGCAAAGATATATGCACAAATGTTTACAGCAGCTTTAGTTGTGATAGCCAGAATTGGAAAAGAACCCAAAAGACCAATAACAGGTAAAGTGAATAAATAAATTTTGCTATATTCCTATAATGGAATACTACTTAGCAATAAAAAGTAATAGATTATTGATACTCACAAAAACACGGATGAATCTGAAAGTAAAGATGCTGAGTAAAAGAAGCCACACCAAAAAAATGTCATATGACTTCATTTATATACAATTCTTGAAAATGCAAACTAATCTATAATGACAGATTGATCCATGCTTGCCTGTGGATGGAGGTTGGAAGGGAGAGGAAAAATACAAAGGGCAGAAATATATCGATTTGAAACTTAACGCCATATTAATTGTTATGGAAAATACTTCTGCATCTGGCCCGGTAGTGGTACTTGAGATCCATAAAGATAACCCCTTGTCGGTCTTTCACATGTATTTATCAAATGACCATCTCTTTACTTTTGTTGCTTAATATACTTAACAAAAATACCAGTCTTCTCAAGAAAGCAATGTGTTTTAGGAAACCTTCATCCTAATTAAGTGGTATATTAACAGGAAAAGTTTGGGAACC
Source organism: Panthera leo (assembly GCF_018350215.1). Classification (NCBI taxonomy): domain Eukaryota; kingdom Metazoa; phylum Chordata; class Mammalia; order Carnivora; family Felidae; genus Panthera; species Panthera leo. The sequence continues at coordinate 79,809,986 of NC_056682.1, read as the reverse complement.
ACTGCCAATGTAAATTTTTTCTTTTGAAATGAGGGAAGAAACGGGGGTAAAGTCTGTGCAATCCATGCTGTGAAAGCCTTGGATCCTCTTTGACCTGCCATTACCCAGATCAGCTTGGACCAATTTCAGAGGAGCCTTCTCTATAGTAATAGGATTAATTATGGGGGAATAGCAGCGTGAATTATGCCAGACTTATATAGCTTTAGCATCTACATTCTTATAAGCTTCAACTGGAAGACCAAAGGATTAAGACCTAGAAAATTTTTGTCGTCATCCAGGTTCAATCCCTGGGCAACCTTAAGCAAATCATTTGTTCATTCAAATATCTATTAGGTACCAGTTAATTGTGTATCATGCACTTTTCTGGCTCTACAGATAATAAGATGAAGGTATCACCTCTGCCCTCAAAAAGTTCAGAATCTGGTAAATTACAAGTTTATTGTAAAAATTAATATTCCAATATAAAAATCTACCCACATCTCCAGATCTCAGTTTCCTCAGGGAAGAATTCAGTCTAGAGTTTTTATAAGATACTTCCATTCATACAAGACACTTGGCACATACAAGGAAAACAAAAAAATAAAGTAAATAAGGGAGAAGTCTCATCCCCCATGACTTTCTGAGCCTAACTAGTTCAGAGTGGGCTGATACTGGAACATTGACCACCTTCCAGTAAATATCCAGCCTCACTGCATAGGTCTCAGGAGGCTAAGTTGTCAAGGCACTACCTAGATTTTATGCCAGATAGAACAAAAGGTCATTACAGTCAAGGTCAGCCTTATGATTGATTAGACTGCTGACCTAAACATGGCTTTCTCTCTGTGTGCATTGCTATCCAGCATTCCTTGCAGCAGGGGTTAGAAGGGAAGGCCTCCAAGATTCCTTCTAGTTCTATAGGTTCTACAAAACCTTGGTTATATGCTTATTTAGTCTCTTGTAGGAAGAAAAAGAATGGACTCTGCTCAAAGGCTAGTGGGAAGCTGGCAAGTAAGAAGCCACATTTTAGTACCAGTGAAAGTGCTATAATCACTGAGTGCTTTGAGTGCATGCAGAAAGGGGCACCAAGGGCAGGACATGAAAGAAAGCTCCTGGAGAGCTTCCAGGAACAGGCAACACTGGAAGGAATAAGCATACTAAAAATAACCAAAAGTCTAACATTGTTCAAGTTGTAATACCTTTCTACGATGAGTTAACCCACTTACATGAATTCCAAAACTTCTGTTCATAATTAAGACTCTTGGGTGTAACTACTATAGTAATTAGGCACCCACTACATCTGGAGAGAATGTGTACCTCCTGTGGGAAAACTGATGAAGGAGTTTCAACCTTGCATGCTCCTCTTGGCAATAAAGACAGAATGATAATTCCTAGAGCTGTGCCTCTCAGTTGTAAGCTTGAATCAGAATCCCCCAGAAGTCTTATCAAAACACAGATTCCAGGGACCAATATTCTTGGGACCCTGTTCTAAGACATTCTGATTTAGTAGGTCTAGGCCGGGGGCTGAAGAATTTGCATTTCTAGTAAAACCCCAGATGATCCTAATGGTGCTGGTCAATGCTGGGCCATAAGTTTGAAGCATGCTTAGAGTTGTATTGCTGCAGAGCAATGGCTCTCAAATGTTAGCCTGTTTCAAAATCACCTGGACAGCTTGTTAAAATAGAGGTTGATGAAACCAGAAGCTGATTCTTTGAAAGAATTAATTGATAAACCACTAGCCAGTTTGGTCAAAAAGAAAAAGGAAAGGACTCAAATAAATAAAATCAAGAATGAAAGAGGAGAGATCACAACCAACACAGCAGAAATAAAAATAAGAATAAGAGAATATTATGAGCAATTATATGCCAGTAAAATGGGCAATCTGGAAGAAATGGACAAATTCCTAGAAACATATACACTACCAAAACTGAAACAGGAAGAAATAGAAAATGTGAACAGACCCATAACCAGTGAGGAAATCGAATTACTAATCAAAAATCTGCCAAAAAACAAGAGTCCAGGACCAGATGGCTTTCCAGGGGAATTCTACCAAACATTTAAGGAAGAGTTAACACCTATTCTCTTGAAACTGTTCCAAAATATAGAAATGGAAGGAAAACTTCCAAACTCTTTCTATGAAGCCAGCATTACCTTGATTCCAAAACCAGACAGAGACCCCACTAAAAAGGAGAACCAATTTCCCTGATGAGCATGGATGCAAAAACTCTCAATAAGATACTAACCAACCAGCTCCAACAATACATTAAAAAAACTATTCACCAAGACCAAGTGGGATTTATACCTGGGATGCAGGGCTGGTTCAATACCCACAAAACAATTAATGTGATTCATCACATCAATAAAAGAAAGGACAAGAACTATATGATCCTCTCAGTAGATGCAGAGAAAGCATTTGACAAAATACAGCATCCTTTCTTGATAAAAACCCTCAAGAAAGCAGGGATACAAGGAGCATACCTTGAGATCATAAAAGCCATATATGAATGACCCAATGCTAATATTATCCTCAATTGGGAAAAACTAAGAGCTTTCACCCTAAGGTCAGGAACAAGACAGGGATGTCACTCTCACCACTGTTACTCAACATAGTATTGGAAGTCTTAGCCTCTGCAATCAGACAACGCAAAGAAATAAAAGGCATCCAAATCAGCCAGGAGGAGGACAAACTTTCACTCTTCACAGATGACATGATACTTTATATGGAAAATGCAAAAGATCCCACCAAAAAACTGCTACAATTGATTCATGAATTCAGCAAGGTTGTAGGATATAAAATTAATGCACAGAAATCAGTTGCATTCCTATACACCAACAATGAAGCAACAGAAAGAGAAATCAAGGAATCAATCTCAGTTACAGTTGCAGCAAAAACCATAAAATACCTAGGAATAAATCTAGTCAAAGAGGTGAAAAATCTATACACTGAAAACTATATAAAGCTTATGAAAGAAATTCAAGAAGACACAAAGAAATGGAAAAAGATTCCATGCTCCTGGATAGGAAAAACAAATATTGTTAAAATGTCAATATTACCCAAAGCAATCTACATATTCAATGCAATACCTATCAAAGTAACACCAGCATTCTTCACAGACCTAGAACAAATAATCCTAAAATTTGTATGGAACCAGAAAAGACCCCGAATAACCAAAGCAATTTTGAAAAAAAACAAAAACAAAAACAAAAACAAAAACAAAGCAGGAGGCATCACAATCCCAGACTTCAAGCTATACTACAAAGCTGTAATCATCAACACAGTATGGTACTGGCACAAGAACAGACACTCAGATCAATGGAACAGAATAGAGAACCCAGAAATGGACCCACAAATGTATGGCCAACTAATTTTTGACAAAGCAGGAAAGAATATCCAATGGAATAAAGACAGTCTCTTCAGCAAGTGGTCCTGGGAAAACTGGACAGCAACATGCAGAAAAATGAATCTGGACCACTTCCTTACACCATACACAAAAATAAACTCAAAATGGATAAAAGACCTAAAGGTAAGACAGGAAGCCATCAAAATCCTCGAGGAGAAAGCAGGCAAAAACCTCTTGACCTTGGCTGCAGCAACTTCTTACTCAACACGTCTCTGGAGGCAAGGGCAACAAAAGCAAAATGAACTACCGGGACCTCATCAAAATAAAAAGCTTCTGCACAGCAAAGGAAACCATCAGCAAAACTAAAAGGCAACCGACAGAATGGGAGAAGATATTTGCAAACGACATATCAGATAAAGGGTTAGTATCCAAAATCTATAAAGAACTTATCAAACTCAACACCCCCAAAAACAAATAATCCAGTGAAGAAATGGGCAAAAGACATCAATAGACACTTCTCCAAGGAAGACATCCAGATGGCCAACCAACACATAAAAAAATGCTCAACATCACTCATCATCAGGGAAATACAAATCAAAACCACAATGAGATACCACCTTACACCTGCCAGAATGGGTAACATTAACAACTCGGGCAACAACAGATGTCGGTGAGGATGCGGAGAAAGAGGATCTCTTTTGCATTGTTGGTGGGAATGCAAGCTGGTGCAGCCACTCTGGAAAACAGTATGGAGGTTCCTCAAAAAACTAAAAATAAAACTACCCTACGACCCAGCAATTGCACTACTAGGCATTTGTCCAAGGGATACAGGTGTGCTGTTTTGAAGGGACACATGCACCCCCATGTTTATAGCAGCACTATTCACAATACCAAAGTATGGAAAGAGCCCAAATGTCCATCGATGAATGAATGGATAAAGAAGGTGTGGTATATATATACAATGGAGTATTACTCGGCAATCCAAAAGAATGAAATCTTGACATTTGCAACTACGTGGATGGAACTGGAAGGTATTATGCTAAGTGAAATTAGTCAGAGAAAGACAAAAATCATATGACTTCACTCATATGAGGACTGTAAGAGACAAAACAGATGAATATAAGGGAAGGGAAACAAAAATAATATAAAAACAGGGAGGGGGACAAAACAGAAGAGACTCATAAATACGGAGAACAAACTGAGGGTTACTGGAGGGGTTGTTGGAGGGGGGATGGGCTAAATGGGTAAGGGGCACTAAGGAATCTACTCCTGAAATCATTGTTGCACTATATGCTAACTAATTTGGATGTAAATTTTAAAAAATAAAAAAATAAAATTAAGAAAAAAAATTAAAAAATTAAAAAATAAAAGAGGTTGTATCTGAGCCCTACTCCCAGTGTTTCTGATGTATTAGGTCTTGGGTAGGGTTTGAGAATTTCCATATCTAACAAGTTCCCAGGTGATGCCCATGCTGCCCGTCCTAGGACTGCTCTCTAAATAGCATTGCCTAGAGGAACTTCCTGCATAACAGCGTTTTTTTGTCAAGAATTGTCCTGACTCCTAAAAATCTTTTTGAAAGATATACTGGAGCCATAGACAGCAGATGTAGGCTAGAGTCAAATGTAAGGTAGAGGATATCAACAGGAAAGAAGAGACAATCGGTAGGGAACAAGTGGTAGGAGAGGAGAAAACCTTTTAAGCACACACCAACAAAGTGGTGAAGTAGAAAGACTTTTTAATCACATAGACATAGGTTCAAATCCCATGTATGGAGCTATCTGATGCAAGAAACATATATTAAACCCTTTTCTCACCTGCAAATGAGGACAGTGATTTTTAAATAGGATTCTTGTGTGTGTTCCCTATAAGGAATATATTTAAGCACCTAATACATAATAAGAAGCAATAAAATAATAGGGCAGCCCCTTGTACAAGTTCATGAATTTTAGAGTGTACAAGGAAAAACTTGGATTGTTTTTCCAAATAAGTGTTATGAGATTTCAGTCAAGTGTTCACACATTCCAAAAAGGTCTGCTTTCTTCTCAGTAGAGACTAGGGCTAGATGGTTCTAGGTCCTCCTCCTTCTTTAAACTATTTTAAGATTAAGGAAAAAGACTGCCACTAAGAGGTTGAATAAATGAAAGTACATCTGAAGTATATTATCATTTCCGAAGCAGAAGAAAACAGTGTCTGACAGACTTGGTCCAATCCGGCTTCATGAGGAGACATCTAATAGAATTGGAAACTGACATGAAATCCATTGCTGATTTCAAGCAACAGGTTAGGCTGAACATCCCCACTCACCACCAGCCCCTCTACATTCACCTCACCTTTCCCACCCCAAGGAAAATTAGCCTCGTGTGTTGGGGTTTGGGATATAGGCATTTCCAGTGATTTACATGTTAACAGTAGCACTCTTCAAGGTCCAGTGTGTGGAGGAGGGAGCAAATATAAGTCTTGTTCTCATTCCAGACCTCTGGTCTCCCCAGCACATGGCATGCTAAAATCCAAGTTGAAATGATTTAGGTTTTCTGCCTATTCACTCCAAGCAAGGTTCACATCACACATAAATAAGGTTTCCCTACTGTCAACATGGCATTTATGTTCTTGTGCCAGGATTTATTTTGATATTCCCAAAGTTCTCAATTCCGCACATTTTCCAACTATTGTCTGCCTTCCTGACATAGTGCTAATTTGACCCAGAAGTCCATTCCTGGCAGCATCGGATAGGAAGATTTTTTTTTTAATTTTTTTTTTCAACGTTTATTTATTTTTGAGACAGAGAGAGAGCATGAACAGGGGAGGGGCAGAGACAGAGGAAGACACAGAATCTGAAACAGGCTGCAGGCTCTGAGCGGTCAGCACAGAGCCCGACACGGGGCTTGAACTCATGGGCCAGCCCGACGCGGGGGTCGAACTCATGGGCCGTGAGATCATGACCTGAGCCGAAGTCCCAAAGTCGGACGCTTAACCGACCAAGCCACCCAGGCGCCCCAGGAAGATTTTTATGATGTATTTGTACAACTGTCACACTAGGACAGCAAGGAGGTTAAGGAAGTTCCCTGCCAGCATTGCCCCTCCCACTCCTCCACCATTTCAACCAATGGTCTACATGCTTCTAAGCTTCTACTACCCCCTCTAAGCAAAGACAAGATCACAAACCAATAGCCTTTGTTTCTATTTTTAAACCTTTATTTTCTATAACAAAAGTATACCTATGTCCTTTTAAAAATATCACGTTAAACCAAAATGTTTATAATTAAAGTGATCATATAATTTATTATCCAAACTGGGACACTTATTTCTGGCACAAATATTAAACCAAATGGCATATGGAACATGAGGCGTAAACCAGAACTGTCATGGATAAACCAATATATATTGCTGTTCTACTTCTAATGAAAAACAGCAGTTCCTGACCTACTTCCAAAACTTTATCTCATTCTCTACTATCACTATTAACTCTTTTATAGCTATTTCTCCTGGAAAATGTCTCCATTTTTCCAAATAATATAATATTATGGCTACTTTTTGATTAATCAATTTTACACTATAACTATTGATTTCCCATTATGATAGAACAGGACTGAGTGCTCATACCATTGATCCCCCCTTCCGCCTCCTCCTAATATAATTGTTTTACTATTTTTAGTTAAATGAATAATGTTTACAGAATTAACTATGTAAATACTATTCACTGCAGAATCAAGTAATATAAAAGCATTTTATTAAATGATTACATATCCTTTCTTATACTCTTTATAAAAATAATTTGTTTGTCCTGAATTTAATAGTTGCATTGTTTCCTGATTTACATAATTTTCAACCCATGTATCTTTATTTTTTTCTAATTACTCTACCATATCTGCTATCTATGTGCTCTGCCCACCCTGACCTCATGCACTATTATATCTTATGTTCTATCAAGCCCCCTTTATTTCCAGGCTTCTCCTTCCTGGACCCTCCAGTCCTCTTGCTCCAATTTGAACCAATGGCTGCTGCCCATGTGTCATCCTGAATATTCTTTTTATTCCTCTTTTGAGGTCTATTCACTGTTTCTCAAAAAACAGGTCTTCCTTTTCTTGATTTATTTTTCATTGTGATGAAACAAATTCATTGGACACTTTGAAAGAATGCATGAGTGCATGAATCCTCACATATGTGAAAATGTCTTTTTTATTTTAGCTGATGTTCTACTGATAATATGACCAGATATGGAATTAATTGTAAGTAGGAAATCACTTTCAGTCCAAATTGTGAAGTATTCTATCTATTGCCTTATAGTATTGGGAAGGCAATAAATTAGATGCTACTCTGAAGCTTATGCCTTTATGGGTGAGGTGATTTTACTTTTCCTCTCTGGAAACTTTTAGAATCTTCTGTATCCCTGGTCCATCATTAAGTGCTTTGGAGTGAATCTTTTTCAGTCCTGCTACTGGAACTCACTGAACCCATATCCATCTGTTTTTAGAAGTATTTTTCTATTCATTTGTGATGATTTTCTACTTTTAAAAAATGTTATTTTTAGAACTCCTATCATCCAAATTTTGGATATCAAAGATATACTCTGGTCTTCCATGATTTTTCTAAACAATCAATCTCTTTCTCTCCTTTTTTCACTCTCTGGGAAGGTTCTTTGACTATCTTCCAACCATTTACTTAATTCTTTTTTTAATATTTATTTTTAATTTTTTAAACATTTATTTATTTTTGAGAGACAGAGCATGAGCAGGAGAGGGGCAGAGAGAGAGGGAGACACAGAATCCAAAGCAAGCTCCAGGTTCTGAGCTGTAGGCACAGAGCCCGACACGGGGCTCAAACCCACAAATAATGAGATCATGACCTGAGCCAAAGTCAGACACTTAACTGAGCCACTCAGGCATCCCTACTTAATTCTTTATGTTATAAATTATATATCAAACTTGAAAAACTTTTTTTTCTAATTTTTCCTTCTTCATTGTTTTCTGAGTATAATAATCCTTGTCTATTTCTGAATTGCAGAGGAGAATGCTCCTTCTCTTTCCTGAATTACCTTTGTTTCTTCGAGTTCATCTATTTTCATCTCTGTTTCTTAAAGGAAACTTTCTTCAAGTGGACAGTGGTTCATGATTGTCCGTTCATGTTTAATAATAAGACACTAAGACACCAAGGATATGACTGGAAATTCTCTGATTACAAATGAGGATCAGTAACTAGAACTTTAAGGTGTTATGGGGTAGAACTTCCCTTTAGAAATTCCCTTCCCTTCAGGCTATTCTAACAACCTCCAGTGTCAGTGTGTGCTTTCTCCAGTTATCTTTTGCCGCACAACAAGGCATCCCAAAATGTAGTGGCTTATAACAAAAAACATCTATTTTGCTTATGAATCTGGAATTGGAGCAGTTCTCATCAGGGACATCGTGTCTCTGCTCTACTTGGCATCGTCTAGAGCAGCTCAAGGGCTGGGAGCTGCAACACTCAAGGCTCGTCAGACACCTGTCTATCTCTGTGCAATCTCTGCAAATAATCTCTCTAGTTTGGCAGTTTCAGGAAAGCGGAAATCTTACACGTTGGCTCAAGGTTCTCAAAGTGTATGAACTGAGAGAGAGAGAGAGAGAGAGAGAGAGAGAGACCTCAGGTAAAAGCTATAAAGCTGTATCCCTCTTATTTTCTGGCCCCAGAAGTTGTAGAGCATCACTTTGGCGATATTGGTTGCAGCAACACACTCCTTTCCAGATTCGAGGGGAAAGTGCAGAGATGGCACATCTCGGCATCTCCATGGGAGAATGGTCAGGATAGATGTATATCCCACCTCACAGGTGTCTATGTGTGTAGATATACACACATAGTTATGTTACATTTGGAAAATAAAAACTGCCTTGATCTGCTGTTTATTTCTGAAGGCTTTTAGTGATTTCTGATCCCCTTTTGTGGAGTAGGGGGTTAGACGCTTCCTGCAGGTGTTCCACAAGCAAGGAAGAGCAGGAAGAAGCTAGTGTCTGAATCTTCAGCCTCTGAAGTTCAACTCTCCACAGAAGAACACTTTAGCCTTCAGTTAGGATGCTAGATGCCTGCCGTTCTGCCTCCATCTTAGATTCTGGATAGTGACTTTCAAACAATCTTTATATTTCAGTACTGCTCTTTTCCAGAATCTTAACCTGCAAAGACTCTTCCAGGAACATCAAGGCTTTTCTCATTAACAGTCTCCTTTGCACACCATGGCTTTCTGTCTGTTTGGTCCCATATAATTTTAACTTCTTTACTACCACTCAACTGGTTTCAGGAAAAAGAGGCGATAAACATCTTCATGATAAATCAGTCATCTTTAACCATATCCCAAGGCCCCAACGAGAAGGTGTGTTGGCCTTGTTTTGAATACCACAGGTTCAAATTTTAAAAAGAAGATAGTAGCAATGGGCGAAAAGTTAGCTTTCTTGATATGATTTGCCCTGCCATTCCCTGCACTGTTCCTGTAAAAAGCATGGGATCACGATCACCAGACTGCCTCTTAGAAGCAGAATGACCGGTCCCCCAGTCTCCACTCTATTCTACTGTTTTTAGCCAATGGTTTAAGATTTCAGCACCTGTAAAAGGCAGCAAATCCCACCTACCTCACTGAGCCATTTGACGACACACCTAATGTATTTAGAATGATTCCTGGCAAACAGTGAGCATGCGAACTTTCAGCTGTCATTATGGAGCAACATCCCCGACTCTTTCACACTTCCTTAAGTTCTTCCTTCAAAATGCACTGTTGAAAAATTTCTATTTACGTTTTCACCAAAACTCTTGTCCTTTATTCTCTTCAGTCTAATAACCAAAAAGCTCACGAATCCCTAACCATTTTCAGTCTACTGCAGTATTTGCAATATATTTGGAATCATTTCTTTATGTAGCTGGAGCACCATTTATGCTCTACACCATTTAGAGCATAAGAGAGAATAAGCTTAATAGGAATTTCATAACTAATCTTATTTGCTCATTAAAATAGATTCTTATTTTCTGACGTCCTGAAACAACATCATAAAATATAATTTAATGCAAAAGAGAGAAAGAGAAAGACAAAGACAAAGAGGAAGAAAAGAAAAAAAGAAAAGAAAAGAAAAGAAAAAAGGGAGTAAGGGAGAAAGAGAGAAGGGACAGAGGAAGGAAGGAAGGAAGGAAGGAAGGAAGGAAGGAAGGAAGGAAGGAATTTAGTAATCAGTTCCCCAGCTTCCAGTCATTTCCATTCTCTGTGTATATGTGAATACTTAAGAACACTTTTTTGAATTTTTCTGCCTATACATATTGAATATTAATCCAGAACAATGTCTTGGATTTTTCTTTGCAGTTAGTATCTGTTACACATTAAAGAGAAAACTGTTGTGGAAAGTTTTAAGATACATCAGTTACAAAGCCTAGATCTCTGGGAACTACAAAATCAAAAAGAAAGAGGCAACCACGGCCAACACAGGAAACCCGATTTACAGGCTCACTCTACCAGTGGAAATGGTTGCAGCTGCAGAAAGGTCTATGTACATTGCTTACATATTTGTGGTTTGACCCTAATTCATCCAATGATCCAGCAGTCTGATTTTTTATACTCGTATTTGCAGAGAATACTTTTTTTAACCTGTTAAATGGATTTTTCTTTTATCACTCAAGAAAGGTGAGAACCAACTCCTTCTATAAATATTTCCGTTATTTGGAATAGATTACATTAAATGCACATTAAAATTGAGGATATGCATTTAGTGTGCCACTTGGTACAATGCACTTAATTACACACAGCCTTATTGCTGCGATTACATTTTGATAGGTGAGACAGGAAAAACACAAAAAGAACTAGAAAAGCGATATTCTCCCACAGCATAAAACAGTTCTCCATCGTGTTTAGTATTCCATCCAGAGTGTTTATAAAGTATGTGAAGCGCACAGAATTAATTAAAAAATTTTTACATTTCTTATGTTATTTGTATATATGACAATGCTCTAAACCAAGAAATTTCACACTGAAATAAAAATATATGTAGAACAAATGCTTTACCATCCTATCTTTGTTTTTCAGCCACTCATATTTGCTTGCCCACTTGTTTTTCAGATGATTCATGGATGTGGATTGCCAAATAGGCCAAAAGCACAGGAGAAGGCTCCAAAGTAATTAAACTCATGGTGAAGACTGAAATAAAGGGTTTTTTTTTTTCATCTTTTATTTCTTCCAGAAAGAAAAGTCAAATGTTCATGTTCTCTAAGAGGAGAATACATACTTTCAAGTCTTTTCAAGTTGTGGATTTTAAGTTGTCATAAATAACTTTGAAATTAAAGGGAGCGTGCTCTCAAGTACGTCTCTATATTGTCTGCATGAGGTGAGACAAAACCAGAGGCATTCGTGATGAATTCCAACTCTTAAAGGTATAGAAACTTGCCTTCTAACCATCCACAAATGAGAATCAATCAGACAGACAAAGTGACTTCTCAGTTCACCATCATCTTTCAAAGACAAAATGGGACCACCCATAGCCAACCTTGTCTAAACTCTAGGAAAAAGGAAATGGCTGCTATTAACAGCCCTCCCTTCTTGTCGCATTAGACAGTGATGGGCCCACAGTGAGAGGGGTTACAGAGGACAGCTTTGTATGACCATTAAGCTATAAAAGTATGTCCAAGGATATTCAGTACAGGCTAGAATATAAATTTTTATCATTAGCATGAAGATTCATATTGCACACAAACAAATCTCTAAGTGTTCATCAGGACAATCTATTCTGAACGGAGTTCTAAGTTCTGATGAGCATCCTAGAGTGGCCTGAATGAATCATGGTTGAAAAACACATGTCTTTTTTTCCAAAACAAGCTACTGAAAAACACCTAATTCACAAATATGAGGTAGGAAGGTTTAGAGGGAACAAATAGAAAAGAGCTGGATCTGATGCAGCTCCTTAAAAATTATGGTTTTCATTGTATAGGGGGTTTTCATTGTATAGAGTCCCCTCAAGTGCTTCACATAAAACTGAGATATTTAGTTATTAATATTTGTAACCCACTTTTATTGCCAAGTGTAGTTCCTAAATTTGAAGGCCTATCTAACAAATTTCCAGATAATGTGCCCAATAGTGATCCAAGGATCCACACTGTGCATTACCGTAGAGGAATGTACTAGATGACGGTGTCTTTTGTTAATAATTTCCCTGACCCATAAACATCTTTATAGAAGGGATACTGGAGCAGTAGATGGCAGATGTGCCACCAGAGATTGGAAGGCAAGAGAGTATTAGTAAGAAAGAAGAGATGGTAGGTAGAAACCAAGTAAAAAGAGAAGAGAGAAGATTTTAGGCACATACAACAAAGTGCTAAAGTAGAAAGAACACCTATTTTCTAGTCACATGGACTTAGGTTCATGTTCAAATCTCATCTCTGGTTCTAGGCATGATGCTATCTGGTGCAAGACATATATTCTAAACCCTTTTCTTACCTTCAAATGAGGACAATGATGTTCTTTCTGATGGGATTGTTATGTGTGTTCAATGTGGGAAATATACTAAAGCAACTAGCACACAGTAAGAAACAATAATACAAGTTTCTTACACACAAGCACACGAATTTTAGAGTACAGAGGAAAAGAGTGCATCAGTTTCCCAAATTTCCTTTATTGTTGTCCCTGGTAAGTAGCATGATCTTTTTGGCCAAGGGCAGTGAAGTCAGCATGGCCTGACTGGATTTCCAGTGACATAGTTCTCAAGAACAGTAGGTTGCACTTCTTTTTCTCAATTTAATATCCATCCCCCCATGTACATGATCATGGAATCGTTTCATCTAGAAGAGGCAACAGCTTTTCATTTCACATGAGTGATGATGAACTACTCTTTAAAACATTTTCAGTATTTTTTAAATTTTTTTAATGTTTTATTTACTTTTGAGAGAGAGAGGGAGACAGAGCACGAGCGGGGAAGGAGCAGAGAGAGAGGGAGACACAGAATCCAAAACAGGCTCCAGGCTCTGAGCTGTCAGCACAGAACCCCACGCGGGGCTCGAACTCACAAACCGTGAGATCATGACCTGAGCCAAAGCCGGACGCTCAACCAACTGAGCCACCCAGGCTCCTTCAGTATTTTTTTAAGACACCAGAGGATAAATTAAAGAGTTACATTTTTATTTTGAGAGACTAGAATCAAAGGAAGGCGTGAGTTGCTTTTGATGCAAGTACCATTTTTTCGTCTAGGCAAAATGTCATCTGTGTGCTTTGGTTTTGTACACGTTTTTCTCTCCTAGGCCTAAAACTATTGAGATGAATTATTATTTCCTATTTTGATATTTCTAGCTATAATAATTTTATCCTCATGAAATACTACTTGATGCTGCAATGCATTAAGATTATACTACATTTAGAATAAAGCCAATAATACCTGAAGCATACATGTATGCTATGTTGCTGAAATTATCTTAAGAGCCAGCAGTCATTGACTGAACATCTCCTAGGTGCCAGATGGCACATGTGGGCTTCATATTCATGCTCTCATTTCCTTGTAAGAGAACTGGGGACATTTCTCCATAGTCATCTAGGCTCAAAGAGGCCAAACTGAAAATCTCCTCTTCACCAAAGCTGATTTGCATTAATTCTTTCCCATGACAGATCCCATTCACAGGCCATAAATCACACTGGTTAAACCTATCGTTGTTATCAGCTACTGAGTCCATACCCAGAAAGTAATTATTGATAAACATGGGCTGCCAGGATCCCAATGGCCCCTGTCACTCACTTCCATTCATGACTGCCTCATCAGCCATGAGACATGGAGGCAGCTCCATAAAGAAGTGATGACAGCAGTGTCCCTCCAGGAATGTGTGAAAGTGAAAGGGCATGACCTCTCACCTTTTCAATCTCCATTGGCTTCTTGCCTTCATCCGACAAATATGTTCCTCTTTCTGGTTTCCTTTATTCCACTTCCTTCTCTCTTTTCGTCCTCTCCTGGACTTCTTTCACTATTTATGTCTAAACATTTATCAAGGTACTCTTACAATTTATTGGCCTCCAATTATGAACAAAGCATTTGACATATATCTAACCCTCAGAAAAACTTGTAATGATAATTAAAGAACCACCTGTGTTTTAGAAAACTTCATTACTAGGGTTTAAATTCCACATCTGTATGAGGGCAAGACCTGAGTATCACTCTCTGCACCCTCAGAGAACCTCCTAGAGATGTTCTCAAGCCAGCTGAATCCCTTTCTCACCAGACCAGAATAAAGACCAATCTTCTACTGCAAATTGACATTTTTAATTTTCACTATGAAGTTGAGTTATCAAGTACAATTATCTCTTGTGCTTTTCATGTGGCTAGAAGTGTCTTCATATAAGGTTATAAAGTGTCAGGATGATCTTTTAGAATGTTCCCTTGAGGGGACAAGGCCATGGCCATTTAATTCTGAATCTTTAGTCTCCTTGCTGGAAGGTCTGTAAGAAGAAAACTTTCAGGGGCACTTGGGTGGCTCAGTCGGTTGAGTGTCCAACTTCGGCTCAGGTCATGATCTCGCGGTCTGAGTTCGAGCCCCACATCAGGCTCTGTGCTGACAGCTCAGAGCCTGGGGCCTGCTTCAGATTCTGTGTCTCCTTCTCTCTCTGCTCCTTCCCCGCACATGCTCTGTCTCTCTCTCTAAAATAAACATTAAAAAATTTTTAAAAAGAAAACATGCCACAGAGGATAGCTCCATGAGTAAGTCTGAAAGACAAGGAGAAAGAGGGGTGGAGGAGGAGCAGAGGAAGATGAGGAGAAGTGGGCAGTTAGGAGGGGCCACCATTTCCATCCAAGCCTATAAAATAAGCATTTTTAATTAGTGGCTGATTAGATCCACTGGTTAGCTCCAACCTGTGTTACATTCCACCTAACCCTCACAACCCAGGTCTCTGGCCTCTGAATAGCTTAGGTACTCTCTACTTCAGAACGCTTGCACATACTCTGTTCTCTGCCTGGACTACTTTTTCCAAGTACCCAAATGATTCTCTCTCCTCTCTCAGGACACCACTCAAATGTCACTTTCTCGTAACATCTTCCTTGATTTTGAGTTTTTAAATTGCTACACCTAGTCCCCCACTATTTTCTCTCTTCTCCTTTACTGCTTTATTTTTCTCCATTGCACTGACCACTATCTTACATGCTATGTAGTTCACTTTTTAATTTTACTTTTTGTCACCTCCTTCCACTAGAATGTAATCTCCATGAGGATAGAGATTTTTGTTCACCACTACATTGCCAATGCCCAAACAATACCCGGCTTTTGATTTAGATCACTAAGTGATCTAAAATGTATGTTGAATGAATGGATGCACTGGAAGATAAGTCTCCCTCTACCTACCTCCTCTCATTGAACAACTAAATATTCAGTAATGTGATACAGGCATACTGTGTTTTCTTGCCCTTCACTTTATTGTGCTTTCATAGATATCGCATTTTTTTACAAATTGAAGGTATGTGGCAACCCTGCATGAGGCAAGTCTATCAGCACCATTTTTCCAACAGCATTTGCTCACCTCATGTCTCTGTGTCAGGTTTTGGTAATTCTCATATTTCAAACTTTTTCATTATTATTATATTTGTTATGGTGATCTGCAACCAGTGATCTTTGTTACTATTGTAATTGTTTGGGGGAACCACAAACCATTCCCATAGCAGAGAGCAAAATTAATCAACAAACATTGTGTTTGTTCTGACTACCCCACCAACCAAATGTTCCCCCATCTCTCTCTCTCCTCAGGCCTCCCTGTTCCCTGAAACACAACAATATTTTTTTAAGTTTATTTTGAGAGGAAGAGAAAGACAGCACGAGTTGGGGAATAGCAGAAAGAGAGAGAGAGAGAGAGAGAGAGAGAGAGAGAGAGAGAGAGAATCCCAAGCAGGCTCCATGCTGTCAGCACAGAGCCTGATGTGGGGCTCAAACCCATGAACTGTGAGATCACGACCTGAGCTGAAATCAAGAGTCAGTGTCTTAACCAACTGAGCCACCCAGGTGCCTCGTGAGACACAACAATCTTAAAATCAGACCAATTAATAACCCTGCAAAGGCCTCTAGTATTCAAATGAAAGGAAGAATCATTCATTTCCTCAAAGGGATGTCCCTATAAATCAAAAGCTGTAAATGATTAAGCTTAGTGATGACGGAGGCATGTCAAAAGCCAAGACTGTCCAAAAGCTAGGCTTCTTGCACTAAACAGCCAAAATGTGAATGCAAAGGAAAAATTCCTGAAGAAAATTAAAAGTGTTACTGCAGTGAACACATGAATCCCAAGAAAGTGAACAGCTTTATTGCTGATATGGAGAAAGTTTTAATGCTTTAGATAGAAGATCAAACCGGCCACAACATTCCCTTAAGCCAAAGCCTAATTCAGAGCAAGGCCCTAACTCTCTTCAATACTATGAAGGCAGAGAGAGGTGAGGAAGCTGCAGAAGAAAAATTGAAAGCAGAGGTCAGTTCATAAAGTTTAAAGAAAGAAGCTGTCTCCATAATACAAAAGCACAAGATGAAGCAGCAAGTGCTGATGTAGAAGCTGCAGCAAAGTTATCCAGAAGATCCAGCTAAGACAATTCATGAAGGTGGCTACACTAAACAACTAACTTTCAATAGAGATGAAATAGCCTTATACTGGCAGATGATGCCATCTAGGACTTTCATAGCTAGAGAGGCAAAGTCAGTGTCTGGCTTCAAAGCTTCAAAGAACAAATGAATCTCTTTTTAGGGACAAATACAGCTGGTGACTTTAAATTGAAGCCAAAAATCCTAGTGCTCTTAAGAATTATGTTAAATCCACTCTGCCTGTGCTCTATAAATGAAACAACAAAGCCTAGATGACAGCACATCTGTTTACAACATGGTGTACTGAATATTTTAAGCTCCCTATTGAGAACTACTGCTTGGAAAAGAAGATTCCTTTCAAAATATGATTGCTCACTGACAATGTACCTGGTCACTCAAGAGCTCTGATGGAGATAGACAGTGAGATTAATGTTATTTCCATGGCTGCTAACACAGCATCCATTCTGCAGCCCGTGGATCAATGAGTAATTTCAACCTTCAAGTCTTATTATTTAAGAGATCCATTTTGCAAGGCCGTAGCTGTCATAGATAGTGATACTTTTGATGGATCTGGGAAAAGTCAATTGAAAACCTTGTGAAAAGGATTAACCATTCTTGATGTCATTAACAACAATGGTAATTCATGTTAAGAGGTTAAAATATCAACATCAACATGAACATGAGTTTGGGAGAAGTCGATTCCAACCCTTGTGGATGACTTTGAGAGGTTCAAGACTTCAGAGGAGACAGTAACTGCAGATGTGGTGGAAATACCAAGAAAACTAGAATCAGAAGTGGAACCTGAAGATGTGACTGAATTGCTGTAAGCTCATGACACAACTTGAATACATGAGGAGTTGCTTCTGATGAATCAGCAAAGAAAGTGGTTTCTTGAGATGGAATCTACTCCTGATGAAGATGCTGTGAAGACTGAAATGACAACAAAGGAATCAGAATATTCCATAAACGTAGTTGATAAAGCAGAGGCAGGGTTTCAGGGGACTGACTCCCATTTTGAAAGAAGTTCTACTGTGACTAAAATGTTATCAAACAGCATCACAAGCTACAGAGAAATCATTCATGAAAGGAAGGGTCAATCAGTGCAGCAAACTTCATCGTTGTCTTATTTTAAGAAATCACCACAGCCACCCTGACTTTCAGCAATCACTGCCCTGATCAGTCAGCAGCCATCAAGGTGCAGGCAAGACCCTCTACCAGCAAAAAGATTGTGACTCACTGAAAGCTCAGATGACAGTTTGTGTTTTTCAACAATAAAATAAGTTTATTTTTGAGAGAGAGAGAGAGAGAGAGAGAGACAGATAGAGTGTGAGTGGGGGAGGGGCAGAGAGAGAAGGAGACAGAATCTGAAGCAGGCTCCAGGTTCGGAGCTGTCAGCACAGAGCCCAACACAGGGCTCGAACTCATGAAACGTGAGATAAGACCTGAGCTGAAGTCAGATGCTTAACCAACTGAGCCACTCAGGTGCCCCAACAATAAAATACCTTTAATTTAAGGTATATACACTGTTGTTTTAGACATAATTCTATTGTACACTTAGTAGGCTAAAGTTTAGTGCAAACATAACTTTTCTATGCACTAGGAAAGCAAAAATTTCAATCGGTTTGCTCTATTGTGATATCTGCTTTATTGCAGTGGTCTGGAACCAAACCTGCAAAATCTCCAAGGTAGGCCTGTATATTCTGGGAACAGTTGTGTTTTCCCTATAATGGCAGAGCCCCATCTCAGTTCAGTGGGGCATCTTTTCCTTGGTCCTGGGCCTGTGGGTCAGCAGGAAGATTTTTGTTCCAGAGTTACACATTATGCCTGATCTCTTAGAAGCTGGCTCTTACCAGGACACGGCTGCTCTAGGTGCTGAGAGTAATGTTCAGGACAAGAGTAATGCTCACAACACTCAAACTATGAATGGTAGAAATGAAAGTAGTTGTTTGAGTAACCTGTGCTTAAAGTCAACTATTGAGGATAAAGAACTGAACTGGCTATTCTCAATCAGCCTTATCATTTGCAAATTATAAAATGTTAGTCCCACAGGCCATAAATTATAAGGTTGGCTCCTTCAGAAGGGCTCATGATATCATCAGAGTGCCATGTTAATTGGTAAATACCTTAATTATTTTAAAAGCCAATTTATATTACTGTATATTTGGTGCTGTTCAGTGAACATACTTATTTTGCCTAAAACCTAAGCGCTCTAATAATATTGGTTTTGCTTTCCTTTTACTCTTTTGTTTTTTCTTTTTAGGGGCAGTTGGGGGTACTTAGTATACTTGGCTTAAACCTCAATGAAAATGAAAGAAAAATTTGTAAAAGTTATTCACCATTGGCCTTTCCCAAAAATTTATACTGGAGTCTATGGCAGGGGTTAAACACAGAGTATGCTTACAGCTCAGATTTCACAAGGGGAACATATGGCAGGTCTCCAAGGAATGTCAAGTCCAAGACGCCAAAAGGGAACTTGAGAAAAATTAAACATGTGCAAATTTTAGTTGTATTTTATTACAAAGCAAACAGGAAGTCTGACATTAAATGTAACAGCCTCATAGGCTCATTAGAAATTCTAGGCTTTCATTTAATGAAACCATGGTAAAGTTACAGAAATCTCAGTAGATGGTTAAAAACCTAAAAGAAAAAGATAATTCTAATAAAAGCTTCTTTTTATGGTTTAATAAATTTAGCTAAAACAATCATCTGAAACCTGGGGGCAAACCTAGCAATGAGAGAAAACACAGTCTCTGGAAACTTTTCTGGACTCATCCCTGCAAGTCAGAAGCAGTTCCTTGCCTCTTGTGAATTAAGGCAGTTTCACAATGATGTACAAAAAGCCAACTCCCAAACTGTGAGGTGCTAATTTTAAATTTTACCACACATCTGAAAGCAAAGGAACTCCCACATATTGCAACTTGGATGAAACCAAATAATGTATTTGTTGATAAGGCTCTTATTCCTGTTTAGAACCTTGTGAATTTAAAATGGGATCATTAAAAAGGTTACTAGTCAACAACAGTGTTTCCCAATAATGTGGTCCTAAAACTACTCAGCCAGAATCACCAAGGGAAGGAGGATATGAAGGGTTCTGGTTAAAAATGAAAATCCCCCAGGCCTTAGCATAGACCTACTGAATATAGGATCTCTGAGGGTAGGGCCCTAGAATCACCATGTTCCCCATAATCCTGAGATTTGCTAGAATGGAAGACCAACAAAAGAGTGGGTCCCAACTTTAAGTGAATAAGGAAACATGTGAGGAGGCTTAAAAAGTAAAGCCTAATCTCATACACAGAAATTCTCTTGAATTACTTGGGATGCAGCCTGAACATTTGGATTTTTAAGAATCATCCTTGGATGTGAAGTTAAGAATTACTGTAGTAGAGTGTCTTCCCACTAATAGCCTCTTCCTCCTAATCATGCAGAAATAAAACATGAATCATAAAATAGCTATGATCAAATAGGAAAATTTCTGTGACTTATTTCTAAAACACTGCTAAGAAGCTGAAATTCTTCTCTGATTTTATGGGGCAACCCAAGGATTTGGGACATAAAGTAGCTCAAATAAACTGTGTGAGGTGTGATTTAATTATTGTAGACAAAAAGAGAGATCTGAGCAATAAAGTTATAGACTTTATAATCCCTGATGATAAACCAGAGAAATAGGGATTTCATGGTTCTTATTCCTTCAAAGTTGACAAAGGAGTTGGGTCAGGCTTTGTAATTTGTGGCCACAGTCAAGCATTATTCAATATTTTTAAACCTTAACTATTTTCTTTTTAAGTCAAGAGTACCAGTAGTTAATAATAACATCCAGTAGTATTGACTTCTTACTATGTTTCAGGCACTGTGTCAAGCATTTTAAATGCATTATCTCATCTATTGCTATGTAGTAAGTACAATTATTAGCCCATTTTATAGAATATAAAACTGACACTTGGTGAGGTTAAATGTCCAAGGTTACACAAGTTTTAAGAACTTCAAGGTATATGTTTTTAATCCATTTGCTAATACCATAGATTTAAATAAAGATCCAATATTCACCCTCTAGTCACATCAAGAGAAAAAAGAAAAAGAGGACTATATTTATTTCTGTGCAAAAAAGTATTCTTTGAACATACCGGGTTACCCAAGCTCTGATGAATGAGTCCCCATTCCCTGAAGTTCCAATGCTTCTGTAAGTACAGGAAATCTAAACATTTTTTTTTCAGTGAATCCCACCCACCCTGGGAGCCTGCAATAGACCCGTTTGTCATGGAAGGTACCGTCTTCTATTTTAAACTACCACCAGCTCTAAGACAAATCCAATAATTTGAAGGAGTGAAGACCTTGTTTGGAAACTAGACAGAAAATCTCAAAGGTCCACAGGGACAATAGGGCACAAGATAACATGTGTTAGGGATCATCTGCCCACTCAATGGGAGTCCCAGGTCTTGAGTGCTCACATGTCTATATGTTCAATGATCTTCTTACCTCAGTTGCTCCCACTGCTGAACTGGACCCTCATCTTATTAAACACTTAGAGGATAGATTTCTTTTTAATTCTATCTTTCACAAGTGGATTTTCTTATAGAGTGCATTTTCACATCTTTTTTTTTTTTTTAATGTTTAAATGTCATGGGAGGACTAGGCTTGCAATAAAAAAAAAAAAAAAGTGCTGGTGTCCACTGGACCAATGACCCTCTTCAATCATCTTGGGGAAAGGAGAAACATAGCCCTTCCATCAAATAAAAGTACTATGGGCAAGAAGATGAGTGGGAGAAATAAAAGCATTTGCTGATTTCTAGAGTCAGTGCCTGACATCTTTTCATCAGCTAAGATATTTTTAGCCTGAGAAGAAAAGCAAGGAATCCTGATTTCTTGTCCCTTTTCCACTTGTAACTCACCGTGGCCTAAGCAAGTTGCCACTTTCCTGGGCCTCTCCCTTCCTCTCAAAAATTGGAGCTAATGATAGTGTTCTAGCCACTTAATCCTAGTAATGGTGCTGGGATTAATGAGAAAATTTTAGAAGGAAAAAGAAAAAAAGTCTTTGATCACAGATGTGCGGTAAGTACAATATTTTATTATAAACAATAATAATGGGCCTTATGCTACTGATGCCTGGGGAGCAAACCATTCCCCTCTTGGCCTGCATTAATACTTGGACCCAAGGGTGCTCATTAGCGCAAAAATATATGTACCGAGAGGCACCCTAGGGGCCTAAAGGAGTTAATCCTTCCCTAAAAGGTGACTAATTTACTCTGCACCCCCCAACCTTTCCCACACAACCTTTCCTATCTATTATTATTAGTGTAGAATAACTGCACCCTTCTCACAGGTCTACTGGGCCCCATGTGCTCCATCCAATTTCCTTAACAGAATATAAGGGATCTGAATGTGCTGTTGGAATAGTACCTTCCATTTGAATATTTGCTCTTGCTTGACTGATTGGTGGAAGCAGCCACAAATTAATAATGATTACAATGTGATAGTATATAATCAGTACAATTTCCTATTTCATTCTCAAGATAATTTTTTCCCAGTACAGAATAAGTCTGTTCTCTTCAGGTGCCATACTTTTAAAATTCTCCCTCTTCTTCCTCAGCTTCTCTCCAATACCTTTTGCCTTTTTGGTCAACATAGCACACTTTCTGCTCCCTTCACTGAAACAAACCTTCCCACAGATTAGCACAGAAGCCATCAAGATGCTGGCTAAGTCACCAAGGTTCTTTGAAACAAATCAAGAAGAAAATAGGCACTTACTATATCATAATGATTGTCATAAAAATCATTATAATTTTAACATAGCAGGGTCAATTAATTTGGAACAATCATCCCCTTGATAGCCATCCTGCTCTCTCTCTTTCATCATAAATACCAATATCACTGTTAAATAGAAGGTACGGGTACCTAGGTGACTCAGGAAGTTAAGTGTCTGGCTCTTGATTTCAGCTCAGGTCATGATCTCATAGTTTGTGAGATCAAACCCCGCACTGGGCTCTGTGCTGACAGCATGGAGCTTGCTTGGGATTCTCTCTCCCTCTCTCTCTCTCTTTCTCTCTCTCTGCCCCTCCCCT
The DNA here is from genome assembly GCF_018350215.1 of Panthera leo. Classification (NCBI taxonomy): domain Eukaryota; kingdom Metazoa; phylum Chordata; class Mammalia; order Carnivora; family Felidae; genus Panthera; species Panthera leo. The sequence goes on along the minus strand of NC_056682.1, from coordinate 79,787,089 downwards.
GCTCACACTCTTTCTCTCTCAAAATAAATAAATAAGCTTTAAATAGATATATATATATATATATATAGAGAGAGAGAGAGAGAGAGAGAGAGACAGAAGGTAGAAAATCCCAAGGAACTCTTGCCGTTAATAAATCATCTGACCTTTACCACACAAATGTCTCAGAGATCATCTGTATTTATTTTAATGTGTTGTGACTGTTATGTGAGCTTAAGAACATGAGCAGTATATACATCATGTTGAAAAACCTAATAATGAACGTAAATGTGCTGCTTACTGTGCATCTTATGGCAAATTTATGAAGCCGAGACAGCTGGAATCAACTTAGCAATCACCTAAACCAAAATTTCACCTTAGGATAGAGTAACCAAAGCCCAGTAAGGTAAAGTGATTTTCTCAAAGATGAGTCCTGTCTACCCATTCATGGTTCTCTCCACTAATAAAGGTGAGGTGTATAAAGGAAAATACTTGATTTAAAGACAACTCCTGTCAATTAAGATTTCTAGAGATTTGATAGAAAAATCACCTTAGGGTAACATCAACATTATCCAAATCAAATTGAAATACTACTCCAAACTACAGTATCAGCCCTAAGTCTAACAAAGAATTGAATTTTATTTTTCTTTAACATAAACTAATCTCATAGAGAAATAATTAACCATTTATGTAAATAAGAAAAGAAAAAAGGCCGTAGAGAATGAATTTAAAATGTGTATATGGGCATGTTTATGTTAGCTTGACTTACTCTACAGCAAGCCTGCATTCCTGACACCAGTAGATAAACTCTCATAGATCAATTTGATAACAAGGAATTCCCAAACTCTACCTAAAGTATTAATCTTGAGTTCCTGAAAGGCAGAGCTTGTCACAGAGGCTTGCAGGGGATCTTAATGACCTGGTAAGAAAGGAGCTGTTACAGGATGATAAAGAGACAGAGAAATGCCTCCAGGTCACTGAGAGCAGGAAGTACAGTGGAGACTCGTCCAGCCTCACACATAACAATGTTAAGCTGAGATTCATTCATCACTTGATCACTATTTTCTCTTCATCCACCACTCCCTACCTTAAGTAAATGCAAAGGGAAAGAAATGTGAACAATTCTTTTGAAAAAACACACTTCAGGAAGTTTCCAAAAATAATTGTACCTCTGCAAAAAGCAAGGTGTTAGTTAGATGTTCTTTCAACTGAAGCATAAGCCTTCAAACAATACTTATGAGAGTTGAGAAAGAATTCTTTTAATATACATGACTGACCAATTAAACTTAGAAGCTGCATTTATTTTTTCTCTATTTCTTCTAATTATCTTTAACCTCCAAAAGACTGTCTTATTGTGTATATGGCCTCTCGGTGATTTTTTTTTTTTGAGGGAATGATCTTTCAGTGACTCTGAAATGAGCACTGAGGTATTGCTGTCAACTGTGACTGACTACAACTGTAACGAAGAATTTCAAGCAAGAAGTGAGCATATAAGCCTACTGACTTATATTTAAGAGAATTTAAAATTAACATTTTTAAAGGTTTTTTTCTTCAATTATATCTACAAAATTTCTGTGGTGCTTCTCTACCATTTGACATTAAGTCCACTTTACTTTTCTATGAAATCAGATGTATTACCACCAGTTTTATCCCTTAGTGTATTATAGGTAAATAAGTAAAGAATGTCCTCAGTATAAAAAAATAATAATAATGCTATATGAATTCAAGATGAAGCACCAAATTAGCTTACATACTTTAGGACAATAGCTTAAGATTTGTCCGTAGTCCAGATTCTAAGACATTGTTTAAATTTCACCCTCTGAAATAATATGATGTTGGGCAATAGTTGATTAGTTGATGCATGCTTGACAAATAACATGGATTATTTATAAAACATTTCTATTTGAAGCTCCAAGAGATTTCACTGATGCTTTTTCCTAGACATTCTCTCTAGGACTAATTCTTGTGGTCAAATCAGTACTTTTTGAAAAGAGGTTGTATTATATGACCAAATTCAAAATCAGATGCATTTCTATACACTAACAATGAACTGAAAGAGAATTAAGGAAAACAATCCCATTTACAATAGCATCAAAAGCAATAAAACACTTAGGAACAAATTTAACCGAAGAAGTGAAATATCTATACACTGAAAACCATAAGACACTGATGAAAGAAAGTGAAGAAGACGTAAATAAAAGGAAAGACATATCAGAGGACCTGATATTGTTAAAATGTCCATACTACCCAAAGCCATAGATTCAGTGCAATCCCTATCAAAATTCCAATGGCATTTTTTGACAAAACAGGAAAGAATATCCAATGGAAGAAAGAGAGTCACCTTAACAAACGGTGCTGGGAAAACTGGACAGAAACATGCAGAACAATGAAACTGGACCCCTCTCTTACACCATACACACAAAAAAAATTCAAAATGGATGAAAGACCTAAATGTGAGACAGGGAAGCATCAAAATCCTAGAGAAGAACACAGGCAGCAACCTCTTTGACTTTGGCCTTGGTAACTTCTTATTAGACACGTCACAAGAGGCAAAGGAAACAAAAGCAAAGATGAATTATTGGGACTTGATCCAAATAAAAAGCTTCTGCACAGTGAAGACAACAATCAACAAAACTAAAAGGCAGCCTATGGAATGGGAGAAGATATTTGCAAATGACATATCTGATAAAGGGTTAGTGTCCAAAACCTATAAAGAACTTACCAAACTCAAACAACAACAACAAAAATACATACATACATACATAAAAAACAAATAATCCAGTTAAGAAATGGTCAGAAAACATAGACAGACATTTTTCCAAAGAAAACAACGAGATGGCTAGTAGATACATGAAAAGATGCTCAATATCACTCATCATCAGGGAAATACAAATCAAAGCCATGATGATATATTACCTCACACCTGCCAGAACAGCTAAAATTAACAACACAAGTAACAGGTATTGGCGAAGATGTGGAGAAAGGAGAGCCCTTTTACACTATTGGTGGGAATACAAACTATGCAGCCACTCTGGAAAACAGTATGGAGGTTCCTCAAAAAGGTAAAAACAAAACTACCCTACAATCCAGCAATTGCACTACTAGGTATTTACCCAAGGGATACAAAAATACAGATTCAAAGGGGTACATGTAACCCAATGTTAATAACAGCATTATCAACAATAGCCAAACTATGGAAGAGCCTAAATGTCTATCGACTCACGAATGGACAAAGAAAATGTGATACATATATATACAATGGAATATCACTCAGCCATCAAAAGGAATGAAATCTCGCCATTTGCAACAACATAGATGGAACTAGAGTGTACTGTGCTAAGCAAAATAAGTCAGTCAAAGAAAGAGAAATACCATACGATTTCACTCATATATGGAATTTAAAAAACAAAACAGATGAACATATGGAAAGGGGGAAAGAAAGAGGGAAACAAACCATAAGAAACTCTTTATGACAGAGAACAAATTGAGTGTTGATGGAGAGAGGTGGGGTGGGGGATGAGTGAAATGGGTGATGGGTATTAAGGAAGGCACTTGTCACGTTGCATGCTGGGTGTCATACATAAGTGATGAATTACTAAATTCTACTCCTGAAAACAATATTACACTATATGTTAACTAACTAGAATTTAAATAAAAATTTGAAGAAAAAAATTCCAATGGCATTTTTCAAATAAAAAAAAAATGCTAAAATTCATATGGAACCTCATAAGACCATGAATAGCCAGTCATCTTGAGAAAGAACAAAGCTGAAGGCATCATGCTTCCAGAGTTCAAACTTTATTACAAAGCTATAGTAATCAAAAGAATATAGTATTGGCATAAAATAAGTCTAATAAACCAATGGAACAGAATCAAGAGTGCAGAAATAAGCTCACACATATATATGCTCAACTAATATTTGACAAGGGAGCTAAGAACACTCAATAGGGAAATAATAGTTTCTTTGGTAAATGGTGTTGTGAAAACCAGATATCCACATGCAAAACAATGAAACTGGACCCTTTTCTCAACCTAATCCCAAAAATAAACTCAAAATGGATTAAGGACTTAATGTAAAACCTGAAATCATAACACTCCTAGCAGAAAGTAGAAGGAATTCTTGACATTGATCTTGGCAATTATTTTTTTGGATATTACACCGAAAGCACAATCAACAAAAGCAAAACTCAACACGTGAGACTACTTCAAACTGAAAAGCTTCTGCACAGCAAAAGAAACAATCAACAAAATGAAAAGGCAACCTACAGAAAGGGAGAAAATATTTGCAAAATATGTATCTGATAAGGGGTTAACATTTAAAATATATAAGGAACTCATACAACTCAATAGCAAAAAACCAATCTGGTTTAAAAATGGGCAGAAAATGTGAGCATTTTCTCAAAGACATACAAATGGCCAACTTGTACATAAAAATATGCTCTACTAATCATCAAGTAAATGCAAATCAAAACCACAATGAAATGTCACCTCACATCTGTTAGAATGATATATTCTATCATTCTATCTAACACATATATATGTGTGTGTGTGTGTGTGTGTGTGTGTGTGTGTGTGTGTATATATATATATATTTTTTTTTTTTTAAGTAAGAGAAAAATAAATGTCACCACGGATGTGAAGAAGAGGGAACCTTGGTATACTGTTCATAGCAATGTAAACTGTTGCAGCCACTATGGAAAACAGTATGGAAGTTCCTCAAAAAATTAAAAATAGAGCTACCATATGATCCAGCAATCCTACTTCTGGGTATATATCCAAAAAAAATGAAATCAGGATCTCAAAGAGATATCTGCATTCCCATGTTCATTGTTCACAATAGCCAATATATGGAAATAACCTAAATGTTCATCAACAACAGATTCATGGGTAAAGAAGATGTGAAATGATGCAATATTACTCAGCCATGAGAAAAAGAGAAACCCGTCTACTTGCAACAACATGGATGGATCATGAGGGCATTAAGCTAATGAAATAAGTCATACAGAAAAGGACAAATATTGCATGATCTCACTTACATGTGGAATCTAAAAATATCAAACACATAAAAACAGAAAGTAAAATGGTGGTTGCCAAGGGCTGAGGAATGGGGGAAATGGGGACATGTTGGTCAAAGGGTACAAAGTTTCTGATACGGATGAAGAAGTTCTCAGGATACAAAATACAGCATGGTGACTCTAATTAACAATACTGTATTATATACTTTAAAGTTACTATGAGTATAAAACTTTAATATTCTTACCATAACAAGCACATAGTAATTATGAAAGGTGAAAGATATGTTAACTTTCCTTATTGTGCTAAACAATATTTTGTAATATTTATGTGTATCAAATCATCACTTCATACACCTTAAACTTACACAATGTTATATGTCAATTATATTTCAATAAAGCTGAAAAATAAATGAGTTTTTAAAATTCACAAGCTGATCTTGATTAAAACCACAAGATAATTGCAGGACCAAAATCATATGAAACTTTTGGGGCGCCTGGGTGGCGCAGTCGGTTAAGCATCCGACTTCAGCCAGGTCACGATCTCGCGGTCCGTGAGTTCGAGCCCCGCGTCAGGCTCTGGGCTGATGGCTTGGAGCCTGGAGCCTGTTTCTGATTCTGTGTCTCCCTCTCTCTCTCTGCCCCTCCCCCGTTCATGCTCTGTCTCTCTCTGTCCCAAAAATAAATAAAAAACGTTGAAAAAAAAATTAAAAAAAAAAATCATATGAAACTTTTAAAAAAATGAAAATAGGAGTAGTCACCTGGCTCTTTCTAGCTCTCATATAACTAGGAAATAGCCATGCAATCAAAACCCCGAAATAAACCGAAAAACACCTTCAAAAAGCCAAACTGCATATAAGTAACTCCCTGCACTTATCTATGTGCACTTCATTAAAAAAAATAATAATAATAATTTAAAAGTGACTTTGAGACACTTTCCCTTATTTTGGGCACAATTTTATTTGGCTCAGTAATCTGTTTCCCTAAGACATAACATAATAAAAGCAAAAACTGGAAAGGGGGAAAAGAGCTAGGGAAAGTTACAGGAAAGAAATAAAAATATTAGCTGACATAGCTAAATGGAGAAGAATAGATTTGTTAATAGAACTATAAAAATTAGACCTTAGTACCCAAATGCAGCAAGGGGTAATTTAGCGAAAGGGCAGAGATCCTCACGACTCCCAGAGAACATTCTTATACTAGACCATAATAACAACTTTATATACTAATGACCCTGAGTCATCAAGAAATGATTCATTTATTATTACAAATCCTATACCCTAAAATGTAAATGTATATAATATATATTATTTTTAAAATATATTATCAAAAGGAATAAAAATTTTAAAGTTTTAGTTAGGACTTTTTATGACTCCTCAAAAATACTAAACGTTGTTATAAGGTAGATACTGTGTCAACAAAACAAAAACTAAATAATCATGGCAATAACTCACATTCCACTGAGGTACTGTCTAAAATCTAGCAACCTAAGAATTCCAAAAATACTGAGGGTAAAGATCTGGGAAGAAGGATTCCGGGGCGGGTGGGGGGGGGGCAGGGCAAGGGGGAGCAAATGCAATGACCCCAAGACAGGAACAAGCCTAAGTCAGCTGTCAGGGCTGCCATGATGTGACCAAAGGAAGAAGGAAATAAGAAAAGTTGGAGAATTAATTAGGGATCACATTACATAGAAAGTCTGGATTCTGTTCTAATCACAAAGATAAAATATCGTAAAGTTTTAAGACAAGCAAGAATGAGATCTGATGTATGTTGTGGTTTTTTTTTTTCTTTTTAATTTACATGGCTGCTTATGGGGAATGGATTGTAGGGAGTAAGAATGGAAAATGGGAAATGAGTTAAGAGGCTACTGGATTGCTCAAAGCAGAAGATAATGGTGTCCAATAAAAACAGCAAGCTACCCTTTAAATAAACATTAGTTTGAGTATCAACAGTAACACAATTGCACACTCTTCATCTAGTATCACTGGTGATCAAAGGTATGTATTTCATTCACCTTAAAACTTGTTTATTGCATTAAGCATTTCAAAAGGCTGAAGTTGACATTCATAAAGACAACATGTGGAGGTGTTTGATATACTGTGCCAGGCAGAAAATGACCGAATTGGAGCCAGAGGATACTTTCCAAAGGAAATTATCTACCTAATTTTCACTTACTCTTTCCAGAGTTTGATTTTAGAAATGTGACTGATCTAGCGGCATCTGCATGGCTCAGTCGGTTAAGCATTGGGACTCTTGATGTCAGCTCAGGTCACGTTCTCACAGTTTGTGAGCTCTACCTCCCGCGTTGTGCTCCATGCTGGCTCCATGTGCTCCATGCAGAGCCTGCTTGGGATTCTCTCTCTCCTCTCTCTACCCCTCCCCACCCCATCAAAATAAATAAATAGATAGATAGATAGATAGATAAATAAATAAATAGATAAAAACTTTAAAAAATAATGAAATATGAGCTTTGAAATCCCTTCAAGTCCCCTTTAGATATAAGACCAGTATTAAGAAATTTCTAGCTAAATATTATGTGAATTCAAGCATGGTCTCTTTCACCACACTAAGTTTCAATCCCCACTTGACTCTCCTTCCTTAGGCAGTTATCACCTTTATAAATGAGTTAAGGTTTTGAAAAAAGAGAAAATATTTGAATTTTTTTTCATGAAAGATAAATCATCTTTCTATTCCTTACTCTCTTTGTAGATTCCCTTAGGAAGAAATCTAGTGAAAGCTAAACTGGAAAGAATGTGATCAGTTTGCCAAAACAATATGAATAGTTTGCCAACTTGATGGAAATGGAGATACTACGTTCCAGTTGTCCTAAGTATGATTTCAGTTTCTAGAGTACTTCTGTGTGCCTACAAGCTCTTCAAGAACACTATGGAAGATTTTATAAGTATCAAAGTGTTCACCCACAAACAGGCACTAAGATTGGCCAGATAAAACATAAGCATCTTTATTTATCCAAGGGTAATATGGTGGAGCATAGGAGAACCGGGGGTGCTTTGCCACTATCCTGCTTCCAACACACAAGCAACATCTGGGAGAATCAATAAGCAAATGACTGCATTTAGTTAGCACATAAATAGCTACAACTACTAATTTAAATTTAGAACTATGTTTACATGCCTATGAAAATAGAAGTTAACAAAAAATAGATAAGAATCGCTGCAAATTCCTATTTAAGAAGTTACACCCTGTACACTCCATAGAATTTCTGTAACAATGAAATAGTGTATTCCTTTATTCAAAAATTTCTAAAGCATCTACCAAGAGAGATAAAAATCTCTAGCCACTACTCCCAGTGTTCATTTTTCTCATACAGACTCTTGAAACAACTTCTGTGACTCTCATAAATAGCAAAGCATGTCAGCTCTGGTCAACACTGCCTGGGTTCAAATCCTAGCTCCATCACTCCCAGCTACACATCTTTGAACAAATGCCTCTGTTCACTCATCTGCAAAAGGGAGTAATAATAATACCTATTTCAAAGGGTTGTTGGAAATATGATAAGGGAAGATGGGAATCAATAGGCAGAGAGGGAAAGATTAGGGCCTGAGGTCCCTGAGTGGGGGGAAAAATACCTATTCTGGAACAATGCTGGGAGAGTCTGCAAACCCTCTCAGGTGTAAGGTTCCTCTTAAGAATGTAACAGGCCCCACCTACTTCCCCTCAGGTTCCCCCTCAGGAATTTGACAAAAGACCTAACTGTGGCCATAGACCGGAAATGAGCCAATCAGGAACAGAAAACCCAGCACCTAGAGCTATCAAGCCAATAAGGGTAGAACTTGAGAAGGAATAGGTGGAAGGGATGGGAAGGGCTGACCAGAACCTTATAAAACAAGGATCCTGCCTACTATAACAGGCATTCACTTTCAAATGTCCCCTCTCTGTAATGAGAACTTTCATACTGTTCTTCCTTTGTAATCTTATATTCTAATAAACTTTTGCCTGCTGCTCATTTTGTGTCCACCTCTTCATTCTTTGAAATGGCAAGACAACGAATCCCAGTTATTGTGGTAAAAAATCCTGCAACAGGAGGATTATATGAGTTTATATATGTAATACATATAAACAGCCTCTGAGATATATTAGGTTTAACACGTGCTAATTAATACTTAATCCCTACTTTCACCAATCAACATCAAAAGTGCATTCCCTCCATACTCCCCCAAATACAAGTATCCCCCACTTTTTGAAAGTTAACACTACACCACTTTGCTTTTATGAAAGATCTACATAAGTACCTGTTTTCACTAACAAAAGAAATCTGAAGAGTATTTTTGCTTTTACAAAAAAAGGTGAAAAGTAAAAATAGCATTCAGCATTTGTGTTGCAGCAAGGGGGCACAATCAGAACAAGGAGAGTGGCCCCGCCAAGCTCCTTCCCCGGGAACTACACTCAGCATCTCAGCATCAAGCGGCCACAGCCTTGAACTGTCTGTGAGCACCTGTGCTTTATCTGGATTTATGTTCTGCATCGTTAGCAAGATGTGTTCCAAGGTATCAGAAAAGCCTAAGACAGGTTATTTTTGGGGTCTCGGAATGCTCAAACATTTTTCCATATAAATTAATGTTAATTGCTTCTTTAAGCATTTTTGTTTACAAAAAGTTTCATAGGGATGTTCTAGTTGCAGATAGCAGAGCAAACCTGTAAACAGACGTGTTCTCTAATCTCTTGAGAAAGTACTTGTCTGGGACCAACAGCCTTGACATCACCTAGGAGCTTGTTAGAAATGCAGAATCTCAATCTTCACTTCCCCCATTTACTGAATAACAATCTGCATTTGAACAAGGCCCTTTGGATATATGTTATAATTTGAGAGCCACTGCTCTAACACACCATCTTCCTGTAATAACTACCTTCCCCAGAGCTGCACTCCCCTACACTCTGCCATCTGGAATTCTTGTTCCAAAATCAACACACAACCTTGTCTAAATATTTTCCCATCTCCTTACCGTACCTGAACCCCAGCCTTCCCCTTCCCCTAAGATACAAGTTTCTCTGCAAACTTCTGCTTATTCTTACACACCCCAAGGACATAGAGTCAAGAAGTGAAGTTGCTACCTTCATTCTTCCCAGTTGCTGTCCTCCTCCTTTCTACTAAACATCCTGCTCTGTGGGGTCCCATGCCACTTGACTCCACAACCTTCTCCTACTCCCTGCCCCTCAGGCTTCCTATCTTTCATCCATTCACCTTCATCCATCGGACTTTGCCACCTGTCCTTTCCAAGCCATTCTCATCTCTGTGGAGGACTACAACAACCATATGGGCAATCAGAACCTGGCCTCTTGGTATCTTAAGTACCTTGTTTCCAATACCCTTCTCCAACACTTCACATCAGCACACATATCCAGGCTACACCTAGAACCTTGTGATCATCTGGAATTACTCCAGTACCAAAAGCACTAGTTTAAGCACCCCCATTCTGGTCATAACCTCTTTTTCATCTAGTTTGCTTACTCTTGACCACTCTTCACAACTTCATTGATCTTTCTAAACTTTCTCCTTATCAAATTTAGATTCTTGTCAATAATGTTCTTGCCAATCCCCTAGCTATGCATCACCAATATACAAATCTCCCCTATAACTATTCTCATCCTTTCTTTCCTGTGACAGTGAAGAAGTTGACTCTGGCATTGTATAAGGCCAATGCTTTCACTTTGCTTTGAATGCTATGCTCATTCACCTACTCAGAAACCACAGGAACTATGGATTACTTTTTTCTCTCCTTAATATTCAACTCCCTCCAACAAATGGATCCTTGCCATTAGCTTTTAAACATTTCAAGTCTTTTCCATTAAAAAATAAACAAAACTTGTCAACTATACTTCAATTAAAAATAAACAAAAGTTAAAACAAATAAACAAACGAAACTTTCTTTAATCTACATGTCCTCTAGCCTCCTTTCAAGATATGTTTTATCCTTTACAAAATATTCTCAAACTATTTTTTTACTCATTCATTCCATTTATTTGCCACTTACACATTCCTCAGGCCATTTTGATGTGACCTTGTCCCATAACACTCCAATACCACTACGCTCGTTAAGTGCTCTGATGTTTTACAGTTCTAACAGACACAGTGTTTGACTTTGTCTTCTTTGCTATGCTATATTCAAGACTGTCAGTAAATCTTTTCTCCTTAAAAACACCCTTTCCTCTTGACTCTACTGATGCTCACTCTCCCAGTTTTCCTTCTATCTCTCTGGCTATTCCTTCTCCATCTTCTTTGCACTAATATCAGTTATTGTTATTGACATTCTTAGAGCTGAAAGAGACTTTAAATATACAATATATTCTATATTTATACCTGTTTTAATATTAGCTATATACTTAAACCGAAATTAATATCACTTGAACTGACTTATAATCATGTTCAATTCTTACTATACAATAATCCTCTGCATGACTGCATGACTTATGAAATCTATAAAATCCCCCTTGACAAATCCAAGTTTAATTCTCTCAACAAACCCAAATCTAGCATGCCTCTTTTGTCACCTTATAGCATTGGTTTGCATTTTTGTGTTTTGAACATACTGAGTAGTCAGAGATTTAACAACTAAAACAATTTCCTTAAGCGCATATAAAGCCATGATGATGGTTGAGAGAAATCTGCATGCAATATTTGAATATTGTCTCTTTGCATATACTATTTATATATCCTCCCCCCTTAAATTAAAATGGCACATTGTGATAACTGCAGATGATAGGGAACCGGGTAATGGACATTTTGGATAAGATTAAATGAAAATTAATGAGACACTTTTGAACTTCCCTTTCAATGGAAACAATAATTTCTTAGAAAATTGGCTCTAAATACCCTCCCCCAAAATGTGGGTTCTCTAAGTCATAGTGACCTTTTCCCACAATATTTTTATAACAAATATTCTCCCAGGGACAATGTGAAATTCAGGTAGTTTACGCCCCTTCAAATAACCAATAGGAAAGAACATAAAAAAAGCCAAGATTCCTACTTCAGATCAGTTTCCTTCCAAAACTACACATTCAGAAAGCTAAGTTCCCACAAGTATCCGAATGGTAACTAGAATTATATTTTTATCTTAGTAACACGATGAAATCCTTTACTTTAAAAAGCTGAATATCACTGTCAAGGCAATTCTTAAGTATTCATCAATTATGAGGATTATGCTCATGCAAGAAAGGCTTCTCCCCAGCTGCATTTTCACAGTGATGAGATCAATGTCTGAACTGTGGGGCTTCTCTGTTCCATTTCTCTGTGATATGGGGGAAAGAGGACCTAGATTTGAATCATTTCTCTACCATCTATTAGTGGGTTGGCATTGGGCATGACACCATTTATTAAACCTTCTGTTTTAGCATTTGTAAAATGGGGACAATAGTGTTTTTCTCACATCGTGGCTGTAAATATTAGATTAAATACTGTAGCAGAGATGAGGCACAGATCCAAATATCAACAATATGGGGGGAAATATTAAAAGATTATTAAAAGACAAAATATAGGTGGCAGGAAGCATCAGATCAAGGAGAACTATAGCCAGGAGTCTAGAAAACTTGCCTTGTGGGGATAATCTAGTGTAAGTTCTATGAAAAAGAAAATATATGTATTAGTCACTGCCCCTGGTTCCTGGCACCAGGCTCCTAAAACCCTTATAATTTCCTAAATGTTAAAAAACTAAGAGTACCTTTTGTTCTCATATTTGGTCTTTGACCAAGTCCCTGACACAGAGCACCTAAATCCCTTAGAATTTCCTGGGTGACAGTGGTATCTTTTATTCTGGTGAAGTGACTTTTGTTGGGCTCCTGGATGGGGCTGGTCACCAGAAAAAACAAGCCATGATTAGAAGGTTGGAATTTTTGGCTCTACCTCCAACTCTCCAGAGAGGGAACAGGGCTAGAAATGGAGTTAATGCTCTATCAAGCATATGTGATGAAGCCTTCATAAGAATCCCCAAGTACAGGTTTCGGAGAGCTTCTGAGTATACATGTTGGTGCTAGGAAAGTGGCATACCCAGAGAGGTCATGGAAGCTCCACCTACCCCCTTACCCACATACCTTGCCCTATGTATCTCTTCATCTGGCTCTTCATCTGTATTCGTTATCGTATCTATTATTATATAATAAACTGATGAGCATAAGTGTTTCCCTGAGTTCTGCAAGCTGTTCTAGCAAATAATCAAATCCAAGGGGGAGGAGGTCATGGGAATCTACAATTTGCAGCCAAGCTGGACAAAAGTTATGGGTAACCTAGGAACCTACTACTTGTGATCAGATTCTGAAGGAGGGGGCATTCCTGCAGCACTGAGCCCTTAACCTATGGGATCTGATGCCATCTCCAGGTAGACAATGTCAGAATTGAGTTAAATTGTAGGACACCCAGCTGATGTCAGAGGGAATTGCTTAGAGAGGGGAAAACCCCTACACATCTGGTCTCAGAGTGTTGTAAGTGTGGTAGTGAGAGAGTAAATGAGGCCATGTGTTCAAACAGGTGAAATGACTGATAAAGAGATTGAGAAGGGGCAGGCAGGTAAAAAAATATATATATAGTGTAAATCTCAGATTCCAGGAAACTAGCATTGGAAATGCACTCTGAGGGCCTGCAAACCATTCTGGAAGAGATTCAAGTACGGGAACTGGGTTGTGGAACACTGATGGCAAGAGCCAAGAGGAAATGGTACTTGTGTCTGAGACAAGAGAAAAATAGATATTCTCCATAAAAAGACAAAGTTCAGCACAGAACAAAGATCTGGAATCTGACAGTGAGGAGGAAAAATAGCTTACATAAAACACACAAATAAAATCAAGTACTAAGATGTGTAGTAATGACTATGAGAGCAAAAAAGCATTCTGCAAAGTTCTGATGGATGATAGAATAGCTTTAAAAAAGGCTTCCTGAAGGTTATGGGATCCAACTGGGACAATGCCTAGAGGGAAGGCAGATATTCTGGTATTCAGCATTAACAAATAATATGGAGTCCAAGAAAGAAGTAACTGAGGAAACTGTTAAAGAAATAGGAAATGTAAGCATACAACATTCCATTTCAACATGCATGTTCATTACCATCTCCTTCAGAACAAACAAAAAAATGAAACTACGGGCATGGAAAACAGACACGGTTATTTAAAACAGGTGTCTTTGGTTGCAGTTTATTTTAAAATGAAAATATAAACTTGGGAATTCTCCACTGAAATGAGTCTTTTTCTCTCCACAGTTTACTACTGATTATCAGTTCTCTAGTTGTAGTTTTGCATTTTATGTAGAAGAAATTGACTCTTGGTTATTATGCGAGTCAATGACAAGATAAGAGTCAACACATTACTAGCATTTTTGACAAATAATGTGTACATCGATAGGGAAGTAACTTTTTGGATTGTCCATACCCTGATCTTGACTAATAAAGCACAGAAACACAAAAATCTCACATATTCTTCTCAGCTCACCAAGGAATTCTCCTGCAAACAGAAGCCTTTCCCATCCATTTACAGGATACTCCTCAAATCCCCCCACATTGACCCCTCCCCCACCTTCGCAAGTACCCCCACCCTTGTTCCTAGATCCCCAAGCCCTCTTCTCTTCCCTGAGCTTGTGGGCTGAGTTATGTCTCAGGCTCTGGGACCCATCAGTCCTTAAAAACCATTCTTTAGTTCACTTTCACAGCCATTTGCTAAAACTAAGCCTTCATTTTGCACAACCTCTCTGGTGCCTGATCGTCTGCCTTGCTCCTTCCTACTTGTGGCTCAGTAAGTGGTCCAGAATGCACACCTTCTGGAAACAGGAACCAGTCTTACATTCGCCAATCCTGCCCATGGGGTGTGTGCCCAGTTCCATTTAGGTCTTTTCTATTCGTCTACAGCTAACCTTCATGTCTCAGGAAGCCATACCCCAGGTTTCTCATCTATATTCATTAGGCAAGAATCAAACCACTGCCAGAGTACATACTGATCTTTTAGACCAAATGCAACTTCCTCCTACTTCTTTGTCAATGGCCCCCAAAATCTGACTTACCATCTACATATTTTTTTCACTGATTATTTTGTTCAATGTTATACGTTAGTGGTTGAGATAATGATGTAGATTATTTTGACTCCCTTCTAGCCTTTGTTAGGAGGAACAAAGTCCAATAGAGAATTTACTCAATCTCTTCATGGACCTGGAACCAGGATATAGAAACCCTACGAGTAATAGGAATGTCATAAACTGCCTGCCACATTCACAGCGGCGCAGAGAAAGTGAATCCGCCACTGCAAACAAGGAGCAGAGACAAGGCATAAAGTCCCAGACCAAACCTTGCTTTCTTACGGTTCCCTTACCTTCTTATGGTTGCATGCCTCCTGCTTTGGGTTAATTAGCCCTGGATCTCTATAATCAGTTACGGTGAGTCAATGTCTGCTCTGAAGTGCCATAACCAATATATATTACATGTTATATTCCCACAGAGGGACGGCAATGGCCTGCTATCAAGTGGGTCTGGAGCTCTGGTGGGGGGCGGGGGAGATCCTCAGGAGCACAGGGTCTCTTGTCATTTAAAAAACTATGTGACTATTCAGTCAGAGAAAGACAAATATCATATGACTTCACTCTTATGAGGATTTTAAGACACAGAACAGATGAGCACAAGGGAAGGGAAGCAAAAATAATATAAAAACAGGGAGGGGGCAAAACATAAGAGCCTCTTAAATATGGAGAACAGAGGGTTACTGGAGGGGTTGTGGGAGGGGTGATGGGCTAAATGGGTGAGGGGCACTAAGGAATCTACCCCTGAAATCATTGTTGCACTATATGCTAACTAACTTGGGTGTAAATTTTTTAAAAATGAAAAAACAGGGGCGCCTGGGTGGCTTGGTCGGTTGGGCGGATGCCCTGACTTCGGCTCAGGTCATGATCTCATGGTCCGTGAGTTCGAGCCCCGCATCGGGCTCTGTGCTGACGGCTTGGAGCCTGGAGCCTGTTTCGGATTCTGTGTCTCCCTCTCTCTCTGCCCCTCCCCTGTTCATGCTCTGTCTCTCTCTGTCTCAAAAATAAATAAACGTTAAAAAAAAATTTTTTTAAATAATGAAAAAACAAAACTGTGACTATTGAACGTGATTTCCTCTTCATGGGATGCTCTTCAATATCCCTCCACCACCTCCTTATTCATTAATTCAAGTTACTCCTTGTGTCCAATGTCACCAGGTACAGTTTCTCCCTTCTCTAAATTCCACTGTAGTCTCTTCAAGAAGGTAAATTATATTCTTTATCCTGTTTTTTTCTAAAACAACTTGGGGTGATGGTGACTAATTTAAGTGTATGACTCTGTGACAGTTTTTCTCATTCACTAAGCACACAGGTGACACAGTTCCTGGTAGGCCTGCTATTCGGGTAACTGCTACCCTGATAACTTCCCCCTTGGGAAATCCCAGGACCTTTCTCTTTCCCTTGTAGATAATGGACACAGATTCCCATCTGTGAGCCTTTCTAAGACTCCTGGGTCAAGAAGTACATGGCTTCAGGGCTGCTTGGGTGGCTCGGTCGGTTAAGCACCACACTTTGGCTCAGGTCATGATCTCACAGCTCATGGGTTCAAGCCCTGCATCCGGCTCTGTGCTGACAGCTCAGAGCCTGGAGCCTGCTTTGGAATCTGTGTTTCTCTCTCTTTTGCTGCTCCCCCACACTCTCTCTCCCTTTCTCTCTCTCTCTCTCTCTCTCTCTCTCTCTCTCAAAAATAAATAAACATTAAAAAAATTTTTTAAAGTACATGGCTTCAGAAAAGCAGATGGTTTCACAATGTAAAAGGCTTGCACTAAAAAAACAACACCATCACAAAAATCCTAAAACCAAGACCTCCACATTTCCCATGGCATTAAATAGAATTATTCTATGTGTAAATCACTTTGTTTCCATCTGCTTTTCATAAATGGCCATGACAGAAATGGGAGGAAGGGAAGAGCAGTGAGACAGGAAATTCAGTGGACGTTCTATCCCACTGAGCCCCCCAGAGGGGTGTGCTCTCTTCCCATTCTCTTCCCCACAACCAGGAAAACACCTCTCAATCGCCACTGCATGAAGAAGCAAATTACACAGCTCTTACAACAGAATTATAAAGTTGTGCTACCTTGAAAGGGACTTAATGAAAATAGTATTTTTTTAAATATTTTATTTCTGAGTTTGCTCAAACTCAACATAGAATTGTCATTTGATATGATCTAGATGAAAGACTCCAAAGTTTTCTTATTTTATAAACTTTTGCTTTGTTTATTTTCCTAATATATAGTATGCATATTTTACTTTTTTTTTGGTCTGTAAAAACAACAAAAATATGTCTATTTCGGTGAGAAAAGGCCTAAAAGTACCCTTCATAAAGACAGTGATAAGCTATAAAATAACAGATTATTGCATATTCAATTTATTTTTAATCATTTAATGGAAACAGTTATGCATCACGAAATTACAAAGGGCCTGTATACATTGGTATGTCTAAAGTGATATACTGAATTGTTACAATTTCATGTTCTTTTTGTTAATTGAGCAAAAAGAAATGAAGTACTAGACCTCTCCAGTGTAAATAATATAGTTCACCAAGAAGATGTAAACAAAAGTTTAGATAATGAAGAATTATGAGCCTTTAATGTTTAAATGTCTTTTGAAAACACTTCAAAGTAAACCTAACGAGCCTTAAGAATGGCCAAATGGATGGCTGCTGCTATGAGCATCTGGGCTTAGAGTCCACACCATCAACAAGAGAAATATTATAACCCTAAGCAAACCCCATTCCCAAATCTGATGGACATTAACCTAACATGCTGCCAAGAAAAACATTTCTCATTCACTGCCCTGAATAAGAGTCCTTCCTATGTACATGGGAGGAAGTCATTTGCCAGATGTTGCTGTTTATTTTACAAGTCTCCCTTTGACTTATGCTTATTTTCTCTTGACCTCCCCAACTTCTCCCATACACATCACATGGAGAAAAATCAAGGCTCTGTAAACCCTGGTAAAAAGTACCTAGCTGTTGTAGTCAATACCACAGTCTCGACATGTGTTCTTGTTTATGAATCCAGGCTAATTGCTGACAGAGATTGAATGATTAGGCCTCCCCCATTCAATGCTATCTGGACATCCATCAGTAAAACACACTATTTTACAACTTGCCATCATGAATGCCATCTATGATGAAAACTTTCTCTTTTATGATAACAACAAACCTATCAGTGATAAATCAAGATAAATAAAAGGAAGTCAAAACGAAAGAGAAAGACTGTGTTATTTTCTAAAGGCATGTTAGGTCTTTAGAACTCCCAAAAGATCACTCGGTGGAATGTCAGAGGTTACACTTTACCAAATGGGATTCTAGCAGGAATTTCACCATAATCTTGCTTTCTCCTCCTGACGGAGAATCAAACTGGCTGATTCAGCAAAAAGGTCTTGTTCAATTTCTAGGTTACACATCTGTTGCTAACTTTATATTAAAATGACATTGATGTTCACAGGGCCCCTGGGTGGCTCAGTTGGTTAAGCATCTGACTCTCGGTTTTGGCTCAGGTCATGATCTCACTGTGAGTTTGAGCTCCACGTCAGGCTCTGTCCTGACAGTGTAGAGCCTGCTTGGGAGTCTCTCTCTCCTCTCTCTTTGCCCCTACCCCACTTATGTTCCCTCACTCTCAAAATAAATAAACCTAAAAAAAATTTTTTTAAATGACATTGGTGTTCATGCAGGCCACCGTGTCCTTGGCCAGTTGTGGCAGGGGGGCAGTTCTCACACCTCCCATACCCACTTGCCAAAGCCAAAAACTTTTGCAGTGGAGGCTGCTTCTGTAGTGGGTGTTCCAGCTTTAGCTTTTGAATTCTTCTGTGATTTCCATTGTCCTGTCCCACTTGCTATGTTCTGGGTCTATTCCTAGAATAGAAGCTAGGAAAACTGGGGTGACAGATAGTGGGGCCAGGAAAATAGGAAAAGCATGGTTGAAGTCCAACCAGCTAAGAACATTCTGTAAATGTGCTCAGTGGGCCTGAGTTCTTCAAGGGTTCCTCAAGGAACCCAAAGCCTACCTTTAAAACATCTCCAAAAATGTCTGTATATAGACAACCCCTCATACTATTCCATTAGCACATTCTAACATGCAGAGAGTGGTCCTGGGCATTTATAAGGTGCCCAATATCAATGAATGAATGAATGAATGAATGAATGAACGAACTGATACACAACAATTCTTTCGGTGAGAGACTAAACAAAGATATCCTCAGGATATCTTTGTGAAGACACTTGACTATTAAGCAAATTAGTAGGGCT
This sequence comes from Panthera leo, assembly GCF_018350215.1. Taxonomy (NCBI): domain Eukaryota; kingdom Metazoa; phylum Chordata; class Mammalia; order Carnivora; family Felidae; genus Panthera; species Panthera leo. The sequence continues at coordinate 79,767,843 of NC_056682.1, read as the reverse complement.
TGGCCTCTCCTAAGCTTTTGCCAAAATTTCTCACAGGAATTAAGCAAAAATTGCCTCTATGCAATTATAAGCCCCCAGAATCCTTTGAATCTTATTCACCTAGTTGACCAAGGTTTAAAAAATTCCTAATGATACAATTTACATATATCAATCTGGTATTTTACACTCAATGTGTTTTTAAAATACATTATTTTCAGGGTGCCTGGGTGGCTCAGTCAAGTGTCCCACTTCGGCTCAGGTCATAATCTCCTGGTCCGTGAATCTTAGCCCCACATCAGGCTCCGCTGACAGCTCAGAGCCTGGAGCCTGCTTCAGATTCTGTGTCTCCCTCTCTTTCTCCGCTCCTCCTCCACTCATGCTGTCTCTCTCTCTCTCTCAAAAATAAATAAACTTAAAAAAAATTTTTTTAAACATTATTTTCAATTCAATAGCAAAGCCTGACTTGATTGTGGTTTAGCACAGTGTTCTCAAACTATCTGTAGTAGAAGATGAGTTTGTTTTTTTTTTCAATTTGCAATCCAAAACAGGCAGATAGTTTTACAAAATAAAAGAGATGAATTACCAGAAAAAGTAAATAAAAACATCCATGTTCATTCCAGCACTATCCATAATAGCCAAGATAGGGAAACTGCCTAAGGATTCATTGGCAGATGAATGGATAAAGAAAATGTGAGATACATACATAGACACATACACATAAATGTGATATGTGTATGCATTATATATATATGAATATGTGGTGATATATATACACATACATATGAATATATATACAAAATAAAACATTATTCAGCCATGAGAAATAAGGAAATCCTACCATTTGCAACATGGATAAACCTAGAAGACATTACATTAAGTACATAAACCAGAGAAAAGACAAATACTGTAGGATCTCACTTATACATGGAATCTTAAAAAAAAAAAATCAACAAACAACTCATAGAAACAGAGAATAAAAGAGTAGTTATCAGGGACTGAGAGGTAGGGGAGATAAGAGATGCTAGTCAAAGGGTACAAGCCTTCAGTTATAAAATGAGTAAGTTCTGAGGAATCTAACATACAATACAGTAAGTAATACTATATTGTGTATTTTGCTAAGAGAGTAAATCTTAAGTGTTTTTACTAAAAAACAATGGTAACTGCATGAGGTGATGGGCATGTTAATTAACCTGATTACAGTAATCATTTCACAATGTATACGTATGTCAAATCATCACGTTGTACACTTTAAGTATACACAATTTCATTTTTCAATTATACCTCAATGAAAATAGAGAAAGAAAATAAAAACAAAAGGGACAGAAAATACAAACACCGTTGTTTCTTCTATTTTTACTTTTTAAAAAATATTTATTTACTTTATTTTTGAGAGAGAAAGAGAGCGTGGGGGAGGGGAGAGAGAGAGGGAGACAGAATCCCAAGCAGGCTCCAGACTCTGAGCTGTCAACACAGAGCCTGACGTGGGGCTTGAACTCACAAACCATGAGATCATGACCTGAGCTGAAGTCAGATGCTTAACCAACTAAGTCACCCAGTCACCCCTCATTGTTTCTATCATTAAATTCAATAAACAAATAATTACACTTTCAAATTTCTTTCAGTTACACAAATGTTTCTTTTTTTTTTTTTTTAAATGTTTATTTTTGAGAGAGAGAGACAGAGTGAGAGCAGGGGAGGGGCAGAGAGAGAGGGAGACACAGAATCCAAAGCAGCCTCCAAGCCTGGGGTGTCAGCACAGAGCCCGATGTGGGGCTTGAACTCATGAACTGTGAAATCATGACCTGAGCCAAAGTTGGACACTTAACCAACTGAACCACCCAGGCGCCCCTACGCAAATGTTTTAACCACTCTCAAACCATTCTCAATGTTTGTATCTATCTGGTCACAAACTGTTTACAATCAATCTGGTCAGCAACACCAATTTGTGGATCACATTAAGGATTGCACTAATTTAGGTCCAATCTTCTTTGTTTTGCCCTGCTTTAGGGCAATAAGTTGGAGTATATCCACATTTTCTATTACCTTCTCTCCATAACACTTAGCACTAAGATAGATCCTTGCAGAGGAAAAAGATTGCTCTGTGCTCCCAATATTTTTCAAGCATAAAATTACGAAGTCATTTTCAATCACCATATGCTTCAAGTTTTTGAAATACTGAAGATTAAAATATTTGCCAAAAGTTAGAAAATAAAGGTCACTAAGAAAATGTCCCTTTTTCACGAAGAGTGATTAATCTCACTTACACACATCTCTGTTCTCCCACTGAAATGCTACCAAGCCATATTTTCTTGACATTAGGGAACAGTGAAAATACATGCCCAGACAACAATGAGCTCACACAGAAGACTGAATGACTCCCAACATGTTGCCCTATTAAGGGGCTGGGAGAGGGAAGACCATGTCTTATGTGTTCTCTGCATCTCCCTCTCTCTCTCTCCCCCTTTCTTCCTCCAACCCTCCCTCACACTCACACACACACACACACACACACACACACACACACACGCACATGCACACGCACATGCACACGTATGCACAGCACATACTACAACAGCTTAGCAGTTGAGAGTGTGGCTTTGTGACCAGGCAGCTTTATTCAAGTCCTGACCATGCCACTTATTAACCATGAGATCCTGGGCAATCACTCACTCTTCTGTGTCCAGGTTTCACAGGTGACTCTCCATATTTTTGAATGAGCAAAGGGATACAAAAAGAAACATAGGATTGAAGAGTAGAAGAGTGGAATAAGGTGGACAAATAGCACCGTAATTTTTCATTTGTGCCAGGTTCACATACACATACACATACATCCAACAATTACTGACTCAGGTCATAGTCTGAAGTACGTTATCAAGAACAGAAACCATAGACTGTCTTATGAAAACTAATGAACAAGGATATAGCTTTCCTTCAGTGATAGTGCCCTTCTTCCTGATGGCCAAAAAATTACCTAAGCAAGCAAACAGAAAATCTATGTCAAAATTACCACTTTTCTGTCTTAAGTCTGTTATCACACATCCACTTCTTTTTAAAAAATGAATTGGATCAGAATAGATATTTCTAAAAAAAAAAAGCCATTACTTTCATTCAACCACCATTTTATAACAGCAAAATAGAACTGAATCTTACCAAAATACACTATCACAGGAGACACTTCTAAAGTTATTACTGCTGTATTATTCCTTACCTCACAGTAAAAGATGGAGATTTTACAGATTCATACAAGCAATAAAGTACAATTTCAGAAGAGCTGTGTTACACAAAGTGTAAAAGTTGTAGGGAATTTTTATCCTGTTAATGGAATGGGGACCCTACAGCAGAGGGGCCATAAATCACAGGAGATAGGGGAAAATGACAAGGAATTTGAGAGCAGAGGCCATGGGAAGACCACACTGTACTGCCAATTTTTAGCTACAATTCAGTTTTCCTTCATCTTTAAAATACAAATAACGATACAAACTCCCAAAGGAGTGTTATAAGAAATACATGATACATCATATCTGAAAAGCATTTTTGTAAGTTTTCAAATGTTTTTAAAGGTGATAGGGAAAAAATAGTCCACTTTATTTTAATTTACACAGCCTCTACAAGGGCAGAAATGCAGAGAGCCTTATTTAAGACAATAACATAGAAATATTCACCTTTAAAACCATTGACAGGATCATGGCATCAATTGTACAAATCCCAAGGCTGAAGAGTTTACCAAGACACTGCCAAACACAAGAGCAATGTGAGACATGTCACATTTCCCTCAATAAATACTCTTCTTCTCCACCTTCTAAAGAGACAGAAAATGCAAACTTCTTCCCAACTAGTCAAAATAATTGCTTTTCCATAAGGAAATAATAAACAGTAATGAACAAGGGAGCACCCAAAGCAGTGTTATAACACAAACAAAAATGGAAGCCAGAATATGTGCCCATCCCCTTCCTCAGCTCTAAAGAGGAAAAGAAGTATAAAAGCTACATGAGGAACTACTTCCCACAAGCTCTCTTTATTAACTATGTGTAGGTATTTGCATTTTTGGAAATACACTTTCCCAAGCTCACTTCCCATTCCCTGGTGCAAATGGCACACGGTCATTGTCTACAAGCATGCTGCTCAGGTGAGCCATGCTAGAAAGAGGGTCTTGCTCAGCACTGAATACTGAGGTCTTCTAAATTGTTTTGATGCTTCAATGGCCAGTGCATGTTAGTTTTGGCAGAACAGACCTATGGAAAACTGTTCTCATATTTGTTGGCTCTGATACTTTGCATGTCAGATGAAACAGCAATGCAAAACTAAAACTGCTCCAGGCCAAAGAAGGCTGAATTTTGTTTGGCTTCTGGGAGACACAGAATCACGGTGGGAAAGCACTCGGTGGCAGTCTGGAGATGTGAGTTCTAGACTCCACATCATTGGATTTTTATTGGTTGCATACTATTCAGCAAATGTACATACCAAAATTTATAGTCATTCCCCCACAGATGAGTTTTCAAGTAGTAAGTTGTTATACAAGTTTAATATTGGTGCCTAAGTATGTAAAACTTTCATCAAGGGAATAAACTGTCACATTTGGAGACGGGATAAGAACAAAAAGGAGCTGCAGCCAGGAACTTCGGACCACTAGGCAACTCTTCAGAATAGATGCAAATAAGGAATCCAGGGAAAGGCCTGGCACTCTGCCTCCATGGAGACAAGGCAGTCAAGGAAACTGGGCCTCCTGGTAACTAAGTTAGAATAAATACTTGTTCCTGGGAGAAGTCTCACCCATTCCACAGCCACGCAAAAATGCTCATCAAGGAAAATCTGATTTTCTGCAGCAGCAGCAAATGGCCTCCAAAGTAGCTTAAGGTAAAGGGCCAAGTGTGGGTGACAAATTCTGCTGTCTAAAGGCTTGAAAGGCAGTAAACTGAGAGGTATCTCTGTAGCGTGAAAGTTGTTAAGGAAAAGGAAATGCAGTTGGTTTCAATCTTAGTGTAAAGAAATTTTTTAATTTTTTTTAATGTTTATTTTTGAGAGAGAGAGAGAGAGAGAGAGAGAGCGCGCGCATGAGCAGGGTAGGGGCAGAGAGAGGGAGACACAGAATCTGAAGCAGGCTCCAGGCTCTGAGCTGTCAGCAAGAGCCTGACATGGGGCTCGAACCCATGAACCATGAGATCATGACCCGAGCCAAAGTCGAAGTCCAACTCAGTTGGACTGAGCCACGCAGGCGCCCCCTCAGTGTAAGGAATTTTTTTAATTGCTCACCACGGTCTGCAATATATTCGTATATACTATTTACAGGCATTATATAAACAGATTTCTTTTTTTTTAAACTGTTTTCCTTCTTTTATGTAGCACTGGAGTTGAGGAGATATACAGAGGATTCATCCATCCCTGACAGGGCCATCTGAAGTGAATCCTATGTTTAAACTTTCAAAACTGTATACAGAAGACATAAAATAATTTTACCAGAAAATTTTTCCCAATAGTAGTTTAAAATGTACCAGTGACAACAGAGATACCTCTGTTGAAATATGATGGCTAACTTAACATACAACTTAAAATTTTAAGATAAAGGGCAGTGACTTTGCAAAGTGTTTTAGAATTTAAAATGACTTTGACCATCTTTTTTAAAACAGGCAGAAAAGTAAACTATACAAGTCCAAGATGTAAAATGACTGAGTCTACAAATCCTACGAAATCCAAACTGCAATCTGAGAAGTTAAAAAAAATATGTTTCAAAGAAAACAATGCTGATGAAGTTTATTAGACACCAGACTGATTTATTCAGAGTTTATTAGTTCCCTTTTCTTCCAAGTGTGTAAGCATATGGCAGAGAATTTTCTCTTAAAAAAAAAAAAAGGAGGAGTTTTATAAAAGAAAAGATGGCCTAAAGTCTAGACTGTCTCTTAAGAGCCCTTCCTGTGTACTAATCCTGAATTTCATTCATAACTCATCTCCTTAGAGGTAATCCAAACAGATTAAGAAATAAAATGCTTTCTTCTTCTGTCTTTTTCGCTTTGCAAACTGTTTTTAAATTAATACTTCCTGCTCCCTCCCAAGAACCCTGGAACCTTTGCAAACAGTTGTTAAATAGCTATAATTCTTTCTCATACTCATTCAACATTCACCAGCACTCACAAGATAAGCAACACCCACTTGAAGGTATCATAGTGTCAAATGCTGTACTAAAAAAAAAAGTGATTTACAGCAGCTGGTAAACACAGACATCTAATTCAAGAAAACACTGCAAAAGACAGAGAAGATCTGTGCTTTAGACAAGGGTTGTGAGAGTTTCTGAATTGTTAGTACTTCAAAGCTTCATTCTATTACACTATATACAACTCAACTCATAACTTATTTTTCAGTTTTCCTTGGGACTAAACAATGCTTAAAACAACTACCAGACCACCTGCCAAATTTTATTTTTTTTAATTTGTATATTCATTTTCTTGTGCAATTTCAGTTTTCTGGAGTCAACTACAGAAATGATTTATGATTTACTCTGGTAAATTTCCACAGCTTTGTGTAAAGAAAAACTCAAAAGCATTTTGGCAAAAGAATTATGTGCTGCCAAACATACAATGTATGCATCAGGTTCAGAATGTTGGGAGGCAGATTCAAAGGAAAAACTGTTCCCTCCATCTTTCCAGAAGAAATCTTTGCAAACATGGCTAACTAAGAATTGATGTAACCTAGTATTTTTAAAGTTATTTGGTTTTTAGCCAGGAAATACATTCAATTGAGTAACAAAGGAGAGAAAACAAAACCCACAAGACTCTCTTTGGAGTTAAGTCATCCAAACCATTGGTTTTACCAAGTAGCAAAAACAACCACATTAATACAGTTCCCATCTTCTCACTGCTAAGTGATTTTCTTGATTCCATACACTGTTGGTACACATTTTATATAAAAACTCTTTTAAGGTTTAAAGATCTCCGTTCCCATAGTCAGTGGTGCAACAGTCCAAACTCAAACTCTAATTGTAGTGTCTGGATAACCACAAACGAAAATATTTTACAGTGTGTCCCAATTAATCAAAGGAACACTTGATCTAAGATTGAACCCCAGCACCCGTGGTCATACACAATCTCTTTAGCGAACATAATCTTACTAATCAGCAAGAATTTACATTGTAATTTTTGTGATTTTTAATTTTTATTTGTTATGCAAGTGTTTTCAGAAATAAAAGGAGTCCATCTCAGGCAGCATAGAAAGTTGGTATCTTGCCCAATGACTATGGGAATCTTTGGGAAAGAGTGGTGAGAGTTCATCATCAAATAAATTTTAACATCTCAGTGAGTGATTTTCAAATTTCAGTATATAGCAGAACTGCTGTGGTTAAGTTGAAGCATCTCTAATTTTAGTTCCACAGGTGGTGATTCAGATGCCCATCCAAGCTTTAGAACCACTGATCTAGATTGTACAATCAGGATCTCTCCTAGATTTTATCCTAGGAATTATCTTTTAATATAGCTTACCTTATTAAATCTGGATTAAAAGTCTATCCTTAATTCTATGACTGCTCATCCCTTGTCTTCTCTGTACATGATCGATTGCTCTCTGGTTTTCAGCAACAACTCACTGTCTGGCTAAGTCTCCCTGATCCTAGGGAGAGAAAGGAAGGGGTCAGCTCCACCAGAGGGAAACCCTGTGGATGAGTGAGACCTGAATTCAATTAACTTAGTTCAATGATATCTCCATTTCCTTAGAGAAAAAGAACATGTCTAGCCCTCATATAAACTGCTGTAACAGCTGGATCTAGATGAAATACATGACATCGCTTCCCCTCTGGAAGATCCTAGTTCTTCAGAAAATACCGTGGGAAATCTGCTGACAATTTCCTGTAGCCTGACCAACACTAATTCCCAGTGATGTCAACCATTTCCTCTCCATGTGGTTTTGCAAAGCCCTTTGTCATGGCAAAATCTGTTCTTCAGGAGAATTTGCTAAGATATATTTTGCTCTTGCTATATCTCATGCCCAGAGAAGTGCCCAAGCATAGTAGGCACACAATAAGTACCTGTTAAATGAATGGTCTCCTGCCACATACAGTGTGTGCTCTTTATCATCGTCAAGGACATAATAAACTCAGTACACAGAACTCTGTAAAATAACAAGGCAGCTATCTTTGTGCATAATTGACCTACCACAGAGTTGACTTCCATTTTATATACATATTTATCATTGAAACTTGTCTTAAATACAACATTATTCAGATTTCTTACCTGTACCATAATTCAATTGATATGATACCAGATTTTTAGTATTAGTTTACAAATTTAGGCCATCTGATACCGGCTAATATGAGATGGCCCTAGAATTTACCCTAATATATTCAGAAGCATGATCACATTCATGAAAGACTCTCTATCCTTAAACATACAAGCAGAATCCTAGTGTAACCCTCTGCCATCTGAATAGTGTTGTCGTTTCTGAAATGGTCAGATTTTCCAGAATGGGCACCTCCTGTCTCCTACTGACTCAGCAAATGAGTGCTCCTTCTACATATATTACAACAGAAAGTCTGTTCTATTTATATAAAGTTAGATTACATGAACTGAAGCTGTTTTACTTATGCAGGGTTAGACTCTATCCAATAAAAATGATCTCTAAAAGTTGTCTATCAATCAAATTTTGTAAATTGAATTATAATCTAAATTACTGGGGGAATTTGTCAGCTGATGTGAGCCTATGATATTGCCTTTTGTAAACTGACAAAAAAGGAAATGTAATTATAAAAGTAAATTGTTTTACTACCAACAAATTTGTCATTTTGTTATTAAAGTAATGTTTTGTTTCAGCAGCTTGAGGAGGCCCTTTTGGATATGGTTCATGTCTTAAAGGAGAGACTAGGGCATTTATAAAAAACACAGATGAGGCACCTGAGTGGCTCAGTTAGTTAAGGGTCTGACTCTTGATTTCTACTCAGGTCATGATCACACAGTTCATGAGATCAAGCTGTGCTAACAATGCAGAGACTGCTTGGGATTCTCTCTCTCTCTCTCTCTCTCTCTCTCTCTCTCTCTCTCTGCCCCCCCTTCTGGAAATAAATATTAAAAAATAAGAAGAAGAAGATAAAAAACACATATATTTACCAGCCAAGTGAATTCTCCCTAAATTCTTTCTTCCACTGAATAGACATTTATTGAAATGCTAAGCCAAACATTAAACAATAGAGAAATGGACAGTCACAGCTCCTGCCTTTATAAAGTTTACATTCAAGAAGGAAATGTGAACATTAAGAAAATACTTACAAGTACAACAGGCGCTAAGAGAAATCCAGATTGATATTGGGATAGTTAAAATGATGTCTCTTCAAGCCCTGCCAGGGGATACCTCATTTAGGCTGAGGCCCAAACAATGAATGACAATGCCAAGCAAAGTAAGAAGAACTAAGAAACACTGGGTTCAGAGGTAACAAACACAAATTGTTATGTAAAAGGAATTGAACGAAGCCCAGTGAGGCCAATGTAGAGAAGTGATGCAAAAGGAGGGAGAAGTTGGCAGGGGAGGCTGAAGGTATGGTTAGGACTCAGCTTGTGGAGGTCCATGCCACCATGTGAGATGTTTGAGACTTTGTTGTGAGAACAGGAGAAAACCACTGAACGGGGTAAAGCAGGTATTATGGTGATGATTTCATGAACACACGTCAAGCCCAACACTTGGCCAATTCTCACTAGAGCCATCTGTTGCAGTCTAACGTTAACTTCAAAGGGCCAGAGCCAGAGGCATACAGGGCTGGCATGCAGACAGTTGATTTTAGGCAGTGAGCCCAAAGAACATGTACCTAAATAGCTGAAAGTGTACATGCTAGTGTGGAATAAGACAGCCCCAGTGGTGAGCAAGAGGCACTTGTGCAGCTGAGGGAGGTGCCATTAAGCTAATGGTATCCTGTAGCTGACTGGAACAGCAAGGCTGAAATTAAAAGATGGGATAAGAACATGTGAGGCAGGGGCACCTAGGTAGCTCAGTAGGTTAAATGTCTGACTTTGGCTCAGGTCATGATCTCACGGTTTGTAGGTTTGAGCCCTGTGTCAGGCTCTGTGCTGACAGCTCAGAGCCTGGACTCTGCTTCGGATTCTGTGTCTCCCTCTCTCTCTGCCCCTCCCCTGCTTGCTCTCTCTCTCTGGCAAAATAATAAACATTAAAAAAATAAAAATAAAAAAACCATGTGAGGCAGGACATGAGAAGCATCAGACTTGCCACCCAATTTACCATTCCCTCAAGAGCTGGCTATAAACCTGAAATTATTTATCATCTAAATGCAGAACCCACATAAAGCATTTGGAGAACAGGTACTGGAGAGGAGGACTGGTCCTTTAGTGTCTAGTTTCATTTACAACCAATGCTTTTATCTTTCCGAATAACACCACGTGCCGGACTCTGTGCAAACACTTTACAATGTCACATTTAATCCTTCCAACAATCCTATGAGGGGGTGCTGTCATTCTAACTGTATCATTTATCTATTGCTGCAGAGCAAATTATCCCAAATTCAGTAGCTGAAAACAATAAACATTTATTATGTCTCTCAGTTCCTGTATGTCAGAAACTGGGGGGAAATTTGGGTGTTTCCAGCTCAGATTCTCTCACAAGGTTACAGTCAAGACATTGGCCAAGTTTGCAGACATCTCAAGGCTTCACTGGGACTGAGTATGTGCTTCCAAGGTAGCTCACTTATATGGTGCTCTCTGTATGCAGAAAACCTCAGCTCCTGCCAGGTGGGCTGTTCCTCAGACTGCTGGACTATCCTCACAACATGGCCACTAGCTTTCCCCGGACTGAGCAATCCAAGAGAAAGGGCAAGGCAGAAGCCACAACGTGTCTGATTACCTAGCCTCAGAAGTCCCACACCATCATTTCCACAGTAACAAGTCAACCTTATTCAACATGGGAAGAGACCACACATGTCATGAATACTAGGAGGCAGGGATCACTGGGGCCATCTTGGAGGCCAGATGCCACAGTCACAATATTACACATGAAGCTACTGGGGCCCAGAGAGCTAAACTGACTTTCCTAAGTCACACAGTAAGTTGAACCTGGTTCTCTCTGACTGTAACTCTTATGTCTTCAGTCACTGCACTATACTGCCTCTTTAAGTAAACTGGTACTTAAAGCCAAAGATATTGAACCACACAGGGAAATATTTCATCTAAAATAATATCAAGAAAAAAAAAAACCTGGGGCCTACCAACAGACTTAATTTGGCATGGATTTCTGACTCCAGCTGTCTTCTGTAGAGACTAAATGGTCAGATTTATAAACACAGATGTACTTGTGCCAGAATTAATCGAACACTGCATGGCATCATGTAAAAAAAAAAGGGGGGGGGGACACAATCTGAAAAGTTTAATTTAGTAAAATAAACTGACTTCAAAGCAGCCCAAATCATTTCAATACTACCCAGGAGAAGGAGAAGGAAGAGAAGGAGAAGGAGGAAAGGAGGAGAGGAGGAGGAGGAAGACAATGATTAAGGACGTGATAGACGTATATAACCATTCTGTCCTTTCTACAGGATGGGGGCAAGGATTGGTTTCTTCTTTGTATTTACAAGGCATGGAAACCAAGGCCAGATGACTAACTGTTGCTATAAATCAATCAGGATGCCCAACTTGAGTACTCTGTGGAGATGCTTGGGTTACAGTTCTCAGCAGTGCAGTGCTGTGCAATTAAAGCAAAATGTGAAAGCTGTGGAGCAAATAGGTGTACTAAAGGATGTTTTCCACCTGTACCTATGTAGTATCAACCCAGGGACCCCATCACATCCATTTAATGAAGTATCAGTATTGGAGTAGAAAGATAAAAGGAACAACATTTACATTCTGTGGTCCACGCAATATCAAACACATTGATACTTAAGTCACATACAGAAAACATAGGGACAATATTCTCGGTGTAGAGTGAAACTGTATTCTCATGACCTCCTTAATCATCACACAAGCCCTGGCTTAGGTTGCCTCTCACGCATCTCCAGACCCTCCTGCCAGTGGAGAAAGCCAGGGTGTAATCCGTCCCAGTTCTCACTGAGGAGTCTGTCAATCTCACTCTCCACACTTCTCACAGACCTGTCCCCATCATCTTCCACTACCAGAACAATGCCCCATTGTTTAATGTAAGTAACAATCCTAGAGCTTCATGTACTGGTTCTTTTCAACCACAGCCCTTGTGAAAGCTTTTGCTCTCTGTATTTCCTTCTCTTTTATGAAAGTTAACAAAAAGCATATCATGGGCTGAGATCCATGCAGCAAATTGAAGCCATTCCACACTCAACGGTTTCCAGCAGTTTTTCCTATCTGCAGACCAGGCCTACAAACTCAAATCATTTTCATTCATTTAAACTTCTGTTACAAAGCTTTAGGGATGGAATAAATTAGCCAGCTCATCTTTCCCTCAATTTCATAAAAGCACAGAGTACCATTTCTTTAAAGAGCATTTCATGGAATAGACATCATTTCTTGCAGTAGAGCAGCCTGATAAACAGGGTAAGGGATTACCACAGTGTTCAACAAGATTTGAAAGGAACGTTGAACAAAAAGTGGTAGGGGTTCTGCCCCAATAAAGCACTTTGAACTTTCCAAGGTCTTTGATCTTAAAAAGTGAAACTTTGGTACATCACTATAACAGCCTCCCGGAATATTTCTAGTATTTTTTTCCTGAGAAAATGGAATCTCCAAAACATTAACTAACAAACATAAATCTTATCAACTGCTTTCCATCCCATTTCCCTGTCCCATACCATTTCAGATATACTCATGTTAACCCTAAGAGATATCCATACTCCTTATAAAGGATGGATACACTTATGTGGAAGGACAAAATAGTTCCACAGAAAAACTCCCAATCAATCATAAGACAACCACAAAAACAAGAGTTTTTAACTTGAGCTCTGAGTCAGGGGGCACTGGAAGGAGGGATCCAAGAGGGGGGAAAAAGAAGCAAAACAGACAGGGCTTCTGAAGAACAATGGAGACATGTTCCAAGCAATCAAACTTGAAAATCAACTTTGATTCCCACCTAAAGCCAGGAATATCTATGAACTCCTTCCCACAGCACCAGAAGTAAGTGGATATAATGTGATACAATGAAGCTTAAGCTCTGGGGTCCCTCACTTTCATGGGTCCCTTCCAAGAACATCTCTGTTCCTATTTTTATATTTGTAATTTTGAGTTCTTTTTTCTTACACGGGGGCCTCCCAAACTATTTAAGATCTAGGGCCCTTAAAATTTGGATTCATTTCTGCACCACACATTTTTAGAAGTATCCCTTCATCATTTCTACAAATATAAGCAAAAGCAAAGAGAAACAAAAATAACTAAAGCATTTAAAGACACTTAGAGCTGGTTACCCAGTGGCTATGCTTGAAATCCTTCCAAGGTTTCCCATGATATTTTGAACAAAATCCAAACTCTAGTGGTTTGCAAAGGCCTCCATGATCTGGCTCCTTCTTCAATTCCAAGTCATTCCACGCTCCCCATAATCCCCTGTATGACCTCCAGTCACACTGTCCTCCTTGTAACTCGTCTACATCGTCAACCTCTTTCCCATCTCACATCCTTTCCCTATTGTTTCTGCTATTGAACCTCTCTTTCTCCCCCTTGTCACATTGCTGGTACCATGCTGTTTTAGGGTTCTCTGGCCCTCTCTGATGGCTAAGATATCATGTTCTGTATCTCCTCATCCCCACCCTTGGGTTCTCTATCATATTCTCTTCCCCTGTAGCCTTTTATACAAGTTATTGCCTTTTTTTTTTTTTTTTTTTTTTTTTTTTTTTTTTGCCTGTTTGATAACTGCCTATGTCTACAATCCTGCAACTTCCATCAGGAAAACAACGGTGCTTACTTTGTCTACCACTATGGATCCAGCCACTTGGGTCAGTGCCTAGTTTACAGTGGATGCCCCATAAAAATGTGAGCAAAGGATGGTGAATGAGTCATGCAACACAGTTAATCTTCCCGTTAACTGAACTTAATCCTTTAAAGCACAGAAACCAATAATGATAATAATAGTAATAACAATTTTGGTGAGAATCTTTCCATGTCTTTGTAAATGGACTACTTGAATGTAATATAACATTTTTCTGGCAACTCGGGGCTAAAATAATGAACAGTAAATATGATGCCTTGTAGCCAAGGAATGCTGTCCTTGGAGATTTTTTTTTAATGTTTATTAATTTATATTTGAGAGACAGAGAGCGAGTGAGCCAGCATGAACAGGGGAGGGGCAGAGAGAGAGGGAGACAGAGAATCCCAAGCAGGACCTGCACTGCCAGCACGGAGCCCCACACAGAGTTCAATCCCATGAACTGTGAGATCCTGACCTGAGCTGAAACCAAGAATTGGACACTTTGCTGACTGAGCCACCCAGGAGCCCCTGTTCTTGGAGATTATTGATACAAATCAGTTATTTCTGGCGTTCATATGTCAGAGATTGCTATAATTTTTTAATTTTTGTGTCTGCTTTCCTTGGTTCTTCTGCTCTGGTCACTGTCAGGCTGTCAAGCCATCTTCTTGAGCTTCTCAAAGAACCTTCCTTAAGCAACTCACAATCTCGTCCTACTTCACGCTACCTTAATCTGCTTATCGGAAAGTATTAAAACTGGAAAGTAGATAACAATCATGGAGAGATGTATGCAAAGTAATGGTAGACAAGACCCTCAAATGTCCGTTAGCGAATTCAGTGAGTACAGTGGCACTTATTTTAGCCACTCAAGACAATCTTTACTTGGTAACTGTAATCTGGATGGAATGTAAGCCAGGTAAGCCACCCCTGATTATTGTATGGCTAAAATGCTGTGGCCCCCTGAAAACACTGTCGTCTCAAACACCCTACTATCAGGGCTTCTGGGTGTCTCAGTCGGTTGAGTGTCTGACTGCTAATTTTAGCTCAGGTCATGATCCCAGGCTCGCGGGATCAAGCCCCAAGTCAGGCTCTGTACTGAACATGGAGTCCGCTTAACATTCTCTCAGGACACCTGGGTGGCTCAGTCTGTTGAGCGCCCGACTCTTGATCAGCACCTGCTCAGGTCATGATCTTACCGTTTGGACTGACAGTGCAGAGCCTGCTTGGGATTTTCTCTCTCTCTCTCTCTCTCTCTCTGGCCCTTCCTGTCTTTCAAAATAAATAAACATTTTTTAAAAAGAGAGAGAGATTCTCTTTCTCTTTCTGTTCTTGCCCTGCTCGCTCTCTCTCTCTCTAAAAAAAAAAAAAAACAAAAAAATAAGCCACTCAACTCTCAATACTTCTGGCCACCACGTATGTGAGGGTTTTTCCCCACCAAGCAATTCTAATTGACTATGGACACCTAATGGGTGTCCTATGATTCAACTCAATTCTGACACCATCTACCTGGAAAAAGCACCAGATCCCACAGGTTAAGGGCTCTGTCCAATAAGACTGCCTTCATTTCACATGCCAATCACAAGCCCAGGTTGTCACCTGTACCTCTAACTCACCAGCTATAAATTAGAGGCTCCCACGACCCCCTCCTCAGGTTCAGTATTTCACTAGCATGGCTCACAGAACTCAGGAAAACCATAAACCTACTAAACTACCAGTTTATTATGAAAGGATACAACTCAGGACAGCCATAAGGAAGAGACACATAGGGCAGGTTTATGGGAAGGGGCACCGAGCTTCCATACCCACTCCAAGCACACCACGCTCTCCGCATCTCCATGCATTCACTATCCTGGAAACTCCCCAAGGCCAGTATTTTTAGGGATTTTTATGGAGACTTCCTTACTCAGGCATGATTGATTAAATCCTTGGCCACTGATGACTAATTTAACATCAAGCCCCTCCCACCTCTCCAGAGGTCAAGTTCCAAACTTCTAATCACCTGGTTGGTTCCCCTGACAACAAGCCTCCATCCCAGAGTTAAGGGGCTTTCCAAAAATCACCTCATTAACAAACTCAGGTTGAAAGGGGCTTGTTATGAAAAACAAGACCCTCATTTAACCTTCATCTCCCTGGCACTATCTGAGGACTGGAGGACAAAAGGCCAAACATTAAAACAAAAAAGGGCGCCGTGCTCTTATCACTTAAGAAATTACAATGGCTTTAGGAGCCACATGCCAGGAAGATCAAGTATATATTTCTTCTTATAAATCACAGTATCACACCCCATACTCATTTGAGTTGTTTGCATGTCCCTTCTAAAAGAGGCAAGACAAATGCAAGCTTAAATGCAAATGTTACAGAGAAATATATTTGGATTCTCTTGGAGAAAGGGAAAATCAAAGAAAAATATTATGCACCAGGAATACGAATTGAGAGTTAATAATTCAAAAAAAACATACCTGAAAGCGCAAAAGGATCTCGATCTAAAATGAAACTGGAGGCTGTGAAACGGCAAATCTCACGCATGCGCGCTGGGAGGAACGGAACTCCACGCTGAGGCGGAGACTCCTCGCCTGATCAGTGAACGTCCGCGAAGCATTTCTGTCCTGCACAAGCCAATGAACTTAATGCTTGGACTCTGGCTGGACTTCCCTCTTGTTGCACTCCTTGCCCATGAATACAACCCACCCAAAAGCCTCCAAGACTTCGTCTATAGCTTGCTGAAGCCTGCGTTCAACCAACTGCAGCTACTCTGCTATTCCCGGATAAACTCAATTTTAGCTAATTCGAGTTTGCCTCTGTACTTTTATAAATAACGAGTATTTTGTCAAAAGGATACTTTGGCAAAAGTAATGGCAAAGGTCAACTGTAAAGTCAATTATACCTCAATAAAACAAAACAAACAAAAAACAGAGGGGAAAAAATTTTGTAGGCTCAATCATTTAAAAAGAAAAAACGAAAATAAAAAAAGAAAATATCAGGGGCGCCTGGATAGCTCAGTCAGTTAAGCCTCCGACTTCGGCTCAAGTCATGATCTCACGGTTTGTGAGTTTGAGCCCAGCTTGGGCTCTGTGCTGATAGTCCAGGGCCTGGAGCCTGCTTCGGATTCTGTGTCTCCCCCTCTCTCTGCCCCTTCCCCACTTGTGCTCTGTCTCTCTCTTTCTCTCAAAAATACATAAATGTAAATAAAAAGTAATTAAAAAGAAAAAAGCCATAATCTGTAAAACATAATAGAGGTAATAGGAGTACATGATTAATAACATAAACCTACAAATTGCCACGCTGACCTTTGGTATGTATATCAAATTCTGTCTAACCTCCTAACTTGGAATCTTTGCTGGGCTTCTCTACCCTTTCCACTCTCCATTTGGTTAGCACCTACTTACCCTCCAGGTGGCACTTTGAAAGTTACTTCCTCAGGGAACTCATCTTTTACCTCACACTAGCATCCTTTATTTTTCATTCAGATTATTTATATAATCATTGAATGTCCTTACAAGACTGCATGTAATCTTTTTGAGGGCAGCACACATTGTTTTATTCTTTGCTCTCTTCCCAGAGCCTGATCTAATGTCTGCTAAATACTTTTAGTTTATTATGACTATGGGTAATAAATATATGAATATGTTGAATGAATAACTGAACGAATGAATCCAGTCTCCAATATACTTGGAGAAGAGTGTCACTCTTCATGAGGAAGTTACCGATCAAAGAGTAAATAACCCCCTCTACTACATTTGCACAGCTCCATTCCCCATTCTGTGGAGGCCAGTATTTGATACCATAAAATGGAGAACAAAAAAAGCTGTGACTTTGAGATTGCTTGTTTTGAACTCTATGAAGTAGGGAGTAAAAATAGAGCTTAAGAGATTCCAATGTGCACCTGACAATTTTATTTCTTTAAGTTTTCTCTTGGCCTAAACAGAGATGTGGACTAGTGGCTGTATCATTTCCAACAGACAAAGACCAAACTACTGGCATTACAAACGTAGTAAAAGTCCTGGGTAGAGAGTAATGTCATGGCAGTGATACTGGTTGCTATGGAAGTTAAGGACTATTATTAGTGAATTCTGTAGCTATTGCTCTGGAAAAGACACAGTGGGAGTTTACAGTTGCCCTTATAAGCAAAAGCCTAATGTCCTCAGCTACAAATATAGATTATAGGAAATCAAACAGCTAGGAGAAATGTCAGAGATGTAAATTAAATTTGGGAGTTTATGAAAATGACTAGAATTTCTAGAATAACAAATGTGAAGTATAGAATTCTCCTTTGCTTATAAAAGGATATAGAAGAAAAAATGGATTATTTGGTTGATACCAGCCTTTTCAAAGTAATTAACCCACTGAAGCTGGGTCTATTATAAATAATATGATGGGGCACCTGGATGGCTGTCTGTTAAGCATCCAACTCTTGATTTCAACTCAGGTCATGATCTCACCATTTGAGAGTTTGAGCCCTACATCGGGGCCTACTGACAGTGTGGAGCCTGTCCAGTGCAGAGGGATGCTTTCTCTCTCTCCCTCGCTCCCTGCCCATCCCCCACTTTCATGCACACTCTTTCAAAATAAATAAATTTATTAAATAAATAAATAAATAAATAAATAAAATGACAATGGAACTGTCTTTGGAACATTACCAGCATTTTGTATAACTGCTATAATTTGTCACAAATGCTTGTGATAAATTTTACGTAGTTGAAATCTCATTTAAAAAAAAGAGTGAAACAAATACCTCTTTTTACATGTGAGATAATAATCTGGTATTGGCCAATAACCAAATAAATGATTTATTCCTCTATGAAGACTCCTTTCTGAGTTAGAAAGGAGGAATAGGTGAATTGGAATTAAAAATGAAAATATTAAATCTCTGATGGTGATGCACCATGGGCTCTTCCAGATGACTGTGAAAGTGAGAAAAAGAATTCACTAAACAATAAGCATTTGAGCCCAGTATCACTCCTGGGAACTCGCTTCCACTCTTTGAACTAGTCCATTGTATAAGCTAATACCACAAAAATTACCAGTGTGAAATGATCTCAACATTTGGTTTTCCAGTCTTTTCTAGCATGTGTTAACATCATTCTACCGAGTGAAAATTTATCTGATACTACAAAAGACACATCCTTGTATTTTTAAATGTTTTAATTGCTCCTTATCTCATTTCAAAAATGATTGAAGTAGCTTATAATAAATAAAAGTACACAATAAGGAAGTCAAAAATGAAAGAGAAAACTAATTCTAAGAAATAGGAGGGGCTCCAGGGTGGCTCAGTCAGTTGAACATCTGATTCTTGATTTCAGCTCAGGTCATGATCTCACGGTTTCAAGAGTTTGAGCCCCACGTTGGGCTCTGTGCTGACAGCACAGAACCTGCTTGAGATTCTCCCTCTCTCTCTGCCCCTCCCCTGCTCACACTCTCTGTTTTTTCTCAAAAAAAAAAAAAAAAACATAGTGGGAAACAATTAAGTTAATATCAAAAATAAGCAATGATATTCAGTTCAACTCAGCTTTCTAGAAGCCAAACTAAACAAAGGTCAATGGTGAGTTACACATTTCTTATCTGAACAAAAAATATATATTGTTGATTTAGAAGTTGCACATCTTCTAAGCAAGGTGTATTGCATTGCTCCTTCTACAAATGACTTTAGACACCATGGTAGACAATCCACAAGTAACTCCTATTCAGATGCTGTTCGTATGTTCACTAATACAGTCATCCCCACTTATCTATAGGGGATACGTCCCAAGATCCCCACTGGATGCCTGAAATTGCAGATAGTGAACCCTATATACACTATGTTTTTCCTGTACATACATACCTATAATAAAGCTTAATTTAGAAATAAGGCCCAGAAAGAGATTAACAACAATAACTAAGACTAAAAATAGAACAATTATAACAAAACACCATAATGTGAAAGTTATGTAAATGTGGCATCTCTCTTTCTCAAAATATCTAATTGTACTGTACCTGTCCTTCTTCTCATGATAATGTAAGATGATAAAATGCCTATATGATGAGATGAAGTGAGGTGAATGAAATAGGCATTGTGAGATTGTGACATAGTGTTAGGCTATTAAGGACCTTATGATGATATGTCAGAAGAAGGATCATGTGCTTTTGGACCATGGCTGACCAAAGGTGATGCAAACTGCAGAAAGCAAAACCTCAGATAAGAGAGGACTACTGTATATACCTACATATTAGTAAATTATTTCTGTATGCATTATAAATATGCTATATATACACACATGCGCATTTCTGAGTTGTAGCTTATATATACCTACATAAATATTCCCATACATTGCAATAAACTAAATGTTTGTGTCCTCTTGAATTTCATATGTTGAAATCCTAACCTCCCAAGCGATGGCATTAGGAGGTGAAGCCTTTGGGAGGTGATTAGGTCATGGGGTGAGGCCCTCAGAAATGAAATCTCTGCCCCTATAAAAGAGACTCCAGAGAGTTCTCTTGCCCTTTTCCCACCACATGAGGAAACAAAGAGAAATTAGCAATCTGCAAAACAGAAGAGCACTCTCACCAGAACCCAAGCATGCTGGCACCCTGATCTCAGACTTCAATCCTCCAGATTTGTGAGAAATAAATTTCTGTTGTTTATAAGCCACCAAATTTATGGCATTTTCTTATGGAAGCCTGAATGAAGAGACACATACACACATACTCACACATAGGAAGTAACTCAGAGAATGTGCTTCTCTAAAGAGACAATGTAATAGGCTTGAGTAGACTCTTGCCAATGATGGCCACAACAATTCCTCCCATCCCTGTACGCTAACACTTTGCAATGTGTCTTTGTCATTTTCTCATAAAGTAGTGGAGTATATTTCTCCTTCCTTTAAATCTGGGCTGGTCCTGTGAGCAGCCTGAACTAATAGAAGTGATGGTGTGTGATTTGCTAGCCCGGGTTTCAAGAGGCCCTGTTCCAGCTCTCATGCTCTAGCAACAAAACTGCCGCCACATGCAGAAGCACAGGCAGAGCGTGCACCTAGTAGACAAAAATAATGGGATATTTTGTAGCTTAACCAGTCTAAGACCATTAATTTGGCTGAGAGCCAATCAGCCCAGTCAGGAATTTTTTAGCAACAGACTCACATTACAAAAAAAAAATACTAAAATTGAATGTAAATGTTTCTGGTCTGGCAGCTTTCCTCCAGGGAGTAACTCAAGGATCCAGACTCCTTCTATCTTGTGACACTATCATCAACATATGAGGAAGAGAGAGAGTGAGCAGTTGGTATCCCAGACATTTCACCATCTCTGCCTGTAAAGGACATATACCACTTGTACACATACTCCATTGGTCAGAACTAGCCAGGTGACCCCACCTGGAAATAAGGGGCTGGGAAGTATGATCCTGGCATGAGCAGCTCCTTCCAGAAACAATGCTATGAGAGGCGTGAATCCTAGGTGGTTCACTAGCTGTCTCCATCACATCTGTGTACAGAGACACAAAATTTCAGATGAATTTAAAGTAAATCAGTATGAGAAACTAAAGAGTGATAGGGACTGATTTTTAAATAGGATAACCAGTGAGGGCATTGGTGGAGGTGACATTTAAATAAAGACATGAAGTGAGGGGCACCTGGGTGGCTCAGTCAATTGATTGTCCAACTTCATCTCAGGTCATGATCTTATGGCTTGTGAGTTTGAGCCCCACATTGGACTTGCTGAGCTGAAGTTACTGTCAGCAGGGAACCTGCTTCAGATCCTCTGGCCCCCTCTCTTTGCCCCTCCCCCATTTGTGCTCTCTCTCCCTTTCTCTCTCTCTCAAAAATAAATAAACATTTAAAAAGAAAGAAAGAAAGAAAGAAAGAAAGAAAGAAAGAAAGAAAGAAAGAAAAGAAAGAAAGAAAGAAAAACATGAAGTGAAAAGAGGGAGATATTTGAGTTATCTAGGGAAGTTGTGTCTGATACAGAAAAAACAGCAACTGCAAGGCCCTGAGGCAGATGTGTTTGATGTGTTTAAGGCAGGGGTTGGTGAACTTTTTGTGTAAAGGATCATATAGTCAATACATTAGATCTCTGTTACAACTACTCAGCTCTATATTATACTATAAAACCAGCCATATACAACATATAAATGAATGTGTGTGGCTACCATCCAATAAAACTTTATTTACAAAAACAGGCAACAGGACAGATTTGGTCATAGGCCATAAGTTGTCATCCTCTAGTTTAAGGAGAAGAAAGGAAGGCAAATTTCTTCTCAGAAATTTGAATAGTGAGCAAGGGGGCTAGCAGAGGATAGTGAATTTGGACAGGAAACCAAGTGTTAAATCAAATGGAGCTTTACAGGTTATACTTATTGAAGGGTTTGGATTAATTCCAATGGCTTGAGAAAATTGCGGGAAGATTTGTAAATAGGGATGTAGAATGTTTTGATTTACCTTGCAAAGGATGATTCTGGCTGCTATAAGCAATAAACCCTAGGGAAGTGAGAGTAGAAGCTGGGGGAACAGTTAGTAGCAGCTAGAGCTTATACTAAAGTTGAGGGTGGCTTCAATGCGTGGGTTAGCAGTGAAGACAGTAAATAGTTGCCAGGTTGGGGACCTTACTTGGAAGAACCAACAGGATTTGCTAATCAGACAAATGTCCTGTAGGGGGGCTTTTGAGCAAGTAAGCTAGAAATATTTTTAAAAACTATGTAAATTTGAGATTTCAGAGATGATGAAATTTCTACAGTTGACAAGGTCAAGACATGTCTATATAAGAGAGTAGCAGCACCAAAAAAAATTAATTAATTAATTAATTAATTAAATAAAATAAAGATAGTGAAAATCAGGAGGAAGGCTGAGGAACCATGCTCAATAAGAAATGAAAAGTAATATGTATTAATAATCCTGTGACCTTTGAGTCAGCAGTGACCAGGATGATACTAAGAGTCAGCTGTGTCCTGCACTGTCCATTTAATGTGATCATCTAATCAAAGAGTGATGTCCCCAGAGATCTGTCCAGTAACCACAACCAAGAAAAACAAAACAGACAAAAAACAGGTAAATCAAAGCAACCACCATTAAATAATATGAAACAAGAAAATATTGGTGCCTAGTTCCTCACAGGTCCCACAGAGAAACAAACACCTGGAAGTCAGACTTGATGAAATTTGACATTCATATGAACATCCATTCAACATGACCCAAAAGCAAACTTGGAAAACAATTTAAATCTTTACGGTGGACATTCACAAAATGCCACTGGGATACCTTATCCCTAATCTACTTCAAAACCACTTTTTGCTCTCAATCCACAACACCAGGGACAGTAACTGTACCACAGCCTTCCTTCTGTCTCTAAAACTTTTTAGAATTTTCTCTAAAACCTGGCCTATGCTAAGGTTTTCCTATCTTGTCCTTCATTCTCTTAATCTTTTCCATTTTGAGTTATTATCCTTCCAGGGCTTACCCCATCAAGCTTATCTCCATTCTTTTCATTAATCCGATTCTTCATAATGAAGCCCCAGAAACTGAGCTGGCAAAGTCAGCATTCTCCTGGGCAGGCATGAAAGGGAAAGATGCTGTGATATTTGGAGCAGTGCTTCTCAAATTTCAACATGCATCAGAAGCACCTAAAGAGTTTATTAAAATGCAGATTCCTGAGTTCCATCTGGGGGGCAGGGATGATCAGGAGGTCTGGGTGAGGCCCAAGAATATGAACTTCTAACAAACTCCCAGGTGGATGATGATACTAGTGGCCCACCGACAACACTTGGAGCAGTAGCATGATGGAGCCCTTGGGAAAAAGATTTTAAAGGTCATTTAGGCAAATCCACCGTAATTCACTGCAGGGTTTAATATTTAGTACCACTTATCTACATATACATTTTTTCTTTCAGAATAGAAAGAAAGAAAGAAAGAAAGAAAGAAAGAAAGAGAGAGAGAGAGAGAGAGGAAGGAAGGAAGGAAGGAAGGAAGGAAGGAAGGAAGGAAGGAAGGAAGGAAGGTTAAATTTATCTGTCCACTTGACTGGCCAAGGGATGCCCAAATAGTCGATAAAACATTATTTTGGGTGTGGCTGTGAGGATGTTTCTGGAAGAGATTAGCATTTGAATTGGTAGACTACATAAAGAAGATCACACTCACCAATATGGTTGATGTTCTCTTTGTTCTTGGGCTTTATGACTCAGATGGCAATTTATATCATCAGGGCCCTTCCCCTTCAGTTCCCCCAATTCTCAGGCTTTTAGACTCCAGCTGAATTATACTACCAGCTTTCTTGGTTCTCCAGCTTGCTGAAGGCAGATTGTGGAACTTCTCAGCCTCCATAACTGAGTGAGCCAATTTCTATAATAAATTCCCTCATATACATACATACATATATCTTATTTGTCTGTTTCTTGGGAAAACCATGACTAATACAAATAGATGATAGATGATAGATGATAGATAGATACAGAGATACAGAGATAGGTAGGAAGAACACTCATTGGAGAAGAACAGAGAAGGAGAAAAGAAGGAGCAGGAAGAAAAGAAAGAAAGGAGGGAAGGAAGAAGAGAGGGAGGGAAGGAGGAAGGAAAAGAACGAATTCAAGATCTCCCCCTGCCAATCTGCCAAGGATATCCCTCTACAGGATCCACCCTCCGGAATGGCATTTTGTATTGCTAGTTCCTGCCCAATACCTAGTCTAATGACTGCTCCCAGATTCCCACAGGTGAGCACAAATACTACTTACCATTACCAGATGGGCTTGCAATAGTGTAGGCAGCCAGGAAATGTTGATGGACTAAGGTGGTTCCGGAGGACCCTCCCAGACAAGCTTCCTCGGCAACCTTAAACCCCTTAGTCTGCCTCACACTTCCTGCATGACTGCAAGGTACACAATGAAGTTATCAGTCTCCTGCCCCATTTCTTCCATGCCTGGTGAAGCAGCCACATTTTACTATATTAGCTATTTCTTAAGAGTATGTGCTTTTATATTTCTAAATAACATGATATACTGTACTTTTTTTTTCTATTTTAGATATTTTTTCCTACTATAGGTAGTATACATTTAGCTCCTTATACCATATCCCATACAGATATTTTCCTTCCTATTTCCAGAATACAGTCTTATTACTTTGAGACAAATCATTATTTCATGTTTTTATTATGACTCTACAACAATTATTCATCACTGAGTCAAGTAGTGTATTATGAATGTATTTCCCTCTCTTGAGTAATTGAATGTTATTCTTGGAATAAACTGCTTCTTTTTTCCTTATATTTCTCTTTTTGAGGCTCTGGCTAAATCTTTACATATTCTTCAATGACTCTTCCTTCAATTTTCTATGTGGTCAAAACTATCATATATGTCTATCAGTTCCTTTTTTTTTTTTTTTTTTTTTGGAAGTATTTCTCCCAGAGCCCTCCATCATCCTGTATAAGATGCTCCAGACCTGTGGGATTTCCCTTTTCCTCTTTCTTGTGCTGGATCTCTTTGTCCTTGATGCCAGATTTTCTTTTTTCTTGACTTAATCCCTTGTTTTATAGAAAAACATCCTTCTGTAGCTTGCTGAGAAAGTGTATAGTGGATCTAAGAATAAAAAGACCTAGGTTGTTTGAAAATGTCTTTAGGTTACATTCACACTGGATTGGTGATTTCGTGAGGTATAGACATCTAGACTGGAAGTCATTTTTCTCAAATTTGAAGCATTGCACCAGTACCTCCTCGCTTCCTTTATTGTAGTTAAAAGGCTGGCATGCCATCTTTAGTTTGGATCCTAGTATGTGACTTGTCTCTGTTGTTTTTTTTTTTCTTTCCTTCCTCTGGAAGCTTTTAGAATGTGCTCTTTCTATACCCATATTTCTGAAATTTCATGATCATATGCCCTGAATAGTTCTTTTTTCTGCATCATATTAGGTATTCAGTAGTCTTTTGTATATAAAAACCCATGTCTTTCAATTCCAAAATTTTTTGTATAAATCTTTGATAATATATCTCCTCCATTTTCTTGTTCTCTCTTTCTGGAATGCCTATTATTTGGATGATAGATTCCCATTACTTTCTGATTTCTTTTTCTCTCCTACTTTTCACTCCCAGCCTTTGTTCTACCTTCTAGAAGTTCTGTAACTTATCATCTAAATCTTCTCTTGAATTGTTTTTATCTGCTGTATTATTTTCCGTGAATCATGGTTTCTTGATAAATGTTTTTAGTCCCATAATAAGTGTTTTCTTTTTTTTAATGTTTTTTTTTAATATTTTTTTTTGAGAGAGAGACAGAATGCGAGTGGGTTGGGACAGAGAGAGAGGGAGACACAGAATCTGAAGTAGGCTCCAGGCTCTGAGCCATCAGCACAGAGCCCGACACAGGGCTCAAACTCATGAGCTGCGAGATCATGACCTGGGCTGAAGTTGAACACTCAACCAACTGAGCCACCCAGGCACCCCTTTAATAGGTGCTTTCTTAAAAACTCTTTTTTTCCTTTTATGTATATAAATTGTCTTACCTTCCTGAGGATATTAATTCTCTCTTTTACATTTTTTTGTGATCTCTGCATTAAATTTTTTCCTCTGATTTTTTTTTTCCTGTTTGTTTTGGTTCCTATTTTTAAATTACATTCTCTCCTTTTGGTTAACTCTTTGTATTTTTTTTAATGTTACTTTATTTATTTCTGAGAGAGAGAGAGAAAGAGAGAAAGAGAGAGCAGAGGAGGGGCAGAGAGAGAGGGAGACACAGACTCCGAAGCAGGCTCCAGGCTCCAAGTTGTCAGCACAGAGCCTGATGCGGGTCTTGAACCCATGAACCGTGAGATCATGACCTGAGCTGAAGTTGGATGCTCAACCGACTGAGCCACCCAGGTGCCCCTAACTTTTTGTATTTAAAGGCCAGTCACAAAATCCTCACTAGAAGCTTCAGTGTATGGTTTGTCAAGTGATGGCTGCCTGGTAGATGCCTGGCCATTCAGTGCCAGCAGCTCTTTCTCCCACTTTCCTGCCAGTGTCCTGAGAGCAGACCAGATTATGAGGTCAGAGGAATCTCACAGTCAAAAGGTGGCTTTTCGTTTAATCTTGTTTCTGTATGGCCTCGTTCCCATCTTCGGCTGCCAACAAACACATTTTCATCTGTCACAGTTTGAGTACTGATTTGTCCTTAGTAAAGTTTGGTCACCATCAGTGTGGATCCTGGGTGTTATGGCAGACCTGGGAGTCTTGTCGTGGGGTGGAAGGGAAAACATGCCAAAGGGCATCCTGAATCCATTAGAATCCTATTTTGGGGAAGCAGAAGAGGTGCCTGAACACAGGGACAGCAGGATATGAGGGTGGCATGCAGGTGAGAAGGTGCCACTCTGCAACTCTTAGGCTGTCCTTATCCACTCACTTCCAATAGGCCACACAGTTAACCTTTAATTCACTCTTCCCACTGCTATCTTACTCTGTCTTGGAGCAGTGAAGTGGCAGAGAAGGTAAGCCTGACTTCAGGAGTTTATATCACTGAACTATGCCTTTCTGGTGACCTACTATGCCCAGAACTCTTTACTGAATACACCATCACATACACACCCAGAAATTCTGCTTCTGATGTTCATGTTTCATTCACCCAGAGGACACAGAACAATATTGCAATAGGTATCGCTATTTTGTAAATGGACTACAATTTTAAAAGGCACAATAAACTTTGTGTATTCCAACCATAAAAAGGAATTTTCCCACCCCTCCTCTTATTTCTCTTGGAACATCAGCAAATTGAATTGCAAGGGAAATATAATGAAAGGATTTTAAGTTATCCTGCAGACATGAAGACATGGGAAGTTGGCTATAAAATTACATTTGGGTATTTTTGCTTATTCCCTGTTCAAACTCTGTCCAAAATTTCTCTATGAAATAGGAAACTTTTCCCCTTTCTCACCTCTGCACTCTGCAAGTCTAGAGCTAGCTGGCCTTTTATTAACCCCCCCTCTTCACTCTCTACCCCACCCCTAAAATGCTTAGCAGTAACAGAGACTCTTTCTTCATTGCCTGAACTGTTAAAAAAAAAATAAGTCCATAACAAAGAGCTTCCTACTACTGTCAAGATACACTATGATCAGTCACAAAAATCAGTACATATTCCAAGAGAGTAAGTATCAGCAGTTGTAGGGAAAACCAAGATGCATGACCAAGTAAACATAGTATATACCTAGAAATACAGAATCAGATGTACAATACTAAAGGCAGAGGGTGTCTCAAGAGTTATTGATTAAACTCCCAAACTAGAGTTCATATAGCATGTCAGTAGCAAACACCACAAGCTGTTTCCCCTTGCTTTTCCTTTTCTTTCACTTTTTCCTCCCTTCCCATTCTCTGGGTTGCAGGGTGAGGAGTGGTGAGAACAGTAAAGATGATATGGATTTAATCAAAATCACATTCATTGTAAAACTTGGGATATACTCTTCACCTAAAACATCCTGATTCTTTTTCCCATTAGACTCTAAAGATGGAAAGGGTGGTATTTATGTCAATGTCTTTGTTCTGCAACTTGAGAATAATTCATAGCCCTATAACCTGAAGAGTATGTTACATTCTCAATACTAAAAACATTCAGAGCAAGTCTTATTGAAGATGTGTGACAGGGTCAAGCTCAAATTATCCGAAGGGACTCAAATGCATGAACTAAGTTCAAAACTGCTTCAGGGAGCCTCGCTTGAGCTTTCCCACAGGACGAGGGGAAGAGAAAGAGAAATCAAATAAATTCCAGCTAGATAAGCAGTCAGGGTGAAGGACAAGAATGGTGAGAGAGGGAGGAGAAGAAAGGGCATCACAGAGCCAGGAAAGAGAAGGTTCATGAAACTCGAGTTTGAAATTGTACAGTTAATAAAGAGAGATCAAAACAAGGTGGCATATGTTCCCAGGACTCTGAGCAAGTCAGCATCTGGCACCTGACTTGTATGTATGGTGATGTGAACAAAGTAGGTCTAGAAAACAGGGGATTGATTGAGAATTGGAGACGTTTCAGGGCAGGCACTTCCTGCTTCAGCATCACTGAAATTGCAAGAGGTGCTACACAGCTAAATCTTCAATTAAGAATTGAAATATTCTATCCCAGACAATGGTGGCTGGGTTATAAACATTGTTCATAGAAGAACTAAAAACTCTTGGGAAATTTAGCTAATGAGATTAAAAAACAATAGATATTAGATTGTGTTGTCATTTTGACCCATTCTGAACTTGTTCTTATTTTTTCCTCCATGTCAATCAGTTTACCCTTGACATTTATCAGTAAAATAGATCAAATGCAAACATTCATGGTGAGAATCTGCACAAAAATCCAAAATGCCACGTTAAGTAATTCTCGTGGGAATTATTTGCAAAATTCATGAACAGGCAGCATTTTAACAAATGTATATAGGAAAGAAGATTCACCACATAAACTACTCTTCTCTCTGTAGGAAATGATAGTCCAATATCAACAACATTTCCTGCAGGCTGACCCCTTAGTCACAGGAGTCAGCTGTTCTTGTTAACAACACAGGCATGATTTATCTCAAGGATGTAAAGGAATGAGAAAGGCTTACCAAGAAAGTAATGGTATGAGATTGGATGACATTGGGGACATCAGGGGACAATGACTTTCTCACCATTTACATTTTCTTTTTTATACATTCTGAGACCAAGCTACACCTCAGGATCATTTGGGTGTTAATGCCCATCACTATCCTGATATTTCACTTTTTTTATGCTAGTGTTTCCTGTAGCTAGAAATTCATTAGTTAAATTGCTTTAATTTACAAAGTAACCTTTTTTTTTTTTTTTTGCCAGAGCAAGGTTCATTTTGTTTGACTGTGTACTTCTTTTCAGATATATAGATAGATAGATAGATAGATAGGTAGATAGATAGATATAGATAGACATAGGCATGAGTTAAGCCATGTTTCTCCACACTCAATAATTTTTCTGAAGCATAATTCCTAGTCTGATTTTCTCTTCCTTGTACATTTCTAAATGAAAAAAGAGATTCAACTTGAGACATAATTTCTGCTTGAGGAGACCAATGGATACAAGAAACAGGAAATAGTATCTATCCAACTCAAAAATCCACACCCAAAGATCCAGCTGATAGAAGGCCAATATTTTTATCTTTCCTTTTACAAATTATTTTCAGATTCCTTTTCCATAAGTCACTATAATACTTCTTTCCTGAATTCAAACAACCAAAAATTCAGATAACTGGAATTTTTCTCTACATTTTACCTTCATAAAAAGAGACAAAACAAATAAACAAATGCATATCAGAGACTTGGGGTTTTATTACTGTTGTGTTTTATTTACTGTTGTTTTTCTACCTTTTAGACTATATCGTGAAATAAGTATATCTTAGACTAATCGCCTACTTCTTATACACCAATGGTATTCAATAATAGCATGTATGTTCAATCATAATTATATTGAGGTTTTTCATGGCATGAGCCAGTAAAGGAAGAAAAAATTCATTTTAATGATGTCTGTACTAGAATTTATTTGAAAACTTTTTATTTATTTGTTTATTTATTTTTTGAGAGAGAGACAGAGAGCACATGAGCAGGGGAAAGGGCAGAGAGAGAGGAGAGAGAGAATCCCAGGCTCCACACTGTTGGCACAGAGCCCAATGCAGGGCTCGATCTCACAAACCATGAGATCATAACCTGAGCCAATATCAAGATTTGGCTGTTTAACCAACTGAGCCACCCAGGTGCCCCAAAAACTTTTTAAACTGGACATCAAACTCTCAGTTAGCCATAACATTTTCTTAACCAGGACATGTCAACGTATATACATACTGCATAAATGGGAAAAGTAGTCTTAATTCAGTACTAAAACATACACATACATGCACATTAGTTTTAATGCAAAGTAAATTCTGCAAAGAAAATATAATTTCAATGACCCTATCAGTGAAAGAAGCCAGTCACAAAAGACCATATATTTCCATTTATACAAAATGTTCAGGGTAGGCAAATCCATAGAGAGAAAAAGTAGATTAGTGGTTACCTAGGGACAGGGGCATAGGGGATGGAAAGGGTAGAGGCAAGTCACTGCTAATGGATATGGGGTTTCTTTTCCAGGTGATGAAAATATTCTGAATTTTTTGAAATGTTTATTTATTTTTGAAAGAGAGAGAGAGACAGAGTACAACTTTGGGAGGGGCAGAGAGAGAGGGAGACACAGAATCTGAAACAGGCTCCAGGCTCTGAGCTGTCAGCACAGAGCCTGACACAGGGCTCGAACCAACGAACCACGAGATCATGACCTGAGCTGAAGTCGGATGCTTAACCAACTGAGCCACTCAAGCTCCCCAGTGATAAAAAAAAAAGTATTCTAAATTTAGATTGTGGTAATGGTTGCGCAATTTTTTGAATATAATAAAAATCACTCAATCGTACACTTTAAATAAGTGAAATGTATAGCATGTGAATTATATTTCCATAAAGCTTTTTTTTTAAATACACTCTCAGAGGTAGTTTCTCAGAGATGCCCGTTGTATGGGGAGGTCAGTGTAATCCAACTGAGAGAGTCAAACCCTTGGGTGAATCTCCTTTGCCTTCCTCCCCTTTTTCTCTGTCAGTGATATTGGAGTAATTTCTGTTTCCTTCTCTGTTTTCATCCCATTGACTTGGAGTTGTACTTCCCATCTGTTCACTAACTTGGGTTTGAATTTCTGGCCTTTCTTAAAATAATGTCAAGGCTCCTTTTAGAATGTCCACGGATCAAAAACCCTGCCTCTTGTACCTCATACAAAGTCTAACACCGGAGCACATTCTTCCATTCTTGACCAACACGCTCCTGGACTCTGCCAAGTCTCCATTGTTTCTAATCCAAACCTCAGTCTTCTCCCAGAGATGTTAAGTTAGAACCAAGATAGGGTCTCTGATGGATACCAGGCAGGCTCCTCAAGAAGCTCTTCCTTGATCTTGTGGCAGTTACCTGCATCTACATGAGACACTGTGAAATATATAGATACTCACACTAGACAGCACCTAACCCTTTTTTCAGCCATTAAACTGACCCTAGATACTAGTGGGTTCTCCCTGTGGATTGGACCACTTTGTACCCCATGAAGACGTAGGTTACAGAGCAGAATGTTGGGAAGTTCACAGCAACACTGTCTGGTCCCCAGCATCAAGGGTGCCCCCATCCAGCCACCATATTCAAGCAGACTCTGGAAACACCTCTCCAAATAACAGTCATTAATACTGTCCACGTTTGGAATGACTTAGAAAAAGGAAAAGTCCTAAGAGCTTATCTGATCTCATGGAAAGATAGAAGTCATACCTGTGGTTGTTTCTTTTTCCTTTTCCCAACCTTTTCTACCCCAAATTCAGAGCTCCTTTTGCCTTAATCTGCAGATTCTCTTCAAGAAGTGGTGCCTGAAGGCCCAGCTGAGTTACTGAGTTGTCCTGTGGTCTGACTCCCTGACACTTTAGATTTTGATTTTAAGAAATTGCTTGACATTTTTTCTCACCACTGGCAAATGGCAAAGTTTTCACATCCTAAAAGCAATGCTTTCTAAGTGAGAAATATAAGAATCAATTTGTCCATCATTCCATTATTCTGCTTAAATACTTAATAATTAATGGACATGCCAGAACACCTCAGCTAACTACTTTAAAAGCTTTTTTTTTAAGTAGATGTTGATGTTGATGAGCTGCCAATAGTCTAAGAAAAATTCTTTTAGGCATTTACCTGAAAGTTGTCACAATTTGAATGAATAGCTTATTGAAAATGAAATTTAAATTTCTCTATAGCAATTTTGGTTTCATGGAACTTTAAATCTTAGAAATAGTTTTAGCACAACTCCTTTGCCTTCTAGCTAACAAAAGTAAGATCTAGTGAAGAGAAGTGACTTGCCCAAGTTCCTTAGCAAAATATATGACAAAAATAGGACCGGAAACCCCCAGTCCTCAGGCTCCCAGAACAGGGCCTCCTCCTACTCCATGATGTGGCAATAATTTATGATGACGTCTTCTGACATTTACACTTGGCTCAAGGACAAGGAGAAGATTTTGAAGGGATAGGAAACAAGGATCAAATAGCATCTTTTTCAGGGCCCTTGCAATAATAGAAATAGAGAATATTGTGAGGACTATTATCTATCCACCTGGCAGCTATAGAAGCTGGGAAACAGAAAGCCAACTTACTGCCCCACACTCAATTCCTGGACACTGGCAGACCACTGCTTCCTGTGTCAGGATCCAGACAAGCCCAAAATGAACCAAGATTCATGCCAACCTTAAACAGTTGTAATAATCTCTTATGCTTACTTGAATATTACTTTTTCATACCAAAATAACAATAGGAATCTAACATAAATGAAATAAAGACAAAATTACTAGGAAAAAGTAAAATATACTACATTTCATTAGACCCATTTCTAGATTTTTCTTAGATTTAACCTAATTTCTCTTGCAGGTCTATTAGAAAATCACTTTCTTCTGTTGGTAGAAATTATCTAGAACTATGTTTCTTTGTTGTTGTTGTTGTTGTTTTTAATGAGCTGTTTGGCCTTGCTCATCTATAATTCTATGGAGCATTTGCATGGGGAGAAGGACAACTGAGTAAGTCACAGATACTCTTAGGAGGATGATAAAGCTCTTTGTCTGAACAAGAGGTTAGTCGTTCAATAGTTAGAGGGCCTATCAGTTATTCATCTCCTTGTAGATGTTCCTCTGAGTTGAATAAGAATCTTTTAGGGAGTTTCATCCCAAAGCAAGCAGTATTGGAGCAGTAGGGTAGTACCTTGGTGGTGATAAGTACAGAGACTAGGTTAAACTTTGGTTCCCTGATGACTAGCTTGATGACACTGGATAAGTTATTGAACCTCTCTATGAAATGAGACCAGCTGTCCTAATGTCATTATGTTGTTGCAAACATTCAGTGAAGTAAATACATGATTCTACCTAGCTCAGTGCCTGTATAGATTATATTCTCCATAACAAATTGTTTTCTTCCTTTCCCTTCATTAAGGGAATCAAAGTTCTGGCTGTACTGTTGGAAAGAAGATTGTACCACAAACAGGTTTCACTGGGGCCACAAGGACTTTGGGAAGATTGGACCCAAACAGTAGCTTAGAAAATTGGTGAAGGAGCCCAAGTCTATCCAATATTAGAACCAAGATTTTTAACAGTTCAGACGAATACAATCAAAAGTGTGGACCTTAAAGGTGGAGGGCCTGGGTGGCTGAATCGGTTAAGTGCCCCCCTTCGGCTCGGATCATGATCTCCCGATTTGTGAATTCGAGCCCCTCATTGGGCTCTGTGTTGACAGCTCAGAGCCTGAACCTGCTTTGGATTCTGTGTTTCCCTCTCTCTCTGCTCCTCCCCCCCACCGCCCTCTCAAAAATTAATAAACATTAAAAAAATGTTTTTAAGTGTGGACCTGGGGCCAACGGCATCAGTATCATCCCAGATCTTCTAAATCTGGCTTGCTGGGTGGGGAGGGGGGCAGTCAGGCAGGAAGCCATGATTCTACCAGCTCTTCAGATGAGTTTTTTACATGCTCAAATTTAAGAAGCATTGTCCTAGAGAAAGTGTTACCAGCAAACCTAAAAGGACAAGAAGATAGAAACTGGGGAAACAATCCATTTTTTTAGGGGCTCAAGTCAAGAAGATATTAAGGAAATATGAGAAAGACAACTGGTATTGAGCCTCTAGGGAAAATCCTTAGATACCATAACAATTATGAATTTTATAAGTGCTTTTATTTACTTAACAAACATGAATCCACATGGTGCTTATTAATCTTATAACTATAAATGAGCCACTGAGTTTATTACCAACTGGCTTCGTAGGTTGATCCCCAAGACAAGAAGAGATCAACTGAAAAACCCCTTAAATAGAAAGAGCGTGCGTGCTTATTTTTGGTAACAAGTGGAGAGATGGGAAGATACCATCTTACTCAGCAGCCAGTCCTGGGAGGAAAAGAACCAATTTAAAATCTCTAGGGCTTTAAAGAAAAAACAAAACAAAACAAACAAAAAAAGTGAGCCATGGGACTGAAATCAGGGCTGAGACACAACCCATCAACCATAACTGGCAAGAGGCCCAGCAGCAAGGCCCCTTCTTAGGAACTAAACATCTGCCTGCTTTCACATCACCACAACACGCTAAACTGTTAGCAAAAAGTTGTAGCATTCCACAAAGATCAAGGGCACATGACACTTAGAAGATTCAGTTCCACATGTAAATATTTACCAGTGACTTTCTTGGGGTCTACAGACCTGTTCCATTTTATTGGCAGCTGAATTCCATCATTTTAGTGAGCTGCTCTATTCTCCTAGAAATATGGGACGGGTGGGGGACAAAACTTGAAGCAACTGGGAAAAATATATTACAGATATTTACTAACAGCCCCACTAGTGCCTCTAAAACATGGCAGCAGTGGGGGTGGGGGATGGGGGGTGGGAAAGGCATTCTGAAGTGGTTATGTCCATGTTAGAGAAATTTAACATTCTATAATGATCCACCAGGCTCCCAGCTTCCTGCAACTTTCTCTGCTCAAAGTGAAGGCCACTTAACTCTATTTCCAGGTTGAACCCTTCCCCAGAATGTGGATCCAATATAATAATTAATCAGAAGAAACTGAGGGAGGTCCAGCTGAGTATCTCAAAAAGATATGCCTTCTAGGTAAGCTTATTCCTAGACTGGCTTATAGTTCCAGTTATATTAACTTTGCCTTGGCCCTGCTCTTGTCGGCAGCTCCCTTATGTTTTATCATATACTTATTACACGTCTCCCTTAGAGCTAAAATCTGAGCCCTTCCTTCAGGAAGCCAACCATCCACTTTTTCTTTTAAAAAAAAAAAAATGTTTTAACCTTCCTTCCCAGGTAAGTAGAAGAATATGTATTCTGGCCAGAGTGGAAATTAAAAGCTCAATAGAATGATTAGAAGATAAGGTTGATGAAATCTTTTAGAAAGCAGAGCAAAATGGAAAAAAAAAAAAAAAGAGGATAGAAAATACAAGGGAAAAAGATAAAAAATAGGAGTACTGGTTCTGAAAATCTAAATACATATTTTTCTGGAAAAAAAAGGACAGAGAAAATAGGAGGAAATCCATTTAAAAACTCAAAAGAATGTCCTAGAACTGAAGACCATGAATGTGACTGTTCAGCATGATGGATGCAAATAAAGCCACACCCAGGCACATCACTGGGAAATGTCAGAGCCTTGGGTATAGAGGGAAGAGTAAGCACTGCTCGAGAGAGAGAGAGAGAGAGAGAGAGAGAGAGAGAGAGAGAGAGAGAGAAAGTCATAAATGGAGGAATCAGAAAGTAAAATAGCCTCAAATGACACAAAAGCAACTGAAAACTAGAAATTAATGGAATAATGCCTTCAAAACTCTGATGGAAAATTATGTCCACCTGAAATTTCTATAAACAGCCGACCCATCATTCAAGTGCCAGCAAAATGCAGGTATTTTCAGATATTCAAGGACTCGAAAAATTTTGGGAACATGGTGAAGGCCTTAGGCATCAATAGTGGTAAGTACAATAATAAATAAGCAAATTTAAAACAAGACAACTCCAGGGAATACAGAAAGGTATGCAGTGAAGGGGGAAAAAAGACACATGTGCATCATGCATTTATTAATAAAGTACAGAGATAATAACAATACAAACCTTTCTATTGACATAGCCAAAAGTATATTTGGAGGTCAGGGGGATAGGAAAAGATGTGAGTAGGGTGTGTGTGTGTGTGTGTCTGTATGTGTCTGTGTGTATGTCTCTGAGTGTGTTTCTGTGCAGAGAGTGGAGGGAAGAGGGCTAAAATACTCACTTTTCAATGTGGAAAGCCAATAGATAATGTCCAAAACTGGAGAACAGAAATCAAGGAATAGAAATGGTAGCATTTTATTTGGAAATATGGGAGGAAATACCAAAACCAAAAACCAGCTGAAGTGTTTTCTTCTAGGGAAGTGGAATTGGAGGATGAGGGAAAAGGAAATAGTTTTTAATCACTCATTTTGTAGGGCTTTTTGACTCTTAAAAGTAAAGAAGGTAATGTTGCCCAAAATAAACATGCAAGAGGTTGAGGGCCAGCCCAGATATGAAAGGTGACAGGACAGAACCTCAAGTTACAGCACCTTGATTCACATCTTAGTTAAGTCCCCCTGGCTAATTATGTTACCTTGGGCACTTTAACCCCATGAACTTCAGCCCTCTCAAATTAAAATGGGAGGTCACAGTGATTAGCAGTGCCTGGCACACAATAAGTACTCTTCTGTTCACTGAACACTATGTAGAGGATCTACTGTATATCAGGCACAGTTGTAGACATTTGGGATACATCAGTGAATATAAAAGATCCCTTGCCCTTGAAGAGCTTACTAGAATTAGGGGAGAGATAGAGACAAGAAACAATAAAATACTACTAAATAAAGTATATAGTGCATGAAAACGTGACAGGTGACACGTGCTATGGAATAAAATAATACAGGGGTGCCTGGGTGGCCCAGTCGGTTGGGCGTCTGACTTCGGCTCAGGTCATGATCTCACCATCTGTGAGTTCGAGCCCTGAGTTGGGCTCTGTGCTGACAGCTAGCAGCCTGGAGCCTGCTTCGGATTCTGTGTCTTCCTCTCTTTCTCTGTCCCTCCCCTGCGCACGCTCTGTCTCTGTCTCAAAAATAAATAAATAAATATTAAAATTAAATAAAAATAATAAACTAATACAGGGAGGGGGGCTCCAGACTGCAGGAGGGGTAGCACCTGCAATTTTAAATAAGTTGGTCAAGAAAGGCCCCATGAGTCCTCAAGACTTTTGAGCAAAGATCTGAAGGAGTCGAGAGGTAAACCTTTCATATATTTAGAGAAAAGCATTTGAAGGCAGAGGAACAGCCCGCTCCAAGTGTGTAAGTAGGCACATGCATCACAAATTAGGGAAAGCAGGTGTGGGTTGAGCCGTGAAGGGAGAAAAGCAGGAGATGAGCTCAAAGAGGAAACAGGACCAGTGAGATCATGAAGAGCCTTGAAAACTTGAGCAGGACTTTGGCTTTACATAGAGTGAACCCAAGAGCCATTGCAGGGACCTTAGTGTGACATGGTCTGATTCACCAAGACAAAAGTCATTCTAGCTGCCATGCTAAGAAACGGAGCATAGCGGGGCAATGGTGGAAGCTGAGAGATCAGTAAGAGGTGCCTGCAGTGTTCCATTGAGATGGTGGTGGCCCAGACAAGCAGAGTTGGAGAGAAGTGACTGGATTTCCTGTACTGAATAGAGTTAGCTCTTATTATCAATTACAAATTAATGACAGAAATAGGAAGCATGCTACAACCTCCCAGTCTTTTTCGGAATAAAGGAAAACTATAAATGGAAAATCTAAATTGAAATATAGTATTATTTTGTCCTTATTATTTACCTTAACAAAATCTGTAAGGGATGCATTTCCCCTCAATCATAAAATCTCTGTTATTCTGTAGCTCTTGACATTTGTATACAATGTAAACATCTGGGATTCAAAAGGGGCCTTAGCATTTATAACAATGATACCACGCACACTACCTTATACAGTAAGTGTAATTTAGATACTGCTTAAGTGAAGATGTATTCATTCACGGAATATTGTTAAATAAGGCATGACACTTCCCCTCAGATTAAGAGTGTAATGAAGGAGAGTAGACAGACATAAAATTTAAGACACCTAAGAAAGAGGTTAACACTATAGAACTATACCTAGGGTTCAATTGCCCTAGGGAGTTCTGAGGACAGCAGTTATTCCTTTCAGCCAGGGGAGGACCAGGGGGTGGTATGTGAAAAGCTCCATGGAGGAAGCGACATCTGTGTAACTGTTTATATCTGGATATTACAAGATGAGGCAGAAGGCCTGGATATTCCTGGCAGTGAAAAAAAAAAAATTTTTAAGCACCTGGGTAGAACATTTCAGTGTATATAAGAGGAACGATAATTTCTGAAGAGTCACTGGAATATAGCACATGGGAAGAGGAAAAATGGAAACTAGGGGAGGAAAATCAATAGACTCAACACTGCCAGGTAAACGACTCTGGATAAAGGTCACCACGAGAATAAATAAATGCTAATGAGAATCCAGTTATCAGAGAATTGTTCTACTATGCCCAGCCTAGGCATTGAGCACTGGGCTGGCTGTGAATTTCCCGACTGTCAAATTCACAGTCCAAGATTAGAATGTGGGCAGAAACTTGGAGGTAAAATTTTAAATGCCAGCCAAAAAAAACACCAAAAAACCTACTTCCTATTTTAATTTCTTTTTCATGTAAGATTTCTTTATCTTTGGATGCTTATTTCTCTATGTTGCTTTGCTTTCTACCCAAAGTCAAGGAAGAAATGACAGCAATCTTCTTTTCCTCATCTCCTACGTCCCTCTTTCCCCACTTTAGGAAAACGGCACCATCTAGATCTAATGACGAGCCTTGTGCTTTGTGCTAATTTTTACTTCAAGTCACTGGAGTCAGAAACAAAACCAAACCAGGACCTCATAAAACACATCAAAGAAAATGTTTAAATGCTACACGAAGTGAAATAAGCCTGTAGCCAGCCTCTGCATCTCAGTGAACATGACTTCAGCAATTTGGGTAAAGATTTCTGGTGTGTTCCACAAATCTCTCTCATGCCCTAATAAGTAGAAATGTAGCACCCACTCAGCAGGCTGCAAGATTTTCTGCAACCCAGATTATTTGGAGAGCTCTCAGTTTTATGATGGAATTTTCCAGTCTTTAGCAGTCCCACAATCCCCATTTCTGCCAATAATAACAGCTAACATTCATTAGAACATACTCTGTTCTAACCGGCATGTACAATTTCATTTCATCCTCACAACTCCATGAGACAGGTGCATTCATTGCGTCCATTCACAAATAAGGAAACCAAGGCACATTGAAGTAATTAGCCATAAATCATAGAGCTAGAAAATAAGCGAATGAATGAATATTTCTCTCTCCTTCTTCACCAAGAGTCCATAGTCTGTCTCAGCAGCTCTCACTTGATTCTTTCCTCTCCAGCAGGGTACTGTCCTGAATCTGGGAATGAAGTCCTCAGATGATACCTCAGTTGCTATGAGGGAACCTAGATTTGTCTCCTAACATGGGCACTTGCCAAATCATCTTGGCCTCTCCGCTTTTAGATGTTTTCATTAAAAAAAAAAAAAAGCCCTCTTAACCTTATCCTCTATCACCATTATTCTGTTATCTTACCAGAACTTTCACTATTTTATCTGGAGAGTTTTCCCCCACTGTATTTCATCATTTTCAAATGTCAGATTAATTTGTCACCATGTATACCCTTCTGGAGACCTTAACATCATGGTTCGTCAAGACAATGCCAGAATCCACAACACAATCCAGACAAAAAACTGAGAATTAAAATGTCATTACCGGAATGGGGAGGAAAAAAGTCTGTTCTCCAGCTGCATATACATCTGTGTGTTTCTTTGCATTTGACTTTGAAATGCTAAAACACTGCCACATGGAAAAGATTCATTGTTTTGTAGTTTATGCATCTGAATACACAAGCATATGCTTGGGAATGCCTAGAGAACCTGGCCTTACAATGCCACCTAATTCTGTCAACATGCTCAGAGGCCTTTAATTAATTTTATACAAATTTACAGAAACTAGTATATTGTCCTTGTTCATAAATAAATTGGTACTTTTAATTGGATCACTCATATAAGAAAAGTTGGTCCAAATAGCCCCAATTCTCCTATGTATGTAAAGAATCTTTTCTTAAAATTTGCCCTTAATCCTTTTTATGGAAAAAAAAAAGGGACAAAGGAACATTAAGCTTTATTTCTCTAAAGTATCTTCCAATTGTTGTCACTGTACATACATAAATACATTTTTATGTCATTGTATCATGCATTCAATTGTTTTGTATTCTGCTTTTCCTTGTACCTAAGTAAACCTCATCCTTGTGTTTACATGGTGCTTCTTCGAGATGCTATTTCTGTTTACCGCTCCCCCCCTTTTTGCTTTTTGGAGTTGTGTCTTACTTTCTCCTATTTTAAACTGAGCTATTTTTTAAACTTTTTAAATGTTTATTTATTTATTTTGAGAGAGAGAGAGAGAGAGAGCGCATGCACACACGCGCGCGCGCGCGCGCGCGCACACACACACACACACACACACACACACACACACACAACTGAGTGGGGGAGGGGCAGAGAGAGGGAGACAGAATCCCAAGCAGGCCCCACACTGCCAGTGCAGACCGCAATATGGGGCTCCATCTCGTAAACTGAAAGTTTATGACCTAAGCTGAAACCAAGAGTCCCACACTTAACCAACTGAGCCACACGGGGACCCTGAGCTATTTTTAATGTCATCATATAATTCACATTTTTCTCTTTAGGAATACCTCCATAGAGCACTAGCTTCAATTAAATTTTACTTTCTTCTGAACCCTTTGCAGTGCAAAGGAAAAACTCCAAACTCTGACCTTACCTGCACTCTTTTCCTTGTAGGACTCCTTAGAGCCTGATCTGAACATCAATGCCACAGGTAGTCCCAGAAACGGAATGACCACCTCAAAATGGAGAAACAGTGTTAAAGCTTTTTCTTTTCTTTTTTTTTCTTCAACTTTGCCAGACCATTCTCAAAAGGACTAAAGCAATTTACAATGCTGGTAGCTCTCTATGATTGTGGCTTTCTCAAGCCTACCAACCCCCATTGTGTTTTGCTATGATTATTGATTTATTATATTTAAATAGGTATAAAATGGTTCCTAAATACTGTTTTCGAATCTAGACACTCGATTTTGAGCAAATCCATACTCTCAATTTTGTCACAAGCTGATTAGCTTTCTCTTTATTTTTATTTTCTTGTGAGTATATATACTTTCTTCTCATCTCCATATTGAATTGGCTTTTAATGCTGATGTGACCCACTTATATAAATTTATTTAGCATGTGTATAATTCTTGTATTATTTTAAATTACTTTGTGTTTTCTTGTACATCCCAGATATATTTTGTAACAAATTTTATCTATCATTTCGTCACTCTGTTGTTGAGGGTTCAGAGATGTATCAAATTGGGAGCAGTCTGGGCCAGCCTGAGATGAATTGTACTGTGTCTAGTTCTTATCTCTGTGTGGGCTATTGTGTGGTTTGTCAGGGAAAAAATAAAAAAGCTTGGAATAGGTTAGAAAAAAAGGGAGGACTACATCAGAATCTTCTATCTTATCTACAATAATATCCTTGGGTTTCTTCAATAGTTAGGAATTTGTTTTCTCATTATAAATTTCCTATCTGGTTCCAAAAGTTTGTAGAAAAAAGTTTACAGAGGAATACACACAATATGATGATGTCAAAATAGGAGTAGAATTAGGAAATTAGCCCAAGGGAAAATATAAATGGTTGTAGAACATCAAGGTCCTAAAGAAGAACACTTACACTTAAAGTTTGGATAAGTTTCTGGTGTCCTTTTTGGTTTTTGGTGCTTTACTTTTTGATAAATCTTGAAGTTTTTATTGTAATATGTGGTACATTTGTCAGTAATTCAGTTCTTCTCTATACCCACTGCCAGTTATATTTAGTGATTAGCGTGATGCCATTCTCTCTTGTTCTAGTGTTTCTGATCTGTCTTTCATTCTCTTCAAATAGTTTATAAATTCTTCTGAAATTTCAGTGTAATTATGTTTTCTTTTTAGTCGAATTACATAGCTTTTTATAACATGGCTTATTTGCTAGAACAGTTTTAGATGTACAAAAATTACGAAAGATAGTACAAAATTGCCATATACCCCTATCCAGTTTCTCTTATTACTAAAACATTACATTAGTGGGGTACATTTGTTATAATTAATGAACCAGTATTGATCCATCCTTATTAACTAAAATCTGTGCTTATTTTAGATTTCTCAAAAGTTTCCCTAATGTCCCTTTTTCTGCTCCAGGGAGCCATCCAGGATACCAGATTACATCCAGTCATCATGTCTCCTTAGGCTCCTCTTTGACTGTAATAGCTTCTCAGGCTTATTTTTGAGGAGTATTGGTCAGGCATGTTACAGAGAATCCCTTACTAGGAACTGAATTATGCCTACCCAAAATTCATATGTTGAAGTCCTAACCCTCAGTGTGACTGTGTTTGGAGATAGGGCCTGTGAGGAATCGATAAAAGTTAAATGAAATCATAAGGGGGGAGTTCTAATCTGTCTGGGCTGGCACTCCGATACGAATAGGAAGAGACACCAAAGCTCTGTCCCCACTATGTGAAGACACAACAAGAAAGCACCATCTGCAAGCCAGGAAGAGGGTTCTCCCAGAACCTGACCAAGCTGGTGCCCTGATCTCAGACTTCCAGCCTCTAGAACTGTGAGAAAATAAACTTCTCTTGTTTTAGCTTTGCAGTCTAATATCTTGTTTCTTTTATAATTTGATAGTGTTCATATGTTTGAATTTAAAACTATACTTTATTTTCAAAGCTATATGTATTACTTCAAAAAATCTATCAGGTAATATATTTTAGAGAAGTGTATTTTCCAAAGAACATACATTTGAAAATTTGGGGAATTTGGGATTTCACAGTTTTACAATATTCAGGAACATCTGTCAACTTTCTTCTTCTCTTAATAGTTTATGTTCCTTGTTTCTTGTGCTTATTTGGTTTGTATAAATTTCTAAATTAATCATTTAATTTGATACTAAATTTATTAATATAAACTGGGAATGATAATATAAAAATAATTTAAAACATATCCTGAAATAATCTTTTGCATTCCTGATCTTAACTAATATTTTCTCTTTTCTTACCATTTAAAACGAGTTTTTAAATAAATCCTATGAGTAATTTACTCAATTTACTCATTATTTTGAAGAACCAAGTTTTATCTTAAATGTTTATTCATTTTCCATTTTATTCCATCCTCTAGGTTTATTTCAGCATCCCCTTTTGCAAGTACATCCCCTTTTTATAGAAGAACATTTTTTTTAAGTTTATTTATCTATTTTGAGAGTGAGAGAGAGCGGGTGAGGGGCAGAGAGAAAAGGAGACAGAGGATCCCAAGCAGGCTCCACACTGACAGCAGCAAGCCCAATGCGGGGCTCGAACTCACAAACCATGAGATCATGACCTGAGCTGAAGTTGGAAGCTTCACTGACTGAGCCACCCAGGCACCCCTAGAAGAACATATTTTAAGAATAGCTTATGCCATTCCTATAGGAAGAAAACCAAATAATATCCAATTTGCTTAGCATAGATTGGTCTTTACTCCTGTAAGGGTCGTTAAGTCCATCATAACACATGAAAATGAATTGACCAGGGTGTAGCTAAGACAATTACAAATCAATAAACAATTGCCAGACTAGATATTCTATCACTGACTTATTTATCATTCAAATTCTGAAAAAAAAAAATCTTTCAAATATACAGAAAAATGCCAAGGTCATGTAAAAGATTTAGAAGGGATGGTTGCATTGGTTCTCTGCCTTTTATATAGCCATGCTTTCGAAAGGTTTATAAGAAGAACCAATAACTAGATTGACATTCAGGACTGACTCCTATCAGTCTGTCTACACAACACTGCCAGGGCAAGAACTTCTCTCAGATCCTTGCTTCCAGATGTGACTCACCTCACTGAAGCTCAGCCAACCTCTCTTACTTTAAAGAACTTCCTTTCCTCACAGTGC
Organism: Panthera leo; assembly: GCF_018350215.1. NCBI lineage: Eukaryota > Metazoa > Chordata > Mammalia > Carnivora > Felidae > Panthera > Panthera leo. The sequence goes on along the minus strand of NC_056682.1, from coordinate 79,723,491 downwards.
TTTCAAATTCTAATGAGATCTCCAGAAGTCTATTGCAAAATACCTGTGGCCCTTTACACACTTTCATCATTGGCTCGTAAACAACTCTTCTTTTGTCTTCAAACAGTCTACATGAGTTTCAAAGTTTTTTTTTTTTTTAAGTTTTATTTGACTATACAATTCTAGAGGATTTTGTATTTTTATCTAAAAGCCAGAGTTTTGGCTTTGAAGAATATCTTTTTGTACCTAAAGATATCTTCAGTTTACATTTTTGCTGATCATAGAGCTGACAAGTCTTGTAACAAATAACAAGTTGTCAACCTGACTAATCTTTGTCCTTAAAACATGAGACGAATCCCAGTAGGGTCTGTGAAGCTTCTTAACTTCACCCTCATGCTGCTAACGATGGGAGGTAGAACAAACAATCAAAAAGCACAATGTAGTAGGGTACCTGGGTGGTTGTCAGTTAAGCATCTGACTTAATTTCAGCTCAGGCCATAATCTCATAGTTTGTGGGTTCCAGCCCCACATTGGGCTCCGTGCTGATGGTGTGCAGCCTGCTTGAGACTGTCGTTTTCTCTCTTCCCTTCCCCCACTTGCATGTGCTCTCTTTCTCTCTCAAAAATAAACTAAAAAAAGTAATATTAAAAAAAACACACACAATGTAGCATGTACACATAACAGCATACTGACTGAGTAGCTTCCATTTTTCATCCTCTTTTACATTGCTGTTTTTGTTTTAAAGTAAAATCCCAGACATTAAGTTACTGCCTCCAGACAATGGGAAAAAAAAACAATAACCAGAGTATTGCTTTTAAATAAATATTAGACTGAAAAACATCCAGCTCCAGACTGTCTAGAAGCCCCTGAAGGGCAGAAGCCAAGTCTTGCTCATCTTTGTAATTTCTCCCCCTTGGGACAGTCATAGATGTGGTTCTTCACTCTTATTAACAAGGACTGGTTGCCACTACTCCACACAGTGCCTCCATAAAAATTAGAAGAAGGGGCACCTGGGTGGCTCAGTAGGTTGAACTTCCAACTCTTGGTTTCAGCTCAGGTCATGATCTCATGGTTTGTGAGTTCAAGCCCCATGTGCTGACAGCACAGAGCCTGCTTGGGATTCTCTCTCTCTCCTTCTCTCCCTCCCTCTCTCCCTCTCTCCCTCCAAATAAATAAATTTAAAAAGGTTTAAGAATGCCAACTAATTTCAATTTAGTATTTTATTTAAATAATTACACAACATGCTTTCTTGGTAAATACATTTATTACAGCAATTCTACTATTTATTTGTAACTGGGTCTCGTTCTATAAAAATGGCCACTTGGTTCAACTATAATTTTTGTGATATTGTAGACCTTAGGCCATGTTTAATAAATTTTCAGTTTGAGAATAAATTCTCCACTGCCACCAACAGACAAATATAAACTGAGAACCAGGTAAGTATTGGGTGTGCAGTGAATTAAGGCTGCACGATCATGTCCCATCTGTTACTCCTTACTATGTTCATCAGTCAATTTCAATTATAAATTTGTATGTACTTGTAGTAATTCATGTCTACAGTTTTTCGAAGTATATATGTCATCTAGAACAGAAGTTAGCCAACAATGGCTCACAAGCTGAATCTGACCCACCATCTGTTTTTGTACAGCCCATGAGCTAAGAATGGCTTTTGCATTTTTCAATGATTAGAAAATTGTTAAAAGAATAGCATTGCATGACACTTGAAAACTTTATAAAACTAAAACTTCAGCATCCGTAAATAAAATTTTACTGGAACACAGCCAAGCTCTTTTGCTTATGTGGGGTCTATGGCTGCTTTTGTACTACGATGGTAGAGCTGACAAATTGAACAGAGACCATGTAGCCCACAAAGCCTAAAATATTATTATCTAACTCTTTTGCAAACCCCTGACCTAGAACTCTGAAAAGGCTGTGATAGTCTTTTTTTTTCTTTTTTAGCTTTTAAAAAATTTTAATTCTAGTATAATTATCATGCAGTGTTATATTAGTTTCAGGTGTATAATACAGTGATTCAACAAGTCTATAGATTACTCAGTGCTCATCTGTGATAGTCTTCTAATACTGAAAACTTTTAAAAATGATAATCTTATTGTATCATTATTACATATTAGTAGTAATGGTTATATTATGACATTATTGCTATATGCTATTATTTTGTATTATTATGATCTATATTTACTGAATTAATATTGCATGTTATTATTCTTTGTAAGTCTATACCATTATTCTATCTATCTACATATTTAGGTATTTCCAATTACATCATCAAGCAGTTTCCCAAAGAGCATCACACGCTGCTTCTCACATAGTTTTTAGTGACACAATGCTATCAGTTGATTCTCCCTCACATATTTCACAAAGGTTTTCAAGTTTTTTTACATTTACTAAATGGGTTTTAAATACAATTCAATGTTCAGTTGAAGTCAAAAAGTAGCTGGTTAGTTCTTGAAAGATAATTAAAATTTAGTGGTGTCAAAAATATTTTTTAACTATATTGTTAGCTACCAGGTTTAAAGAATGCACAGATAAGAGGATTAAAGGCTCTTTTGTGCAATCTGTTTTTTCTATATATACTTTTCATATTATCTGTCCTTAAGACATGAGGCTAATCCCAGAGGGGTTTATGAAGATTCTCAAATTATTTTTGTCTTTAAAATTGTATTTTAAACTGTTTAGTCCATAAGAAATGCACATAATTCTTTAGTTAGTTAACAAAATTCCAAACCAAGAATTGACATTTAGAAATATATGCATCTCTAGAATCCACAAATCTAATAGTAATTTCTCTTTATTCTATTTGGCATACATCAGGGATTGTGTCCAAAATAATTAAGTTGTGTTTTGCATTTCTTGTTATCCAAACAATTCTGCTATAATTTTATAATTTTGGCTTTGTATTCCACCCCCTAAGAAGTATGATATGTTGCCAATGTTTGTATTCTGTGCATATGTCTTCTATGGTATTATAAAATTCTGCTATTGTTTCTAAAAAATACAGCAAATCACCATTGTCTTATTAAGTTTCTTGAATAATTCTCAATGCTAGACATAGCCTTGCCAAAACCTGAACCATACATATTAAGAGGCCCATCACAGAATGCCAATATTTTTCTCCTTTCCAAGTAATCTCTGTTTAGTACCAAGAATTATAACATTTTTCTATAAGATTTCAATTTTGAATACTTCCATTACTGTTGACCGGCATTTTCCTTTTTTCATGTTTACTAAGAATATGTAATAAAAGCTCATAGTCATTTCACACTTTCTTTCATTAGTGGATTTTTTTTCTATCCCAAGGCATTTATAGTAGAGACAAAAGACAAATTGACTCGAGGTAGAATAACATATTCTAATCACTTTTGGCATTTGCAAGAACCTGCATATACTCATTTCTGAAATATTTTTACCTATTAGTGTCTTTGGGACTGTTATATTTTCTTGCAAGAATTGGATACTTTTCAACAAGAGTGGTATGTCTTCTTGTTTCATATTCAAATTAGATGACCATGAACCTAATCTGCAAATATAATATTCAGTATAGTAAGTTCTTTTGTGTTTTTTCCTCTTCAAAGTATTCTTGAAATTCTTCATTTAGAATTGACACTGAAGTAGAATTAACATCTGCTCCATTAATAACATATCTATGGTCCATTTTGCTGAAAATTATGGTTCTGAAATCCTTTTCTTTTTGTTCTGTCAATCCACCTATTATTTCTCTAGAACATTTATTTAACCAACCCAAATTTCTCTTTAATTTTCTTTTCTGAAAATTTCCCAATTATTCATTATATGATACTAATAAATAATTTAAATTTTCTTTTCAACATCCAAGGGGAAATAGCATCCTTTTTCAAAAATTTGTAACTTTTAAAAATATTATAAAACATGTCTCCAGATTTTTAGAGGTTAATTTTTGTAACAACATTTCTATAGTAACAAAAAAAAGCCAATATTATAACATAATTAACAAATTGTTACACGGTAATCTCTAATTGGTATCTATGCAAGACATACTTTGTAGATTATTAATAGAAATTGAATCATTACATAGTAATTTGTGTCATAAGAACTTGTAGATTAATTGGAAATTTAGCAGTACAATTTTGGTCCAGGAAACAAATAGCAGATGGTAAAAACTATAGCATATGATATCCATTAAGCCAGGGTACTAAAACCAATAGTGGATTTAAAAAAAAAAAAAAAAGATTTTCACCAGGATATTTAATAAGAAGCTCCTTGTTTATTTTTTTTTAATTTTTTTTAATTTTTTTTTGTTTGTTTTTTGAGAGACAGAGAGAGAGAGAGCGCAAGCAGGAGAGGGGCAGAGAGAGAGGGGAGACACAGAATCTGAAATAGGTTCCAGGCTCTGAGCTGACAGCACAGAGCCCCACACAGGGCTTGAACTCATGAACCACGAGATCATGACCTGAGCTGAAGTCAGACGCTTAAGCAACTGAGTCACCCAGGCGATTCATGAAGCTCCTTGTTTAAAGGCCCAGGTTATTGGATTAAAAAGTTTTATTGATTAAGCTCATTCCTCTTTTATAAGGTAAAGCATAATTATACATATCTTCTCTGTTATAATATGATACTGTACATCCATCTGTTGGAAATTTGACACACTATGCTGGCTTTATTTTTTAACTTTTCAAAATTTTTTCTTTTTATATGTATTTATATTTGAGAGAGAGAGAAAGACAGAGTGCGAGCAGCGGAGGGGCAGAGAGAGAGGGAGACACAGGCTCCAGGCTCAGAGCTGTCAGCACAGAGCTCTACATGGGCCTTGAACTCAGGAATCAGGAGATCATGAGCCAGACCAAAGTCGGATGCTTAACCGACTTAGCCATCCAGGTGCCCCCAATGCTGACTTTAATAAAGCAAAACTCCTTGCTGTCACAAGCCAGAAAATTGTCATAAAATATGCAGATCATCCATCTTTGGAGTGAACAATTAGGATAAAATAATTTTAAAATTTCAATAAAAGCATGTCTATATGTGAATGGAACCCCCATTGCTATGACACCCTATTGATTAGATTAGACACAATCTAATCAATGTGAACAGCAGCTATCTATAAGAAGAAACCTGGAAATATTCTCCAGTTCCTACTGACCATGTAGATAAATAAATATTTGTTGAATGAGTAGCACCTAGTGCCTAATTTGAACATTCACTTTTGTTTTCTTTCTCATCTCATCTCCATCCTCTTTCCCATTTTTGTTTCTTTTTTTATTGTAAGTCAACTTTAAATGTTATGACACAGACCTTGGAGCCTCAAACTTCTTCATTAAACTTATACCAGTGCTGAAAGTTGAGATTGTTCTGGGCAACATTAAGCATTTTATGCCACTCAAGACGATAATGAGCCAAGTCCAAGCAAAGAATAACTTAAAAATATGGAAGATTGACTAGTCAGTTGTCTTGGAATATCTTTGTATGATGACATATGGTATCTATACTTGTGGTAATCATAGCATAACATACAAACTTGTTGAGTCACTATGTTTTACACTTGAAACTAATGTGACATTGGGTGTCAACTATACATCACTCTAAAACAAGAAATTAAAAATATGGAAGATTGAGTAAATGCTAATAACTCTATATTTTGCTGAGTTGCCCATATAAACAGTGAGGAATACAACTATAGGGATCTAAGAAGAGATTGATTTTTAATGTGAGATAATAGTAGGTCACAAAAAAAAAGGTAAAGAGGTAATAATATGTCTCCAAGAGCATAAATTCAACCCTTAAAAGAATGTATTAAGCAAATGCAATATTCAGCAACTGGGCACCCATCCTAGGAGGAGAGATAAGCAATATACAAATTGAGCCTATATTGCTGGAATATGTGATATACAATGAAATAGACAAGGTGCTATGGGAAAATAAAAGAGAACAAAACCACTTTGACTAGGGAGGATGGTGAAAATTTCATTAATTGATTAACCAAATACTTACAGAGGACCTGCAATGTGCAGGAACTATTTTTAGTGCTAAAGCCAATGAAGCAGCAAAAACAATCACCCTCGTGAAGCTTACACTCTACTGAAGGAAGCAGACCACAAGTAAATAAAAACTAAAACATCTTTCAAACAGTGCAAAGTGCTCTGAAGAACAACAGCAGCAAAAGACAGGCATGTGCTAGAAAAGTGCAATTTTAGATAGGATATTCAGGAAGGCCTCCTAGGGAAAGCAAAGTTTTAGTGGAGCCCTGGAGGAGGCAAAGGAATAAGTCATGTGAGTCTTGTGGCTATCATGCAGGTTAAGGTAAATTTATAATTTTTGAGGGTTTAAAAAAAATACACAAAAGGACAAGGCCACCCTGTAGTACATGCCCAGGGCCCTAGGCTTCAAAACATCTGGATTTAATGACATCTGACCTTCTTTCCAGCTCTGAAACTCTCTGTCTTGGAAAAGGGAAGTGCTTGTGCTAGAGTATGAATGGTGAGTTGGAGGAATGACATATTCAAGGCACAGCCTGAAGGCCAGTATGGCTGGGATGGAGAGGAAGTCAAATTGTATGGACAGAGAAAAAACAAGGGACAGATTATATAGGACTTCGTGGACCACTGTGGGGGCTTTCCTCCCAGTGACAAGGGAAACAATTAGAAGTTTTGAGCAGAGGGGCACCTGGGTGGCTCAGTCGATTAAGCGTCCAACTCTTGAATTTGGTTCAGGTCAGGATCCCACAGTTGTGGGATGGAGCCCACATCAGGCTCTGCCCTGAGTATGAAGCCTGCTTGAAATTCTCTATCTGTCTCTCTATCACTGCTCTTCCCTGCCCCTGCTCATGCTCTCCCCCTCTTTCTCTGTCTCTCTGTAAAAAAAAAAAAAAATAACTTTTTCAAAGAAGCTTTGAGCAGAGAAGTGACACAGTGTGAGAACAGACTCAGGAGAAGCAAAGATGAAAACTGGAAGACCAGTCAGGCAACTATATCAAAACTCTGGACTGCCAGTGATAGTGGTTCAGACCAGGGTGACAGCAGTAGAGGTCCAAAGGGCTCATATATGAATACTTAAATTTCTCAACAAACATCTTTTGAGTACCTAACAGACGGCAGGTACTGTATCTAACCCAAGGGCTAGATTCAGGATTTGGAATCCCTTGCATGGACCCTCTGGACTTCATTATCAATAATTCTAAACTCTATTGAAACCGAAACTATCCCTCACTAAAATATCCCTCATTACTATTTCAGGCCATATTGACCTCCTGCATTCAGAGTCCAGCCTATCGCAGACTACCTCTTGCTACAAACCAAGTATGTGATGACTTGAACTCCCTCCTCTCCATTGTCCATAAAAGGCACAGGTGGAAACTTTCATAACACATTTGGAGGAAAGCACCCAACCAGCCCGGACACCTAATATTAGAGTGTATATGAAGAACAGTGCTGAAATATGAAACTCTAAAGATAGGCTTGGCCTGGGGGTGGGGGTGGTCACTGTTTGACATTTGGGCTTTATCCTTAGGTCAAGACTAATGGACACAGGTCTTTTACTGCATGTTTTTTAACCAGTGCAATAAATTGGATTATGTTCAGCAGATATTCACTCATTTTTCCTAGGATCATACACTTGGTTGTTTATCAGACAAGTTTAACATATAGAACTGCTGTAATCTTTCCAAATGAAGGAGGAAGAACCTCATACATCTGAGAAAATTAGCCCCAGGCCTAGAGAGAAAAGTGTTTCCAGATCCTTTTGCATCACTTTTACCCGTGGGATAAATTTGTTTTAAATAAATTTTTTGTGATTCTTCCAAAAACCATGTGCACGAATTATCACATCTACCTACAAGATACCAAATTTGGAAGTAATAAAACCAAGTACTAGTCAATTGCATGATCAGTTTTTAAAAAATTCTTGATTGGGACACCTGGGTGGCTCAGTTGGTTAAGGGTCCAACTTCAGCTCAGGTCATGATCTTGCGCAGTTCATGAGTTTGAACCTGCTTGGGATTCTCTATCTCCCTCTCTCTCTCTTTCCTCTCTCTCTCTTCTCTCTCTCTCTCTCTCTCCATCTGCCCCTCCCTCACTTTCACACTTGCACTCCCTCTCTCTTTCTCTCAAAATAAATTAACTTAAAAAAAAGAAAAAAGAAAGAAATGTCCTGACTGATTTGTACTAGATTGGAAAACTCACTGCAGTAAGACGTTATATATGCCTTAGGCTCCCCATTTAAAATGTGAAATATTTTTTACAGAGTACACAAGCACAGAGATGCTACCTTAGAAAGATAAAAGGAGATTCGAAAGGAAAAAGCTATTTTTCCCTACCAAAGACCTCAATATTTTAGACAGTAATGTTAGCAACTAATTAAGTTTACATGGAATAATAACAACAGCGACTCTTTTTCAAGTAGTCTATTTATAGGCACAAGCACACACAACCTATTTTAAATTCACAAAACCTTTTGAATAGGTATTATTGCCATTTTACCAGTGTCAAAACAGAGGCTCCTCAGCCAGTGTGAGGAGCTTGTCTGAACTCACACAGATAGCTACCATTCCTTGTCATCTTCCCGTATGGAATCCACCAAAACATCTCACGTGGAACATGGTCATCAGTACACTTTGCTGGACTTCAGAACATTCTCCACCCCCTACATTATAGAGCAACGCTTCACAGAAGAAGTATAGGACGTGGATTTTGCTATGAAGCTTGTCACTCTAAGTATTTGTTGATCAAGTGATTGCAAAGTTAAATGGCACAAGTAAAAGGTTATTAGGAAAAGATTATTTTCGCCTGTCTCAAAGTCTGAAATACCTCCTTTGACTAACCCTACAGACTCCCTGTCTTTTTCATGAAATGTCAACAAAAAAGAAAAAAGATGAGTATAAGCTACTTTGAGGAAAATGAAGATGAAACCACACGACACTTGAATAAAGTCACAGATTGCTCTCTAAGCTTTTTCAGTCAAAGATTCTATATAAAAATGAGGTACTTTGTCTATCCCCCAACCAGCCCTCAGCTTATGCTGATAACTGATTAGCATGTAATAGGTTGACCTCAGCTCCTCCTCTGAGCTTTCCTCTTTGTGACTAGTGAGAACCTACTTTCTTAGGACATGCCCATGCTCGATCTTTCTTGGGCTCTTGTCCACATTTCACTAGCCTCAAAATTTAATGGCAACTCCATGATGAGAATATGAATCACACATGTTGAAGTTACAGATTCTCCAATATTCTTGAGCAAGCTAGGCCTTATGTTTTATTTGGCCCAGGCAGACTTGACTAAAGGGCATGCCTAATGTTCAGTGAATCTAAAGAAGAGCCGCCTTATAGCCTTATAGTTTCCTTGTGGTGATGCATTAAGGTTTAAAATACTTCCATTCTTCATTGTTTTCCTTATGCTCTTCAACATAAAGACAAACCCAAAGGTTTTGCCTACCTGATAAGTAATTTTTAATAATTATTCTTTACATCAATTCAATAAGAGTTCATCAAATTTATTTTTTTCATTGAATAGAACTACCAGCACAGCAGATTTTTCATGCTACAGCTGTTTATGTTGATGCTATAATGACAAAACACAAAGTACTGTATAGATCCAAAATAAAATAAATCATAGTCTCCAACACCCTATGTGATAAGACCATGCCTTCTTTTGACCTTGCCCCCAGCACTCCTTTACATGATTGTTCTTCCCCAACCACACCATCCTTTCTGTTCCTCAGAGAAATCGAGTTTGTTCCTGTTGGGGGCCTCGCCACCTTGCTGCTCCCTCTGCCTAGAACACTCTGCTCCCAGGTTAGATGTATGGTTTGCTTCTACTTGTCACTCATGACTCAGCTTACGCATCACACTCAGACCTGCTTTCCCAGGTCACGCCCCCACACACAAAACAAGGCAATCACTCTCTCGTTGCAGGTCTGTTTTCTTCATAGCACTATTCACTATCTGAAGTAGCTTGTTCATTTGTTTGTTTAGCTGTTATCTGTCTATCTCCCCATCTAATATAAGCAGTCTAAGAGCAAGGTCTTACCAATTTACTTCTTCTCTGTATTGCTTACCAATTTACTTCTAGAGAATAGGACATTTGCCTAACAGAGTACTCAATGAATATTTGCTGTATGAATGAATTAACAAATGAACAAATGTATGAATGAATGAATGGTTTCTATGAAAGTTGTAGCAGAGCCACTAACACTAAACATATCCCAGGAGTTATGACAAATCAGCAGTCTCCTACAGTGGTGATGAATAACTTGGAGAACTAGATTCTATCCTTGATACTCATCCTTATGTTTAGCCAAACTCCAAACAATGAAGAAAAGAAAATTCTAGAAGAAACCATGTCTAGGTTTCTCTCCTTGTGCCAAAAGATGATATTCCTAAATAGAAGCCAACAAATAGAGACCCATCACGTAGTAGCTATGTACTTTCTTTCTTCATAAAGGAATTTTTCCATAAGCAAGCAATTCTTAGTTTTCTCAATTTAATGTATTCCAAACACTATTTTTGCAGTCTACTGGGTATAAAATTTCAATGTACATAGTTCATTCTTTGGTTCTGCTTAATCTTGATTAATTTCTAGAAATTTCCATTTGCATGTTCTCTCTCTCCCTCTTTCCCCTCTGTCCTCTACCTCTACCCCATCCTTTCCTCTCTTTTCTCTCTCTCTCTCTCTCTGACAACATATGCCTAAATTAAAAATAAAAAGAAGGATTTATGGGCCATAAATCAAGCATAGGTATATCTTGAGTAATCTCTACAGTCAGAAAGACAAAGAAAATAATCGTGTTACATTAAAAAATGTTGGAAAACTGAACTAGAAAGATGTCTCTTTTGCCTAAAGAAAAGCCACTCATAGTGGCTGCCTGACATTTTTTTTTAATTTATGGAGGCAAAAATATTTCTTTTCTATTTAGTGCTGTATATAGAAATTTAATAATTCAATAATTAAAAGCTGGTTATACTTTTTGTTATCATTCAAACTGTTATAGTCATATATATAGTACATTTTACTGTTTTATGAAGAAAAAAATTTTAATATTTACCATTTATCTAAAATGTCTGTTCGCCTAAAAATTCACAAAAATAGCAATATAAAAATTAAAAATTCTCTTTATTTAGAATTTAGAACATTCAAGATTTAATGACCAACATTTAACAAGTAGTAATAAGAGTGATAAAATAAATAAAAGAGAAATAATTTCTACCAATGTAAATGTCTTCACATTTAGGCAATTTTGACAAATTGCCACATGGAAAAAGTTTAGCCGGTACATTGATAAAAAACATATATATATATATATATATATATATATATATATATATATGCACTATGGGCAAGGAGTCAAAATTTTAATTACCTAGCATTTCCTCTACAGAATGAATTTCTCCAGCTTTAACATGCTTTATGCCCCATTTATAAGCTAACACTATAACCTGTCCCTAAGCTAATATTCAGATAAAATGAGGCAATTTGATGACTCAAATTCATTTTCCCAAACCCTTAGCCTTTGGCAGGCAAAAACCTAAGTGTGCTAACTAATCTTTTCAACCTAATCTCAAATGCATATAGCTGGGTTTTTGTTGCTTAAAAACTGCATTGCAAAAATGGCATGATGACTTCCCCCTCACCACAAGAACTTCTGTGCCTATTTTCACTCAAAAAGTGCAACTATCACACAGATATTTTAAGACTAGGTCACCCATTGTCATATTAGGCTAAGAAATATTAGATGGGGCCTAGTTGTGGCACTAATGAGATTCCCATCCCATGTAAGCCCATAATGTGTCTTCTCTTTTATACAGTTGTTCCCCCTTATCCATGGGGGATCTGTTTCCAAGATCCCGAGTGGACAAATGCCTGAAACCATGGATATTGCCAAACCCTATATATACTATGTGTTTTCTTATAATACATACCCATGATAATGTTTAATTAACAAATTAGGCACAGAAGAAATTAACAATAATACTAATAAAATAGAACAATTATAACAATATCCTGTCATAAAAGTTATGTGACTGTGGTTTCTCTCTCAAAATATCTTATTATACTGTACTCATCATTCCTCTTGTAATGATGTGAGAAGATAAAACGAAGTGAGGTGAATGATGTAGGCATTGCAACATAGCATTAGGCCAATATTCACTTCAGAAGGACCTGAGGACACTTGAGAAGGAGGAACATCCGCTTTGGGACATGTTGATCGTGGGTGACTGAAACCAGGGAAAGAGAGACCACAGATAACGGGGGGACTACTATATAGACTGACAGCTGGTATACACGTATCTAGGAATTCACATAAAGTAAGACACTAAAAAGGAAAAACAGAGAGTCAAAACCCTAGTGACTGCTTTTGGCTCTAGTCGAGGAATAATTTCTAAGATACTAACTTCTATTGTTGACTAGCCTTTAAAGATAGAGAACAAAATTTTTTTTCAGAAAGTAGAATCAACTTTCTTGAATAGTTTCAATTGCAATGAGGTTAATAATAATGTGAAGCCTCCTGGCTATCACTTTAACAGAAATGCATTAACCAAACATATTTCAAGTGTACACATTTCAAGTCAGTAACGTTTTGCCAATTAAACTGTCTCTTTATTAATGCCAGGACTCAGAGTTTACAACAAGTTTACCTTTCTGACAAGGGAAAGAACATGTAGTAAAAAGAACTGTGGAACTACTATGCTATGAATAAATGCCCAAGTGAAAATTTTTTACATCATTATTATTTTTTAAGGGAGAGCTTGGGATCTAAGGTTAAAATATGTATAGCTTACAGGGATGATATGCAAAATCTTTTCAATACTTCATGAAAGTTTGTTTTTTGGAATTTAATCCAAGTTCACTTAATTCAGTGCTAAGAAAGAAAACAGTAACTGACAGCCGGTTTTCCTCTCTAACAGGCCAAACTCATGACCAGTCATCACACAAATGCCCATTAATTTAGATCACCACTCATTGTGTTATGAGTTTAGATGGCACACTGGCTTGGAAGGGGTGGATATGAATGTGTTTATGTGTGTGTGTGTTGGGGATTTGCTGTCTTGAATTTAGTCTGACCAAGCAATAGGACGGAAGTCTTTGTACCCCTGGCTGCATTTTTGTGTAAGAAGGACCTCCACTCAACCTAAAGGAATGTGTTTGGCTTCTTGCCACCTCTTTACATGTATGTCCATCTGTTTTTAAGTACAGAATCTATCCTGCCCCTCAGATAAGCCACTCCACTAAATCTTATGGATTTTACTAAATATTAGGATAATTAGGACAATAGGGAGGTACACATCAATGTTACAATCTATATTTCCACTTAAGTTAAGAATTTGGTCATTCAGGCACCTAGGTGGCTCAGTCAGTTGAGCATCTGACTTTGGCTCAGGTCGTGATTTTGGGGTTCATGAGTTCAAGCCCACATCAGGCTCTCTGCTGTCTGCACTGAGCCTGATTCAGATCCTCTGTCCTCCTCTCTCTCTGTCCCTCCATCACTTACACAGGCTCTGTCTCTCTCTCTCAAAAATAAATATTAAAAAAAAATTTGGTCATTTGACTCTATTGAGTATTTTGATACACACAGTGATGAGCAAACTATTCAGGGTCCTTATGTTCACAGGGCTTATAAAAAAAATAATGCTAAAAGAGAAGTCTTATACCTTTTCCTAAATATATTTTCATCACAAGAGTATTTTTTCTTTATATCTTCAAATTAGCTTTGGGTTGAAAATCCAAGGATAGACAGTAGCTATTTGTCAAAAAGAATATGGAAATATCTAAAGCTGTCCAGAAAAGAAATGAACCACCTCAAAGGCAGGGCTTATAAGGTATACAGCCATGTGACTTGGGTTGTCAATCAGTCAGTGTTCAACAATGTAACTGAGTGACTTTTAAGATCCCAGTGAACCCTTTCTGAAATTTTTAAACTACTTTTCTAAATACAGAGTAGGGAAAATTGAAGTAGACAGCATGGAATTATCCCAACTGATAGAAACAGTATTAGCAACTCATCACTGTCTTCTTTCTCTCCACTCTATATTTTTTAATTGGTCACTTTTCCATTCATTAATTCATTTATTTAGACAACAAAATTTTTAGCACTAGGCCGAACCCAAAAATTCTTCAAATGAACATTATGTCTTATAAAAGGTCCAGGGGCGCCTGGGTGGCTCAGTCAGTTAAGCATCCAACTTTGGCTCAGGTTGTGATCCCATGGTTCATGAGTTCAAGCCCCACATTGGGTTCTGTGCTGACAGCTCAGAGCCTGGAGCCTGCTTCTGATTCTTTGTCTCCCCTCTCTCTGCCCCTCCCCTGCTTGCACTCTGTCTCTCTTTCTCTCTCAAAAAATAAATAATAAACATTAAAATTTTTTTAAAAGGTCCATTTCTTGGGTTTTAAAATATATCTCCTTAATATACACTGGGAAGAAGTCTATATTTATATCTATTGGCTAATGAGTTTATGAAGTAAGGGATCTACTCGATAGGGGATGGAAAAATTTCACTGTTATCCTTCAGAGAACAGTCTAACCAAGTTTGGTTTTCCTTTTTTTACTTTATTATTGTAAAATATAATACACATAAAGAAAAATGCATAAAACAAAAACTTAACAAAGCATTATACAACAAACACCCATGTATCCACCACACAGGTCAAAAAATACCATTCCAAATCAATTCCATCACTCACCTAAATGAAATTTTCCTGTTTTTTATGGTAATCATTTTCTTGCTTTTCTTTAAAATCTTATCAACCATTATACATCCCTAAACACCATAAGTTTTGAACTTCATAAAGACGGCAACATACAGTATGCATTCTTTTGTATGTTTTTGGCAGCTTACTGATGGTGTGATTTGTCCACGATGTCCCATTCAGCTATAGTTCTTCCACTTTCTTTAATGAATAGTGTTACAATGTATAAGTACATACTATTTATGTGTCCTGTTTCTATTAACAGGAGCTTGGGATGCTTTCTCTTGTTGGGGCCATATTGAATCCAGCTACCGTGAGCATTCTTGGACATGCAGGACATAAGCAGGAGCATATGCATTTCAATAGAAGTCTAACTGCTATGTCATGGAGATATCTTCAGTTTTAGAAAATATTGCCTATCTATTTTGTAAAAATTGTACTAATTACATACCCACCAGCTATGTATGAGAGGTTTTGTTTTGTTGTTTTTCATTTTAAACATTCTGTTGGGTTTGTAGTGCTATCTCATTGTGATTTTAACAGGCATTTCCCTGATTATTAATGAGATGAATCACTTTTTTATATGTTTATTCAATATTTCAATTTCTTTTTTTAAATTCTCCTTTCAAATCTTTTTATACTAGGTTGTCTGCATTTTTAGTGATTTGTAGTTTTTTAAAGTACACTGGATACAAGCTTTTTATTGGTTATAGATGCTGCAAATATCTTCACTCATTCTATGGCTTGCCTTTTTCAGTCCCTTGGTGGGTATATACTATATGTAGAACTAAATGTATAACAGCATTAGAACAGATGGTGGGAGTGTAATGAGAATTGTTTTCAGTATAATAATTACTAAATTATGATATCAATTCAAAGAGGAAAATGATAGGATAAATGACATATTTTAAGCATTTGAATAGCCTCTAAAAATTAATGAAGAAATATAGCTAGAAAAAAGAGAAAAGATGTAATAGAAAAACCTTCTCAATTAACCTAAAAGAAGATAAAGAAATAACAAAAGACCAAAGAACAAAGGAAATAGGAAAAAAATTATAATTATACTTGGAGATTTTATTGCCCATTTTTCATAGTTGATTAAAGCAGGAAAAAAACTTGGGCTATAAAAATGTGACCAATATGAGTAAGCTAACATTTATACAGCACTAAACCCAACAACAGAACACATATCCCTTTAAAGTGCACATGACATGTTCACTAAGATATTTCAATAAATTTCAAAGAATTGTTCTGTAACTGCAGTGGAACTGAATTAGAAATCAACAAAAATAAGATACATAGAAAATCCTTAAGTATTTGAAAAGAAGACACAAAATAAGACATGCCTATAATGTAAACAGATATAACCACTGTGGAAAACAGTATAGAGTTTAAAAAAAAAACTAAACTAAAAATAGGGGGTGCCTGGGTGGCTCAATTGGTTTAGCATCAAACTCTTGATCTTAGCCCAGGTCTTGATCTCAGGGTCATGAGTTCAAGCCCCACACTGGGCTCTGTGCTGGATGTGAAGCCTACCTAAAAAAAAATAAAAATAAAAATAGAACTACCATATGCTACAGTAATTTCACTACTATTTTACCCAACTCAAACAAAAACACTAATTTTAAAAGATATATGCAAGCCTATGTTATTACAGCCTTATTTAAAATAGTTAAGATATGGAAGCAACTTACATGTCCATATATAAATAAATGGACAAAGGAAACAACAAACAAACAAGCAAAGAAAATATAAACAGACTCATAAATACAGAGAACTGAAGGACACCAGAGAGAAGCAGAATGAAGGAACCAGTGAAATAAGTGAAGGGGATTAAGAGGTACAATCTTCTAGTTATAAATAAATTAGATGAAAAGTACAGCATAAGGAATATAGTCAATAATATTGTAATATGTAATATGTAATCTGTAGTATGTATTGTAATAACATTAAATGGTGACAGATGGTAACTATACTTACCGTCGTATATAATGTGTAGAATTACCAAATCTATATTGCACAAAAAACTAATGTAACATTGTGTGTCAACTATATTTGAATAATAAAAAAATGTTTTAAGCTATTTGAGTGGTCAATTAATACATTAAAAAAATACCCAGTATCATTAGTCATCAGGGAAATGCATAGTATAGCATAGCCACAATGAGATATTACTTCATACTTACCAAAATAGCTAAAATTAAAAAGACTGATGATATCAACTGACAGTAAGGTTACGAGACAATCAGAAATACAATATGTCTGGCAGTGCAACATGGTACATTTTAGAAAATAGACAATTTCTTTTTTTTTTTAATATTTTTTAAAATTTTATTTATTTATTTTGAGAGAAAGAGAGCATGCATGCAAGCAGGAAAGGGGCAGAGAGAGAGAAGGAGAGAGAGAATCCCAAGCAGCCTCAACACTGTCAGTGCAGAGCCCAAGGCAGGTCTTGAACTCACAAATTGAACCATGAGATTATGACGTGAGCTGAAATCAAGAGTCAGACACTTAACTGATTGAGCTACCAAAGCACCCCGAAAATAGAAAATAGACAATTTCTTAAAAAGTCAATATATACTTACTTCACCTTTTAAGTCAATACTTTAACCCAATACTTTCACTCCTAAATTTTTACCCAAGAAAAAAAGAAAGCATATTTCTACAAAAGGAATTATATAAGAATATTTATAACAAGCTTAATTATAATACCCAAAAATTGGAAATAGACCAAATGTCCATCAACAAGTGAATGGATAAGCAAATTGTGTTATAATATTATAATTGAATACTTATAGCAATGAAATGTTATGAACTATTAACACCAAAAACTGTATAAATGGATCTCAAAAACACTATAGTGAGTGAAAAAAGCCAGATACCAAAGAGAACATGATATTGATTCCATTTATAGATTCTATTTCTAGAACAAGTAACTCTATTCTTTGGCAATCAAAATTTAATCTAATTATTTGAATAGGGTAAAGTAAACTCCCTAGGTTGATGGAAATATCCTTGTTTCTTGGTTCAACTATAGTTACATGTTCATATACATTTGTCAAAACTCACTGAACGAAAATCAGTTCATTCTAAGTAAATTATAAGTCAATAAAGTAGACTAAATTTTAAAAGACATATCATAGAAGGAAATTTTAGTAATAAATTTTAAAATAATGTGAACCAGATAATTATTTTCTTTAATCAAGAACAGCTTATCTCATTTTGCACTTTTTTTTGAGGCAAAATTTATATAACATAGAATTAACCATCTTAAACTGTCAGTACATTCACAATGTTATACAACCACTAACTCCATCTTCTTCCCAAAAATTACCATCATCCCAAAATAAAACCCTGTACCCATTAAGCAGCTACTCCTATTGTCCCCTCCCCAACCCTTGGTAACCACCAATCTACTTTCTGTTTCTACAGATTAACATATTCTGGATATTTCATATAAGTGGAATAATATAATATATGCAATTTCATGTCTGGATTATTTCACTTACTATAATATTTTCAAAGTTCATTCATAGTGTAGCATAGATCAGTATCTAATTCCTTTGCCAAAAAAAAAAAAAAAAGATTTTACTTTCCAGTAATCTCTACACCCAATGTGGAGCTCAAATTCACAACCCCGAGAACAAGAGGTGCATGCTCTATCGACTGAGCCAACCGGGAACCCCAGTACCTCATTCCTTTTTATGGCTGAATAATATTCCATTGTGTGTATATAGCATAATCTGTTTACCTAATCATCAGTTGATGGACATTTGGATTGTTTCCATCTATTACCTATTGTAAATAATGCTGCTGTGAACATGGTGTACAAGTATTCGAGCAACTGCTTTTGATTCTTTTGGATATAAAACTAGGAGTAGCATTGCTGGGTGATATGGTAATTCTATGTTTAACTTTTTGAGAAAACACCACCTATTAGAAAATAGACAATTTCACCACCTACTTTCCACAGCAGCTGAACCATTTTACATTCCCACCACCAATGTAAGAGACATCCAATTCTCCACCTCCTTGCCAACACTTGCTCTTTTCCATTTTGTTTGTTGTTTTTATGTAGAGCGACCCTAGTGGATGTGGAGTGGTATCTCATTGTGGACTTTCCGTTATGGTTATATAAAGTTTGAATACAGATTCATCAACTAATTTCCTTGCCAAACAATTTTTGTTGCTGTCTTGGTAAGGAGTCCCCCCACCCCAGGTATATGCCACTTTGTATCATTTAACAACAATAAAAATGATAATAGCTAATATTTACATAACGCTTATTGCTTATTAGTAATATTATTGTTGCTGTTATTATTATTATCATTAATTTAACTCTCATTACTACTCTATGGGGTAGGTATTATTAGCTCCACTTTGCAGATGAGGACACTGGGGCACTAAGTGACTTGTCCAAGGTCTACAACCAGTAAATATTGGAGCCGTAATTCATATCCAGTTAGTCTAACTCCAGAGTTTGTTTTTTTCTGTGGTTGCCAGGCTATTCCCCAAAATGCTTGAAGCCCTGTAGGCCTTATAGAAATAAGTCTGGGTAGCATAACTTAATTACAACACGTAAGTTCAAAATTAGGCACCCATGTTATATATAAAATGCAAATGTGAGATTAACAACAACAAAAGGACTGTTGTTATGGGGTGCCTGGGTGGATCAATCATTGAGTGTCCGACTTTGGCTCAGGTCATGATCTCACAGTTCATGAGTTCAAGCCCTACATTGGGTTCTCTGCTGTCAACAGTGGGGACCCCGCTTCAGATCCTCTATCCCCATCTCTCTCTGCACCTCCCCTGCTCTGTCTCTCTCAATAATGAAAGGACTGTTGTTATATATGCCCCCTGAATGCACTCTCCACCTACCTCTCAGGTCTACTTTATTGAGTTATAATTTACTTATAATAGAATGAACTGATTTTAGTTCCGTGAGTTTTGACAAATGTATATGAACACTCTCAGGAAGGGTCAAATACCCTCCATCCCAGCTGGCCAGGTAAGGGGAGGACCAAAGGCTGGAGGACCCTAGAGGTGGCTTTCTGCTACCTGTTATGCCAGCCCCTCGGAGACCTGTAGGGGGCGCCATTCCACCTCACCATCTAGCAAGGATTTGGCTGTGAACTGCCAACCACCAACCACCCCAGGGAGCAGAGGCAAAAATCTGAGCAGAAAAGTAAGAAACTATCATCTTTAGCTTTCCTCTTTGGACCGTCTCCATTTTCCTTCAGGCCTCTGAGCGCTGGAAGCAGCAATGAAATTTCGTGTCTCTGTGTAAAGAGAAAAGGGGCCAATTTCTCCTCTACCTCTGCAACTCAAAACTTAGTTCCTAAGCAGCAGCTCCTGATTCAGCTTCCGGCTGATAGAAATTCTTCCATTAACCTCACCTCATATTTTAGGGTTTCAGATGCAAAAGAACACTCCTTTCAAATACCTCCCCATCCCCCCCAAAACACAATCAGTCTTCAAGTGATAAAGAAAACCAGGTTTTTTTAAACAAAATTTTGAAAGAATTCATTAACAGCAAAAATCATGAACCACTGCTAAGAATGTGAGCAAGAATTACCACAAAATGACAAAGAATGACTCAGAAGGTTTTATAATGTTCTTGAATCCCCCAGAGGGTCCAGAGAGCCCTGAAACCTTTGCCTTTCTCATGCTTGTCATTCCTGCCTAGACTGACCAGTGTCGGGTGGTGTTCTTGGTGTGTGGCCCTCCTATCTGAGAGAACAGGCCTGCTGTCATGGCCCACCACTGTCCAGAAAAGAAGGAAACGAACATCTGGTGAGTGCCTACTATGTGCCAGATGCCATACAGAGCACTGTACAGACATGAACAGTTGCAACAGATGAGAGAAGGGTCCTGGGATCAGGCAGACCAGGGTTTGATGTTCCATGTCACCTCTTACCAGCCAAGTGATTTCATCAAGCCACTTAACCGTTCTGCACCTCACCTTTTTATCTGTAAAACCTAATAGCTCATATGTCATAAGACAGTGGGGAGGGCTGCATTAGATAATACTTGTCAAGTGCTTTGCACATAGCCTAGAATAGAGCAATTACTCGAGCTAGAGTATTAGCTATTAATGGCAGCACTATCATTATTACTGTTACTATTGTTCCATCACCTCACTTTCTCTTCTTAGGCAAAGTCAGAAAAAAAACTCAGAATGGGAAGAACTTCTCAAGCTCTATCAGCTCTAAGTCAGCTCTTTCTAGGTTAATCCCAAGGGAAACTTTAGCCTGTAAGCTGTTCCATTCACCTAAAAGTGTCCCCGCCACCAGGAAGCATCTGAGTGCACGCTAGGCTTCAGTGCATTGCTCTGAACTTTAGCAATGCCTGCTCTATAATTGCTCAAACACAAGTCTCTGTAGTTCTTTCTAAATTGCCTTGTGAAAATAGGATTCAACCCCAAATGTAAACCTGTGCCACTCGCTGAAACAGTAAGTGCCATTACAACCGGTGCCACAGGTCAAGGGTAGACTCACCGCTAAAATAACTGACTGCCTCCTGCTAAGAGATGACATTGCTCCTGCACAGATAAAAATTCATCTCTAAGATTTCTCATCAATGATGGGTCAGTTGAAAACTTTTGCCCATTTTTAGAACAAAATTGGAATTGGCCTTTTATGGTGACTCAAAAGCAGACAGATAAAAAAAAAAAAAAAAAAAAAAAAAAGCAGACAGATAGTATCTGCAATTATTTGCTTCTTTGCATTTATGGAATTGCTGCTCCCCCAAAGCAGGTGGCCTGAAGCAAACTATGCCAACTGCTTCCAGAATAATCCATGTTTGTATGTTCACTCCCCCCACACACACTTCAAAAAAAAAAAATCTAGCAGGAACTAAACAGAAACAGGCACATGTAAAAAACAGGTCTCTGACGTATGCACTCCAGCCCACAGTAATCCAGATTTCTCTCCTCCCTTTCTGCTCAGTTAAATGTACAATTTTTAGCTCTTGTCTTGCTTGACTTTTTGAATACTTTCAGAAGCATTTACACTGTTGTGTCATGGAAACTTTACGGCTTAATGGAAACTGCCTCAACCCAGTTGTGACATCCTCCTCCCCAGCTTCTTTTGGCATCTCCCTGTCTCTGTCCCTTCATGGCTTCATCTTCCCCTGTGCTCCCCACTTACACTGTGGGTATTCCCCGGGATGCCACCTCAATGCCCATCTCCTTGCACTATCATGGCACATATAGCCTGCTACTAGGAGAAAGGGCATCTGAATGATTTCAACAACTCATGTAGAGAACATTCCAAAAACTTCAATCTTACTTTTTAAATAAAATATAAGCTGATATAATTACAAAAGCATTTATAAACCTAGAATAAGGCAACTTAAGATAAAGTCTCTAAATCATGCCCTGTTTATAAGAAGAAAGGGAAATAGCCTAGCGGGAAAATTAAATTGCTACAACTTCCCTGAAAGCAATTTAGCAATAATTATCAAAAAGTCTTTACAATGTCAATACACTTTGATGCAACAATTTTATTTCCACATAATAATTAGGAATATGTGCTAATATTCATCTTTTAAATTCTTTTTAATGTTTACTTGTTTATTTCGAGAGAGAGAGAGCTGGGGAGGGTCAGAGCAAGAGGGAGAGAGAAAATCCCAAGCAGCCTCCTCACTATCAGCGCAGAGCCCAATGCGAGGCTCAAACTCATGAAATATGAGATCTTGACCTGAGCCAAAATCAAGAGTCAGATGCTTAACCAACTGAGCCATGCAGGTGCCCCTGTGCTAACATTCATCTTAATGGTCAATTGAAAATGCATTTGAAATAGCCAAAAATTGAAAGCAGTCTAAATAATTCAATAAACAAAGGCATATCCATATAATAACATTAAAAATTTTTAATGTATTATTTCACGAAAAAAGTTTAAAATAGCAAACATATGTACATGTAGAAAACAAGAGGGAAATAAATGGAAATAAGTCATATCCAATAGTAATAATGATTGTTTCTTTGTGTAAGAAATGTGGATGATTTCTACTTTATTCTTTGAGTTTTTCTATATTTTCAAAATTCACTAAAATAGCATGAATTACTTTTATAACAAGGGAAAAATAAACTTTTTAGGGAATTTTTTTCAAAAAGAGGTTATATACACAAAGATGATATAATTACCATTCTCCTAGAATACTGACTCTTGTAAGATCCATACACTGAGATTATTTGAAATACAACATATTTCAGAAGGAGCTTTTTGATTAAATAGACTTTGAATCCTGTTTGAGATCAGTCTAGAGACAAACATCTAAGTGGAGATGTCTCACTTATCACAACTTACTATAGGTAAGAGAACAGCACCTGGATGACTCCAGAATTTGCCGGAAGATAACTTAGCTTTCTCAAACACAGTGAGATACATAGCGCAAATATGGCAGCCTTGCCTTTGGGATTAGAGCAGCATTATTTACCTTCTATCTATGTCACTAACTAGCTGGCTAGCCTGAGGGAAATAACTCAACACTTTTAAACCTCAAGGATTTTTAATTTGTGAAATAAGGACAAATCTTTTTGGGTTTTTTTCTTGTGTTTTTGGTTTTTTTGTTTTTTGTTTTTTTTGAGAGAGAGAGAGAGCACACAAGCAGGGGAGGGGCAGAGGGAAAAAAAGAGAGACGCTTAAGTAGGCTCCGTGCCCAGCGCACAGCTCAATGTGGGGCTCTATCTCACAACCATGAGATCATGACCTGAGCTGAAATCAAGAGTCAAATCTCAATCGACTGAGACACACAGGCACCCCAAAGGACAACTCATACCTCACACAGTGTGGATGTAGAAATTAGTTGATTCTTATTATTCATGGATTCCATATTTGTGAATTTGCTTACCCACTAAAATTTATTTGTAACCTCAAAATCAATACAGTGTTTTCATGGTCACTCACAAATATGCTCAGAGCAGGGAAAATTCTGCAACATGACCCACACATTTCCAGCAAGGTTGAGTAAGGGATACTCTGCCTTGTTTCAATTCTCATCAAGGAAACAAGTGTTCTTTTACAGTCTATTTAATGCCATGTTTTTCACTTTTCTGTACTCTTTGTTAGTGATTTCACATTTAAAATGGCTACCTAGTATATTACTGGTGCTGTCCAGTGTCCCCAAGTGCAAGAAGGCTGTGATGTGCCTTAGAGGAAAAATACATGTGTTAGATAAGTTTCATTCAGGCATAAGTCACAGTGCTGTTGGCTGTGAATTCAGTGTTGATGACTCAACTCTGTATGTTTAATAAGGTATCTTTAAACAGAAACACACATAAAACAAAATTACATATGATTAGTTGATAAAAATTTTGTGACCAGAGTCTCATAGGAACCTAACCCTGTATTTCCCCTAGGAGCAATGGTTCAGTGTTTGCTAATTCACTCCTCATGGCAAGTTTACAGACCATCACTACTGTGAATAATGAGAATAGACTGTATATACAATTCATTCCATGCTTTCTACAAATATTACATTAAGTGCATCATCAGCTAGATTAACACCATGCCTAGAATGAAGAAAAATGGGTAATCAATGTCTATTGAATAAATTTAATGTTGCCTTAAATAGAAACAACAGATGTCATAATACACCTATTTTTAACCAACATCAAGTTACGATTTCTGAAAAGCCTTAAGCATGATGGCTTTACAAACCTCCTTTGCCTGGGCTACAGTTGTTTGCAACAGTAGTTAATCTTAATTTCTCACAGGTCAATTTGCCCTTCAGTAACCAAACATTCTTACAAAGGAGAACATCCAAAACACTTTCAAAATTATGTTTTGGCCTAAAGGTAATTACTGATTCTCTTTATGGAGCGCTTTCTATCCATAAATAAATAAATAAATAAATAAATAAATAAATAAATTTAAATAAATAAATTTAAATAAATAAATAAAACAAAATTAAAAGAAATATAGCTTCTTTCCAGCCTAATCCATTCTCCTGCTGCAATTACAATGTATTTATTCGTGGTGATACACTGATTCTACAACATTCAACATCAGTTGAATCAGAAAAAGTAGCCAGGAACAAAGTTGTTTTTTAAAAAAGGGGGAAATATACATAACCTTAAACCATAAGGCATGTCAAAAAATTTTCAAACTGAAGAGCCTAAAAATGTGAGAGTCCTACAAAATACCACTACTCTTGAAAAGTTTCAAGGTCACAAAAGACAAGGAAAGGCAGAGAAATTGTCACATATTTGAGGAGCCTAAGGAGAAATGATAACTAAATGTGATGTATGATTCTGAGTTAGACCCTGAAACAGAAAAAGGACACTTTTGGAAAATAAGAAATTATAATAAAGTCTTTAGTTAAGGGGTGCCTGGGTGGCTTAATCAGTTAAGAGTCTGACTTCAGCTCAGGTCATGATCTCATGGTTCATGGGTTCAAGCTCTGCACTGACAGCTCAGAGCCTCGAGCCTGGTTCAGATTCTGTGTCTCCCTCTCTCTACCCCTCCCCCTCTCATGCTCTGTCTTTCTCTCTGTCCCAAAAATAAATAAACATTAAAAAAAAAATTAAGTCTTTAGTTAAAAATATTGTATCAATGTAATTTCTTAGTTTTGCAAATTGTGTCTCAGTTATGTCTGGTGTTAACACTACCGGAAGCTGGGTAAAGACTATGGGAACTCTCTGTGCTAACTTTGCAATTCTTCTCTAAGTCTAAAACTGAATTACAAAAAGTTTTGAACAGAGAGTAGGGGAGAATAAGAAAGGGAAGAGATGGCTCAACTACATTCAAGGTATGAATACTGAACTGAAGCCAGGTTGGGGGGGAGGGATGGACACACAGCTACTTTGGGTAGTTGGGCAATCCCCATAAGGGCCCATTATTTTGTTTAAAGAATTGACAGGAAGTAGTTCTTTACTCATACCACATGGGAGGACAATTCTCCCCAGAACCCTTAAATTCCTGTCTCTTGGAGGATTTCTTCTAGGCACCCTGAATACTGAGCACACCTCCCGGGCTGAAATGGTCCATACAGAAGAGTGACTTAGGAAGCCAGAGTTCTGAAAACATAGAGCCTATTTGGGTAACTGTTCTGCATCTGACAACTCAACATAAGGGCTATTTGTGGCATAACAGTGTTTTCCCTGGGCATGAACTTTTGCCTGAGAGACAAGTATCTCCAAATGTCCTTCTGTGAAAGCATAGGCTCTTGAGCCCCAGATCATGTCATAACATGACCATGACAATTCAAGCTCATAATTAGTACCTGCTACAATTTGTGCCCAAGTTGCTTTGAAAGCCTGTTGCTGATTAAAATTTTGTTTTTCTATAATTACTAGAGATCACAATAGTTATGATCTGAACATAGAGCAAGGAGATATTATTCCTTTCCTGAAAATACATCAACACTGGGGTTTCTTACTCTGAAATATTGGGAAATTTATTTTATTTTTCATAAGTTCCTTGAGCCAGCCCTTCCTGACAGCCAGCTGGTGAGTAAGAGGCATTCAGATCCGACTGCAGAGATTTAACTGCCCACTGTGCATCTATATGATTTTAGAACAGTTGTCATAATCATATTCTGCATCTATCCAAAACTATGAGAGCTCAGAGCTATATACCAAGGTCCGTCTATCAGATGCAAGAAATTCAAAGTACTGGCTTCAGAGTGTCACGAGTCATACTTCCTCAAACCAAACAAACAAACCAACAAACTCAAGGGTCCTAAATCTTAAGTTCTGCTTAGAAGAAATGCTCTAATTCTGGGACAGACAAGAGGCCTAGATAACCCAGGTATGTTCGCAACAATGATGGTGTAAGGCAGTAGCACAGCAGCAGTAGTAATGATAATGATAGGGAAACGCTAACACCGATCGAGCATTTACTGTATTCCAGGCACTGTGTTACACACTTGATGTGTGCTATCACTTGTAATCCTCCCCACAACCTTCTGAGGTAAATATGATCATTGTCCACCATGTAAATGATAAAGGAACTAAGACTTTATGAGGTTAAGTAACCTGCCAGAGCTCATAGGACTAGTAAACATAGGAAATGAACAAAATCGCCCTGACCCCAGAGCCTACCAGCTGAACCACACTGCCCTGCACTTAGCATTGTGCAACTTGATACATTCCAGGGTTCCTTGTTACCCTAATTTCTGAATCAACATGACCTCTCTGAGATGCTTTTAGGCAAAGTGAAGTGTTCAGAAACCACTTTAGTCCCTGGTCACTCTCTCTTCATGCCTCCCTAAATATACAGCTTGCTGAAGTCTCTAGTTGTGACTCCTGAAGGAGTCCTCATGGTTTCCAAGGCTTGAATTCACCAGGTAGGTTTATTTCCAATGTTTAAATGTGACTGCCTGCTCCCTGGTCCTCAGGGTTAGCCCTCCTCTAGGGATAAGAGCTAAAAGCCAGGAATAGGCTTGTTTTTTGGTCCTCCCTCTGCCACTAATTACCTCCCTGAACTTTGATAAGCCTCTTTATTTCTGTGGTTGGGTGTGTGTGTGTGTGTGTGTGTGTGTATTTCATAGAGATATTTCAAACAAAGAAAACTGTTTTATCTGGGCATAAAAATATTTAAGTATTTACTAAACCAAACTGACTGAGTAATGAAAAATCCTGGGAGTTGAGATTCACTCTGAGGATCTCAAAATCATCTCACTCAGCTCAACTCTCTACCCTTGCTATCTACATTACAAACACCACCCAGTCTCTTCTCTAATAGACACTTTTATAGCTGTGGGCAGGCTGCCAGTCTGGCCTGGTTTTCTTTTTGGGAAATGTCTCCTACTTTCCACGAGATTCTATTGAGCCCATCCATCTGTTATCCCCTCCAGACACAACACTCAGGCTGACCAATGAGAATAATTTGTCATCCTGATACAAAAACCCAAGAAGTGTTTGTCCAAGTCCTTTCTGAGGGATTGACATGGGTATTTCTTTTGTGCTTTGATTCCAAACTGTAAGAATCCCAGTGTTTGTGGCCACCAGGGACAGGTTGCTAAGGAGAAAGCCTAAGAATAAAACAGAGTAGTGACAAACAATACTGAAAGACAGAGAGAGACAGTGACAGAGATAGCAACAGGGACAGAAAGGTGACAAGATTGTTTGAACTCCTGGATCAAACTATGTCTGAAACCAGGCCTACCACTTGAAACTCCCAGTTAAGTAAACCAAAATATTCCCTTGTATATTTGGTTGTATGGGATTTTTGGTCCCATACAACTTGCAATATACAGTCCTAACCATTACAGTGGACATTAACAATGTCATGGATACCCAAGTCTCCTTCTTAATTCTTTTAATCTGTTGTTAATTGTTGAGAAAGTGTTAAAGTACGAAATAGTACCACTTCTCCTAAAAAAATAAATAAAATTCATGATTTCTCATGTACTATCCATGTGAAATGAAATTGGGAGATATAGAAAAATTGCAATAGTATGTTGGGTTAATTAAAATAATTAAGCCAAAAAGGCCCAGATGTGGTTAGCTTCAGAAATATTGACTAATGTTACATATAAATTAAATGTGCGTATTTAAACCCCATGTAATCTTTAAAACTGTGAGTGTGAGTGTGTGTGTATGTGTGTGTATACCTATCACTGATTTCCAAATTTATGTCTCTCACTTTGACCTCCCTTGCTGAACACCAGACTCATTTTTCCATTAGCCAACAGGACATCTCCCCCTCTGATGTCAACATGTATCCAATGTCCAAAAGAGAATCTGGTTCTCTTCAGAGTTTTCCTTTTCAATAAAAAAGAATCTTTTTTAATGTTTATTTATTTTTGACAGAGAGAGAGAGAGAGAGAGAGAGAGAGAGAGAGAGAGCGCATGAGCACGAGTGGGGGAGGGGCAGAGAGAGAGGCAGACACAGAATCTGAAGCAGGCTCCAGACTCTGAGCTGTCAACACAGAGCCCGACGCGGGGCTCAGACTCACGAACTGTGAGATCATGAACTGAGCTGAAGTCAGACACTTAACCAATTGAGCCACTCAGGTGCCCCAATAAAAAGAATCTTTAATTCCCCAATGGCTAAGGTGCAAATCTTAAAGTTATTCTTGATTCCTTTCCTTCTTTCACCTCACGTCTAATCAATAAATTTTGTTGGTTCTGCTTCCGGATGTATCCTGAATCCCCCACCACTTCTATCTCCACCATTATGACCCTGGTCCAACCCACAACACCTCTCAGATGGATAATTACAGCAGCTCTTAACTGAGATTTCTGCTTCCACTCTCAGCTCTGTCTAGCCAATTGTTTGCACAATAAGCAAAGGAACATCTTTTAAAATATAAATTTGATTATGTCACACCTTTCCTCAGAACCCTTCCATGACTTCCCATCACAGTCACAATGAGGCCAAAGTTCTTACCATGACGTATAAGGCCCAAGATGATCTGGATCCTCACAACCTCTGATGTCATCTTTTATTACTGCCTCTCTCATTCTTTTCCAACTGCACTAGCCTCTTTGCTATTCCTACAGTAAAGCAAGCATGCACTCACCTCAGGGCCTTTGCACTCCCTATTTCTTCTACCTAGAATGCTGTACCCCTCAGTTATCTGCAGAGCTTACTTTCTTTCTTTATTCACGTCTCTGCTCAAACGTCACCTCATCTAAGAAGCCTTTCCTAGCTGGCCTAAGATCATCATCCCCTCTTACTCTCTAGCACTTACTCTGCTTTATTTTTCTTCATGGGTCTTATGCTATGACAGTGTCATCATTTTCGTTTCCCTACTCTTTTATTGACTGATTGCCTTCTTTAGAATATAAACTCCATGAAAGGCAGGACATTTGTTTTATTTATGGTAACATCTCCAGCATCTTAGGCAAAACACGAAGTGAGCACATGCTAAATATTTGTTGATTAATGAAAGAAGAAATATTTGTAACATTCAAGACAGGCAAAAAGTTAATATCTCTAATACATGGAGAGATGTTCCAATCAGTAAGAATTTTTTTTCATTTCCATAGGAAAAAATGGGCAGACTCAGGCCCAGATCTTGGTGTTTAAATATGATCCTCCAGAAAAAGGAACCAGAGTTCCTTGGGAGAAGTGGCTGTCCAAGACTGGAGCACAAAAAAATACAAGATGAGCCTACATCGTTGTGCAGAACCATAAAAGAGGTACTCAAAAAATAAAAGGATGGGGTCATGTCAAAGAGACACAGGAGAGAAACGGAAGGAGTTCCCAGTAGCCAACCAAGAAGAATTTGAGCAACAAAATTAACATGGTATTAGGTTATAATCCAAAGTATAAAATAAGTATATGTGATTCCATACTGGTGCAAATAAATGGTTGAATATGTAAGTCAATGGAGGGAAAGAGAGAAATCATCCCTACAAAAAAATCCCCAAATAAAATATATAGATATTCTTCGCTGTTATGGGCTGAATTATGTCCTCCCTCCGTCCCAAATCCATACATTGAAGCCATAACTTGCAACACCTCAGAATGTGACTATATTTGGAGATGGGGCCTTTAAAGAGCTAATTAAGTTAAAATGTGGGTGTTAGAGTGGACCCTCATCCCATCTGACTAGTGTCCTCATAAGAAAAGGAAATTAGAACACAGACAAAGACACCAAATGTGCATACACAGGGAAACAGCCATGTTAACACACAGCAAAAAGGCGGCCATCTGCACGCAGAGGAGGGAAGCCTTGGGGAGACCAGATCTGCCAACACCTCAATCTCAGACCTTAAGCCGTCATAACTGTGAGAAGTAAATCTCTGTAGTTTAAACCACCTACCTGGTCTCTGGTATTTGCTCTGGCAGTCCCAGCAAACTAATACACCTCTCTTTTCAGAGGCAGTGCTTCAGCCCACCCCCACCTTGAGTGTGGGCTGAACTTAGTGACTTGCTTCCAAAAAATGGAGTATGGAAAGTGAAAAATAATCAATTTACAGAAACCTGGCAAACACCACCAGAACAAAATGATAAAGGTTAATAGCAGCAGTGCTAAGTCATGTGGACAGCATGTACCCCTCAATAGGTTATGAAGGGCAAGGCATTCCACCTCTGGTAAACTTCCTCAAATCCTGTCATCACAGCTAAATCATGAGAAAACATCAGGCAAATCCAAAGTGAGAGATATTCCACAAATATGTGACTAGTACTCCTCAAAACTATCCAAGGTCAAAAAACAAAGACTGCATGTCCAAAGACATACCTGGGGAGACTAAGGAAACATGAAGATAAAATGCAGTGGGGTACTCTGGATTAAATTCTAGGACAGAAGAAGGATAATAGTGGACAAACTACTGAAATCTAAGTAAAGTCTGAGGTTTAGCTAACAGTTATGTACTAATGTTGATTTCTTGGTTGTGACAATGGTACCACAGTAATGCGAAATGTTATGTAGGATATATAAGACTTTTCTGACTATCTTTGCAATTTTTCTGTAAACGTAAAACAATTCAAAACTAAACATTTATTTTCTTTCAGATGGACAAGGAGAATGAATAGGCAAATCACTAAAAAAATGCATATGGTCAAACTCCATGGAAATTATGGACAAACATAAGCAATCAAAGAAATGTAAATGATAACAATGAGTTATTTTTCACCCATCGGAGTGACAATGATTTTCAAAAGTGATAATACCCAATGTTTCTAAAAAGGTGTGGGAAAATATGTAATTTGCCACTGACATCTAATGTCTTTATCAAGTACATACTTCAATTCATTTCCCAAGGAAATAAGCAGGCAAGTACTGAAAATAATAACTAGCATTTATTGAACATTTACAATGTGTCCAAAATAGTACATATGTATTAGATCATTTGACTCTGATGATAATTCTATAAGGTAGATAATATTATCATCTATAAGGATGATAAAACTAAATTGTAATTTTTATAACAATTAGAATATTTATTACAGTAAGGGCCTCTTCCAATGAATCATTCCTCTCTGTATCTATGCCCTTGCATAATCCCCTCCACAGTGACTCTGGGTTTGGCCATGTCACTTGTTTTGTCCAATGAGATATAAGCAAGTGTCACAAATAGAGGGTTTCCCTTTCTCTTTCTTCTTTTGAAATCTTGCCACAAGGCTAAGAAATCCTAGCCTGCTAAGACTCAAAGTCAGTCAAGAGCCAGCACCAAGCACCAGACAGGGGAAGGTGGCTAAACTGAACAACCCAGCCATGGCTGAGCTCTCAGATGGCTTTAGCCACATGAATGACACCAGATGGGAGAGGGGGAAGACACACCAAGCTGAGCCCAGCCCAAAAGTTTGGGCTCACAGACTCGTGAACCATAAATGAACCACAAAATGGCTGTTTAAACCACTAGTTTGTTTTACAGCAATAGATAACTAATAGACAACCTTACAAGACTTTTGTTATAGCTAATTTATACATGAGGAATCTAACGCTTCGTTAAGTAGTCTGTCTGGTAAGTAGCAGAGCCAGGATTCACAGGGACATAGCTAATAATCTTAAAAGAACATTCTTAAACTCCGTGTTGCTCCACAGACCATTCATCTTAGTAAAATAACTGAAAAGTATTCAAAAGGGGTTTGTTTCCATAAATTCTGTTATAAATAGATACAATAAGTGATACAATAAACTACTGCTAATGATAGAATAGAATGCAATTATCCTCTCAGCAATATAAACCCATTGTTGATCTGAGAAGATAATCAGAGTTCACTTTTATTGGGTGTTACTACATGTCACACACTGTCCTTAGTGTTTTATGTGCTTTATTTCATTTGCTATTCACAACAGCTCTGTGAATATTGTGAATGGTTCTCATTTATTATTATTCTCAATTATTCCCATTTCCCATTTCCTTACAAATGAGGAAAATGAGTGCAGAGCAATTGAACAACTTGCCCAAGGTCAATTAGTAGCAAAATGGGGAGTCTGACTTCCAATAGCCGTGTTCCTAACCACAGCATCATGCTGTTTTTCCCGTAATGTATTTTTAGTTGAGAAATATCAGATTATGAAAACAATATGTGTTTCCATTTTGCTAACAAAAAAGAAAGTGTGGGTGGCTGTGTGGCCTCTGTTTATGTAGGCATAGGAAAGAATATGGAGGAACTTCTAAGCGCAGAGTATCAACAGTAGTTACTCCTGACTGGTAGGACTATGAATGACTTTTCTTCTATATATTTTATGCATTTTCAGATTTTTTTTGCAATAAAAGTTTGCAACTCTGATTATGGGAAATATACAACTCTTTTTAAAGGAAAATCTTAGTACTTCAATATTTAAAAATTATAAAATAGATTTTAAATTTTGCAGAATAAACGTAAAGTCCTATGTGACCATATTAAAAATTACAAATTACTTTGTAGCTATGTATGGTGCTGGGTGTTAACTAGACTCACTGTGATCATTTTGCACTATATACAAATATCTAATCCATATGTTGTACCCCTGAAACTAATAAAATGTTATGTGTCTATTACACCTCAATTAAAAAACAAAAAAAAGTACAAATTAAAAGTTAATTAAAACAATTCATCAGTTAAAACAATTTTTCTCATCAAATGGGCATCTTTTAAATGTTAATTCTCAGCTTGCAAGGGTCTTAGGAGATGCATATTTTCAGCTGCTGCCACTGGAAACATAATTGCCACAACCTCGCTGAAATTTAAGCTAGCAGTATGTATTAAGAAAGAATTAATATCACAAGCGTTGGTGAGGATGTGGAGAAAAAGGAACCCTTGTGCACTGTTGCAAACTAGTACAGCTACTGTGGAAAACAGTATGGAATTTCCTCAAAAAATTAAAAAATAAACTACCTTATAATCCAGTAATCACACTACTGGGTATTTACAAAAAAAAATACAAAAACACAGATTCAAAGGGATATATGCACCCCGATGTTTACTGCAGCATTATTTACAACAGCCAAACTACGGAAGTAGCCCAAGTGTCCATCGATAGATGAATGGGTAAAGAAGATGTGGCGTGTGTATATATATATATATATATATATATATATATATAGCATACATATATATAGAGAGAGCATATATATATATATATATATATATATATATAGTATATACATATAGTTATGGAATATTATGGAATATTATTCATCAATAAAAAAGAATGAAATAATGGGGTTCCTGAGTGGCTCAGTCAGTTAAGCATCCGACTTCGGATCCGGTCATGATCTCACAGATCGTGAGTTCGAGCTTCACATCGGGCTCTGTGCTGACAGCTCAAAGCCTGGAGCCTACTATGGATTCTGTGACTCCCTCTCTGTCTGCCCCTCCCCTGCTCACACTCTGTCTCTCTCTATCTCTCAAAAATAAATAAACATTAAAAAAAATTTTTTTAAAGAATGAAATATTGCCATTTGCAACAACATGAATGGAGTTAGAGAGTATAATACTAAACTAAATAAGTCATTTGGAGAAAGACAGATACAGTATGATTTCACTCCTATGTGGAATTTAAGAAACCAAACAAATGAGCAAAGGAAAAAAAAATAAAGAGAGAGAGACAAACCAAGAAACAGACTCTTAACTATAGAAAATAAAGTGATGATTACCAGAGAGGGGGTAGGTGGATGGATGGATGAGATAGGTGATGGGGATTAAAGAATGCATCACTTATCATGATGAAAAAATACAATAAAATAATAAAATAAAATAAATAAGCAAAAACAAAACAAAATAAAATTGCACAAAAAAGAAAGAATATTATATGAAACAGTAGCAATCACATCCTATTTATAATTCAACAAATTAAAAAAAACCCAAACTCCAACAATAAGAAAATGGTTCAGTGGGTAATGAAACATCCACATAATAGGAAAGAATATAGACATTAAAAGTCCTGTTTTCATAAAATATTTAATAACATTCATTATCCCCTATTACTTTCTTTCTCCTATTACTTAAAAAGCAGAATATTGGTAAATAGCAATAATATCTATATGCAAGTAAATATGCACGAATGAATGTGTAAATGTGCCCTCCCAAAAAAAACCTGAAATTAAATACAAAAAAAATTTAAAACATTATCTCTGAGTAATGGCATTTTAAGTAACTTTAATTTTCTACTGAATGGTTGTCAAGTGCCTAGGAAAAGTCCCTGTTGAAATCAGTTGATACTAAGAGGCATACTAAGTAGCATTCAAAGTCAGGATCTCTATCCCAGCTCTTGGTCTGGATAGCAACTGCACCTGTAAATCATGGCACACTGAAGGCCATCACAGGGGCAGCACCAGGAGTTTTGCTGAGTATGATTAGAACCACAGTACAGATGAGGAATGATATTCCTGCAGTTCTCAAGAGAAGGACCTCACGAAGCTCCAGGGGAGCTTTGGGGGAGTCAGATATACACTGGTTCTTCAGCCAGAACACAGGAGAGTCTTTTTAAGCTTCTGCAGCATGTAAGTCATTTTGAAATTGAACCTATTAAAGAATAGCAACCACAGTACCTGCCACTAATATGTGTTTATATGAAACATACAAAACATCTGGGGCCAGATCTCCCTCAAATCATAACATCACGCTTTGAATGTGGCTTCAGTAACCAGAATCTTACATTCCAGGTGCTTCTTCCCCCCCCCCCCCACCTCCAGGTACTTCTAACCTGCCAAGGCCACCTTCTAGAAGGAGCATGGGAGGCCTCATATTCTTTTGTAGAGAGTCAGGGCTACCTCCAAGTTAAGTATCATTATCTCATGTGTACAAATACATGACCAAGCCAGGATTCAAACCCGTCAGACTGCAAAGCCTAAGGTAAATTTTAACCAGTGGCCTATGAATGTGAAGAATTCTGTCTTCTCCCCATCTACTCCTTATGGGGGGAAAGCATTGTACCAATATTTGATATAATGTGTACTTCACTGAGTACCAGAATGGATGAATCCATGGGTCTGATGGCAATTCCTAATTTTGATCCAAATTAACTAAATGCTGACTTTTAATCCAAACGATTATTTTTTAATTTACAGCCCCACTTTGTTACTTTGTTACCAAAAAGTAGCTTACAAAGATGCATAAAGTGTAGTAAGATAATATGAATTAAAATTAGGTGAAAAAGAAAAGCGAATACAATGGTAGGGACACGAAAAGGTGCTAGCTTCAAGGCTAACACAAAATCACACATCACCACGTCCCTCTATGTGCTTGGTATCAGCTCTTTTATAAAACTGAAACAGCATTTTAGAGTTGTGCCAAGTAAAACTCTAAGACAGTATGGTTTACATCCTATTACCTGGTTATGTCCTAAAAAGACAGGACAGCTCTCCTGTATGCTGCTTCACATGACACCCATCATAGTGGCAAAAAAGGTCAGCAGTTTAGAACTGGTTTTAGAACCTGATGAACATGTGACCATGGATTGTGAACTAAAAAACCTTGAGATAACAGCAGTTATCTGACTCTTATGTCATGCTGGTTGTAATTACCAATGCCCATAGGGGATAAAGATGTAATTTAAAATCAAGGAAATGCTAAAT
Source organism: Panthera leo (assembly GCF_018350215.1). Lineage (NCBI taxonomy): Eukaryota > Metazoa > Chordata > Mammalia > Carnivora > Felidae > Panthera > Panthera leo. The sequence continues at coordinate 79,687,437 of NC_056682.1, read as the reverse complement.
TCACCACCTCCAATGTCTGTCACATGCTGCAATTTTCAGTCCCCCAATTAGTGACAGAACAGAGCTAGGTCCATGGTAGTCACAAGTAGTATACAGCATTCAACATTTATTGTATTTAATGTTATTAATATGACACAACTGATTTGATTGATAATAAACAAGAAACCAATATAGATGTTGATTTCTGCTTTGGAGAGATTTTATCAATGACCTACATCACATAAGGTATCACAAAGCTCAACTACATACTTAGGAACAGTGATTTTTCACTTTAAGGAAGCCCTAATACTCAGACATGCTACCCCCAGCACCAAGAAAGAAAAAAAAATCAGACATATGTGAGCAAGTATAGCAGCCTGAAAAATCAAAAACATATACTGAGGGATTCTACTACTTCCAGAACCAGGAATGGAGGCATGTAGGGAGGGTACTCAGAAGAAGTCACATGAGCAATTTTAACAAAATCCTCCCTGCTTTCTCCTCCCTCCATCCATGAATTAAGACTGTATGGTTGGTTTATATCAGTAATTTTTAAATTTTAAGGAGTCCATGAACTGAGGATCTCTTTAAAATGTAGATTCTAATTCAGTAAGTCTGGGGTGGGGCCCAAGATTTTATACATGTAAGAAGCTCATACATGATGTGAATGCTGCTGGTCTGAAAACTTCAGTTACAAGTAGTACAAGTTTTTATTACATTTTTGTATCACTTATCACTAAGTTGATATATAAAAAGAGATTTGCTTTTACTTGGTACAACATGACTAGACTGAGGGATGTCCTAATAGCTAGTGAAACATTACTTCTGGGTGTGTCTGTGGGGGGCTTTTCCAGAAGAGATTATCATTTCAATCAGTAGGCTGAGTGCAGAGCATCCTCACCACTGCAGGTGGACATCATCTACCCCTTAAGGGCCTAAACAAACAAAGAAGTGGAGGAAGAGCAAATTAACTCTCTCTACATAAGCTCAGATACCCACCTTCTCCTTCCCTCAGACATCAGTTCTCCTGGGCCTCAGGTTTTTAGACTCAGATGGGGACTATACCATTGTCCCCCTGCTCCCCTCCCTGTGCACACCCCCTCCCCCCCCCCCACCGCCTCTAATTCTCAGGCCTTTGGATTTGGCCTGAATTACACCACTAGCTTTCCTGATTCTTCAGCTTGCAGAGAGCAGATGAGACTCCTCAATGTCAATAACCAATTAAGCCAATTCCTATAAAAATCTCCTCCTGTTGGGGTGCCCGGGTGGCTCAGTTGGTTAAGCCTCCGACTTCGGCTTTGGCCATGATCTCACCATTCCCGAGTTCAAGCCCCATGTCAGGCTCTGAGCTGTCAGCTTCAGATTCTGTGTCTCCCTCTCTCACTGTCCCTCCCCTGCCCATGCTCTGTCTCTCTCTTAAAAATAAAGAAACTCTAAAAAAATTTTTAAGCAAAAAACAATCTCGTCCTATATATATTTGTATATATCCTACTGGTTCTGTTTTTCTGGAGAACCCTAACTAATACACTTGAGTAAAAACAAACTATAAATTGATATTTGGAGACTCAATTCAATTCATAATGTGTGATATGATAACTTCTAGCCTTGTGTGGCTATTTAAATTTAAATTTAAATAAATGACTAAATAAAATTTAAATTTTCAATTTAAATTTAAATTCCTCAGCTACATTTGCCACATTTTAAGTGCCCAATAGCGGTATGGGCTAGTGGCTACCATACAGACGGCATGGAAGAACATTTCCATTATCATAGAAAGTTCTATTGAACAGTGCTGACTGGAGATGGTTCAGTTACCAAACAAAAATGTGGAGAATATAAGGTTTACTCCACTTTAAAACAAATCAAAAACTGAAATCTTGAACTGCTCTTGGTAAAACCCCAGCCATCCCTGCTCAAAAAACAAAACAAAACAAAAAACAAAAAACAACAAAACAAAAAACACCAAGAATAGGTCAGGACAACATGATACCCATTAATAAAAGCAGCTTACATTCCTTCTTCCCAGCAAAGGGCAGTACAGCTTAACCTCAAATGGAACGTGACATTAAGGGGCTAAAAGGGAAAGACGGTAACAGAGTTGCTGAAGCTAACCAGGATAGGCCCCATGCTCTGCATGCTTCATTCCAAAGCCATGTTCATGACCCTTAACTTTTATCAGTCAATCTCTTGGCCTGATGGGGAAACTAATACCAGTGAGACAAAAGTGTGGGGTATAGAGCACAATTTTTCGCTCAGTTCTATCTGGAATACTCAACTCTGACTATTCAATGAAAGCAACAATAACAAAAATAAAACAAAACAAAACAAGAAAACAAAAGGATGTATTAGTCAGGGATTTAGATAGGCCGATAGATAAATAGAGATTTATTTAAGGAATTGGCTCACATGGTTGTGAGGGCTGGCGTGTCTGAATCTGTCATGCAGGCCAGAAGGCTAGAAATGCAAGGGAGAGCTGATGTAGCTTTGAGTATGAAGGCAGTCTGGAGGAAAATTCCTTCTTCCTTTGGAAGCCTAAGGCCTTTAAGACCTTCAACTGATTTGTTGACGCTCATTTACACTAAGGAAAGTATTCTGCTTTACTCAAAGTCTACTGGTTTAGACGTTAGTCTTATCAAAATCATATCTTCAAAAAAATACCTCCATGGCAATATCTAGACTGGTGTTTGACCAAACAACTGGATACCATAGACTAGCCAAATTGACATGGTAACCATCACAAGGGGATAAAGACTGAAATCTTTAGCTCCAGGTCCCTAGTATTTAGGGCCTCCCTACTAGCTTCCTTTCTGGCTACTTTCTTCAAACTCAATAGAATCACCAGTGGAGACTGTAATGTTAGTGATGCCATAATAAAGGCAAACTTGGCTGTGGTGGCTACCTGTCACCTGTCCCACACCAGTTTGTTGACAATAGCAAAGTCTCCATGAACTTTTAGAATAGGATGCCTGATGTCAACACTGAGGATCGCTCTAGAACATGGGTAGCAGAAGCATTAGCCTTTCTCCTTTCCCCAAACTGCCCCCTGCCAAAGCCTACGCAAGATACTAAAACTTGGGATTACGTTTTGCAGATTATACGACCACTTGGGAAATCTGGAAAATAAACGAGATGGTTGTCAACTACTTTGAGCATCTCAAAAAACAAGCATGACTGGAGGAGAAAACAGTTTTCATTAAAAGAGCCTTTCCAGGCTTCTAAACCCAGCTTGAATTTTTCTGTGGGTTTGGTACATAGAAGAGAAGGAAATTTGTTTACCTTCTAGGAAAAAAAAAATAATAGTAATTCTTCCAGACCATGGGTTTCATGGTATATGAGAGATAGAAGTTTATACTTCCAATAGAAAGTTTGCTCTGCCCTTCACTATACCTGATTTTACATTCATAACTGATGAATATATAGCCTGAAGTGGTGTTATCTGAGCAAGCAGAAATTAAGTTATAAATCCATGGAAATCCTTCCTCCCTTCAATGATATTAGATAATCAGGTAGCAGGTTTCTGGACTGATTTTCTTTATCACTTATTTCACAGTCTAACCATATGAGTCACAAGCACTAATATCCAACTTGCAATCCAACTGCAGCTTTTTGCCTTCACCATGGCATGGTCCTTGGGGCATTTTTTTCTAAGCATTCAGAAGTCTCTGAATTGTAAGTCCTGCTTATAATATTATAAGCTACGCTCTCTGCATCTGGTTATTGCACAAGCCACCACTAACCTCCATGATTACCAGTTAATCTCAGCTGTTGACGGAAAAAGAGGATCAAAAATGCAGTTATGTAAATCCACAAAAGTATTGGTTTATTTCCAGTCTTGATCCAGACTTCAAAAGATTTCATGGACCAAACCCCACCACAATTGGATTTCATAGGAAGTATAAGTATTGTGTATAATTAAAGTGACTTAGTTTCCAAGAGTCAATGTAAATTCAGGAAATGACACTAGTAAATTCATTCATATGAGAATATGTCCCTTCTACAGTCCCCGCCCCCCACATTTTCACATTCTAGGCTTCTATTCTGCTACCCTCACCTACTATGTCTTGCATCCCACCTTCTCAAATTCATCCCTCCTTTTGAATTAATCCAATCCCTTTGCATTTATAGACTGACCAAAAGTCTATCTGCTAGGTACCTACCATCAAATCCCCCTATCTTCAATAAGCCTTCTCAGAGGTAATCACTTAGAATTCATCTCTACGCTTCTGTACTTTCAGAATGCGTGGTCTTTACCAGAATTAGAGCCTTTATCACATTTCCGGTTAGGGATACTTGGGTGTCTTTCTCATTAATTGTGACCTCTGACATAAAAAGTTACTGTGTGTCATTTTTCTCCCCTAGCATACCAAATGAAAGTTTAAAATGAAATGGGATGGAATGGGATGGAAAGGGATGGAAGTAGCTCCAAAGAGGGACAGCTTCGCAGACCCAGCTCAGCTGCTGATACAGCTCAGCTGCTAATACAGCTTTTCTGTAGGCCCAGCGATTCTGTGATGCAGCACCATGTCTTTAGCCCACAGGACCCCAAAGGCAGGGGTGAAATGTCCTTAGAGAAATGACATACAGATGTAGAAAAGAACAGGGCATCCAGTTAAGGGGACACGTTAGCAAGTACCAGCTTGTACTCAGTCTCCCAGAGTGGCCTCAAATTTCCCATTATTGAAAGCAGAATCTCCACCACTACATCTGTCTTGGCCACATGCAAAGTGGTAAACTAGGACTACCCCTCCCCCCCCCCCACCAACTATAACAAAAATAAGTTGTGTTTAAAGCTCTTCCATATACATTACCACATTCCATTCATATGTATCCTGTGAGGTAGGCAGGTTAGCTTTATCTCATTTTATAGGTGAAGAAAAGGAATGTCAGAGATTAAATAATTTTCCTAAGGTCCCCTAGACAGCTTATGGCAGAGCTGGAACCGTAACTCAAGTCTTTTTGATTCCTGGTTTAGAAGTGGAGGTGCGGACCACACTCCCAGTGCTATTACGAGTAAGATTTCCAAACACTGACTACCATTTACTATTTCCATGCCGGACATTATGGGGTTGGGGTGGGAGGGCAGCAAGAGCTCCGCATGTAAGAGCAGAGAAAGCTCAGGCAAGGAATGCAGGAAGTGGGGATAGTGCGACTGTGAGTGTTGGCTTTATTGTGTCAGGGAAATTCAGATTCCCATAGAATCTTTTTCCCTAGCAGCAGAAACTTTGCACTTTTTTTTTAATTTTTTGTTTTTTAACGTTTATTTATTTTTGAGACAGAGAGAGACAGAGCATGAATGGGGGAGGGTCAGAGAGAGGGAGACACAGAATCTGAAGCAGGCTCCAGGCTCTGAGCTGGCAGCACAGAGCCCGACGCGGGGCTCGAACTCACGGACCGCGAGATCATGACCTGAGCTGAAGTCGGCCGCTTAACCGACTGAGCCACCCAGGCGCCCCAGAAACTTTGCACTTTTAAGCCAAACCCTTTAGAGATCATCAGTAATTACAGTTTTCCAAGTCAGGTAAAAGGAAAGGACTCTACAGTGGTATAGAGGAAAGAGGGAGCCCCCAGAACCCATGCAGGAGTCATTGCTCTGGCGAGGGGGGAAAGGTACTGTCCATTTCTCCAGAAGAAAGGAAAAGGCACAGTCTTTTGAGCTCTCAAAATATGCAGTCTCGAAACAGTTGATCTTGAGAGAAAGTTCAAGTACCTCCTTGACCAAAGTCCAGGATGTTCTGCAACAGGCAGCAGCCACTTTTCGTGGATAAGATTTGCTGACCAGTATGCCTAGTTCGATGTTGTGACATTTTATGGGAATAACCCAAATACTGTGGTTACATGCTAATGATAGGCTGGGGGGGGGAAAGCCATTCCAAAATGCAAGGTAAAGTTGTTCATAAAAACTTTTTGACTATTTGGCATCTGGTATGAAAAGGGGAAGGAAAGCACATACATTAAGTCAATGTATAGCACATGGAAATGATACATCTGATAATAAGAGGCAAAATACCTGTTATCTCTACGTCAGATTTTTTACAGTGCTGAACATAAACTGGAAGAAGAACCCAAGTAATCCTTAAGGTTGAAGGGAAAAGAAAAAACCAACCCAAATGATGGAAAGAAATCAGTGAAAACTGAGAGTGAGGGAAAACAAAAACAAAAACAAGGTTCTGCAATATGAATATCTGCTCATCATAAAAGGATTTTTATTTTGGGGCGTCTGGGTAGCTCAGTTGGTTAAGTGTCTGACTCTTGATCTCAGCTTAGGTCTTGATCTCAGGGTCATGAGTTCAAGCCCTGCACTGGGCTCCACACTGGACGTGAAGCCTGCTTAAAACAAAACAAACAAACAAAAAAAAACCCTATGTTTTTTAACACAGGTTGTAACAGTAACATTTCATAACTTTATTTTAAAGATTACCCCATTTTGCTTCAGTAGGCTTAAAATATATAAAAAGAGTTTGGCTTTTTAAATATGAAATATTAAAATACATAATTTTTTGAGACAGTGGGACTATGAACACTTTTTAAGGTTAGACAATTCTAATATTGTTTGGAATATGTATGTGTGAATATATATATGTATGTGTGTAATATGTAATATACAAAAATACACATATGTTATATACTTTTATATATTATATATAATATAATATAAAAGAAAATATAAAGAAAATATTCTTTTCTTTAAGATACTGGTAAAGAAAGATCTTAAGTAGTTTTTGAATGAACTTGTTTGGGTTCACTGGGCAAAAGAAAATAATAATTTAGCTAAAGAGACAAACTGATGAGAAGAATAAATGACTAGGTTGCCTATGTGAATTTTCTCCTGGCTGGTCCAAGAAGACAGATACAGAGAAGAATGGAAGTGGTACCTTGTCCTGACTACCTCCCATACCCACCACCCCCAGATGTCAGTCATTAGGAAGTGAAGCAGGAAAGAGCCGAGCCCTTTGATTTGGAAGAAGAGTCTTTGGAAAGCTGTAGGCCACAGCTAATTAAAGAGCCAAACAGAAAAACCACTACCTCCTTTCTGATAAAGAGGAAGAAATTAAAGACTTAGTTACAGGGTTGCTGTATACAGTATGTGTGCATGTGTGTTTTAATGCAAAGTTAAATCAAGTTCTAAATTACTGTCAGACAGGTAGAACCTAGAAACAAATTTTCGACTTTGAAAAAAGTCAAAATGAATTATATTTTATCTGAAGTAATAAATTCACTATTGTTTATTTATTATTACTTCGTGCCTATTTGAAAGAGAGACAAAGAGGGAATTTGATGTAGCTTTTTGTTAAAGTTGGGCATAAATGCTCTTGGAATAGAAATTAAAACCAGAAAAGAAGAAAGAAACAAATGCTTAACCACAAAGGATAATACAGTTACTGTGACTGAGCTCCATGCTTGGCCCCAAGATTCTTGGCAGTCAAGACCAAAAGGAAAACACAGTGAGTTATATAATGCCAATGAAAGAAAGCATACAAATGCTTCAAGGGAGAAAACCTTTGTTTCTGGTAATAAATTTTTCAAAAGGCATTCATCACTAGATTAAACAATAATTGATAACAGTTGAGCTCTCATGGAAGGAGCTTGCATTTTTATTTCTTAAAGGTTGCTATTTTTTATCTTGGCATAAATGTATTATTCAATTCTTACCTATGGGAGGTTTATATGTATGCTGGTGATGCTACAATTACATTGTAGTAAAATGTAGAAGAACATGGACAATATGTTAAAGTCTTACTTTCTGTCATTTATTCATAAGCAAACCTTACCATTTTAATCAAAGCCAGATGCCAGTCCATGGTGGCATCCAGGAAAATTGGTTTTTATCCTCAAATCTACTACAGGGTATAAAGAACTGTATCTTCATAAATAAGTGAGCATTCTTCAAAGAATGGGAGGATGGAATAAGAAATAGAGCCAATGGGATTTTAAAAGAGCTTGGATATTTTACTGCAGTCAGAGCTTTGTGGAGTGCAGTGGGTTTGTTTCCATTTTATTTTTTATTTATTCATTTTTTGAGAGAGAGAGAGAGAGAGACAGAGCATGAGTGAGGGAGGGGCAGAAAGAGAGGTTAGAGGTAGAATCCCAAGCAGGCTCCATGCTCAGTGCATAGGCTAACTCAGGGCTCGATCTAATAACCATGAGATCATGATCTGAGCTGAAAGCAAGAGTCAGAGGCTTAACTGACTGAGCCACCCAATCACCTCTGTTTCCATTTTAATGTCAGAAGTGGGAGAATGGGTTTATGCTTCTTCCCTGGAATGATGGAGAGAAGTTTCTCTGTAAAAACATACCACAGGCATCTGAAAAAAAAGGCTATAGAAAAGATTAAGAAGTGAAAGATAAAGGATCATGCCAAGAGATAAAACAAGGGAATGCAGATGTCAAGGGAAAGGATGTCAAAAGGCACTTATGAAGAGCATCCAAGTGAATTTTCCAGGAAAAGGTGAATTTTAGAGAGAAACTGCTGAAAATCCTGCTTTAAAAGCAGAACTCAAGAAGTAAAAGGAAAAACAACTTACAGAGACAACAGAAATTCTGGAGATCCAAGGGGTTACTTAGAGTTTAAGGTCTAGGATTCTGGAATATATCACATATAAAGTGTATGTTAGAAAATAACAGAATAATTACATCCACATACAAATCTTAAGCCTTGTAACTATCACTGCCATAGCAAAAAAAAAAGTGGAAAGAAAAGAAATAGATACTATAGGTAATTCAGTAGAAGAAATAAGAAAGAAAAGAGAGAGACAAGATGAAAAGCAGTGGCACAGAGGGAAAGAGCATGGATGTAGAGGTGGGTTCACATGAACCTGAATCCCTGGTTCTGTGATATGGGACAGGTTACAAAATTTCTCTAAGCCATGGTTTCCTTGTTTGTAAAATGAGAATAACAACAGAATTATGAGGAAAAGTAAATGGAACAGTGTGAAAAACACATAGCACAGTGCCTTCCACAAAGATCAACGCATTTATAGGGTTTGGGTGGGCGGTTGAGTGTGGGGACAGACGGTGAGTGATTGATAGATGGAAGGAAGGAAGGAAGGAAGGAAGGAAGGAAGGAAAGAAGGAAAATGAAATCCCTACTTAGAGAGACTTCAAAGAAACATAAACAGCCAAATAAGTTAGGGGAGGAAGCCCATACTGTTATATATTAGATGTATTAGAGTAGAAATTCCCCTTAGAGATTATGGATTTCAAATCCAATTTATAGGTAACTTATCTGAAGTCCAAGATCATATTAACTCAAGGTCACACTGCAACTTGGCAACAGATCTCTTCTCTGGAAAAAAAATGTATATATATTACTGTTATTTTTTAAAAGAAAATTAATATCAAACAAGGTTGGCTGATTTATTTATGGACATAAATAGGGGGTGAGCATTAGCCTTGGCTGGCCTGAATTCTCAAAATTTATAACCGGAATATTTTACTTACTTTTGGCCTAGTCCCTTGAAGACTTTCTCCTAAATTTAATGAATACTGTTTTATATTCTACTTAAATATAAACCTAAAGAATCTACTGAATATTTTATTCATTATAAGACTGCCAAGACTGAGCAAGTAGCTCTTTGGAGTATATAATTACTACCTCTTTGTTACTTTAACCACTGTCTCTGAAGACAATTTAGCCCAGACATGTCAATTAATTCCAGACTCATTAGTTCTTGGCAGCCAGGGCTTCTTGATACCTTTTCTCCTATTCTAGCCAAATTCTAGAAGCTATAATCACAGAGATCCTTTTCAGTGCCCTATAACCTTGTTATTATTTTAAAATTGTAGCCAGAAAGAGTATTTCTCAAAGGAAAAAAAATGAGGCAAAAATTATGTGTTCCAGCCAATGAAGCTATTGTTGAACATTTATAGAGAGTACAAGAATATGTTTCAGCTCTTTTTTACTTGTTTCAGAGTCCAAATAACTAAAAACTACTTGGAATGGGATTTTGGGTTATGTTTATTTTTTACATTAGCATATGGCATATCTACTCAAGTGACTTCATCTTAGGAAAATGACAGAGGTACTTGGTTCTATTTTTTAATTAGATTTCTTGACTTCTCACTTGGTTACCACTGTCAATCCAAGTCCAATCCGCAAACACTATGTTTTCAGGCTCTTTTAAATCTTACAGAGAAGTGTCAAACAGATTTACCTATCCTTAAGAAGTTTAGCATCTAAATAAGGAGATGATACTTAAATAGTTTAAAAGACAATTACCAACGGATAGAAAAACATCATTCTGCCAATTACTAAATGAGTAATGCTGAGTTGAGAGGAAGGATGTAAAATGGTTAAGGAAGACCATCATCATCCACATCATCACCATCATCACCATCATCACCATCACCATAATCATCATCATCATCATTATATCTAACATGTATAAAGTGTTTATTATATGCCACAGGATAATTTAAGTACCGTATATCCATTAACTCATTTAATCTTTACAATAACCTATGAGACATGTGACAGTATTTTCATTTACAGAGGAGGAAATTAAAGCTCAAAAAGGTTAAGTGATCTATCCAAGATAACACAATTAGTAAGAGTCACAGACCTGAGATTTAAATCCACACATTCTGGCTTCAGAGTATGAACCCAAAGGAGGCCCAAAGAAATAAAATTTAATCTGGATCGTGAAGGATGAATAAAAGCTCACTAAATGCAGTAGAGATTAGTAGGAAAAGGTATGAGCAAAAGCAAAAAGGTGAGAAAAGTCAGTTTGCCCGGAGTAGAGAAATACAAGATTAGAAAGACTGGCCATTGGTAACAACAACAACAAAATCACTGAGACTTTTAAGCAAGAAATGGACATATCAAAATGACACTTTAGGAAGATAAATCTGACAATAATGTGCATGATGGATTCAAATAGCTAGAGGACTAGTTACAGACTTTCATGACAAGTGAGATTTGCAAGGGGGAGGAAGAGATGAATGAGAAACATTACAAAAAGAAGTATCATCTCACAACTGAATTTACCTGAGGGGTCAGAAAACATGAAGAATCAAAGATAGCTCTGAACCTGGACAAATAGGAATATGATATCACTATTGACAGAAATTAGAGCTGATTTTACAATGACAACAATGAACTAAATTGATTGTATTTCCCCAAGCTATTGGTTTTCCTACACAAATGATTCTTCACTGTATTACTTCTTTATCTGACAATCCATTTTTGTATTTCCCAAGGCTTACTCCATGATGCTCTTTTCTACTTTCCCAATCTTTCCCTTATAGACAGTGCACCCATTCTTGGGCTTCAATATTCATTTGTAAGTTCACAATTATTTTTTCCATATCTATATTTATTTGTTCACAATTGTTTATTCCATATCTATATCCAGTTATAACCCATCTCCTGAGTTCAGTATCTACTCTGGTGTGCTAAGGCTTCCACTTGGAGACACATCCACCATCTCATATTAACCTGTTCTCAAGTAAGTGAAGTAATGTTGCTTAAAAAGGCAACCTTTACTGCCAACCTATATGATCAACAGATCTTGATCCTTGCTATACATTAGATATAATTATGAAGGACTTGAAATCCACACATGACCACTCCATACCCCAGAATCTCCAGCAGAGGGTCATGAACATCCATGTCTGAAAACCTCCACCAGTCATCCTCTTGTGGAGTAAGGTTTGGAAATTACTAACCAATAATGTGATTGATCAGTAGAGGTACCGCTCAGTGTCTGGAAAAAAGGAATTGGAACAACTAGAAGTTGGAGTTGGTTATAGAACAGAGTTCAGTTTCTTGCGTGAAACAACCCCAGCAAACCTGTAGAGGTGTTAGGATAGCAAAGATGAGAAATGACTCTTAAGTCAAGACCAGGGGCATTGGACAACAAAGTCATGAGAAATAAAGGAGGCATTGTGGGTTGCACCAGCAGTTCTGTGAATGCAATTCCCTAGACCAACTGCTTCAGCATCACCTGGAAATTTAAAAATGCAAAATCCCTCAACCACACCTAACCTACTGAATCTAAAACAACCGTAGGAGGGCCCAGCAATGTGTGTTCTAACAAGTCCTCCAGGTGGTGGCAAAGCACTGTACAGTCTGAGAACCGCTAGTCAAGAATCTCAGAGAATGGACAGAAGGAGAGGACATGAGTAGAGAAGAGGATATCTGGAGGCCTTAAAATGTTTCCAGCCATCCTATGGAAACCTTATTAACCATGTCCTACACTCCAAGGGAGGTTTCATCTACTACTAAAGGAATGATATTATACAGATAGTATTCTCTAACAGCAATGCAACAAAATTAGAAACCAGTAACAAAGTCTGTAAAATATGTATATATGTATATATATATATATATACACATTTATATATATATATTAATATATATATACATATATAAAATATGTATATATGTATATATATATTTATATATATTTATATATATATATATATATATATACAGTTAGAAAATAAACACCACACTGCTAAATAATTCATTTAAAAAATAAATAGTATCCTGGAAATTGTGAAATCCTTAGAAGTGGATGTCAAAAAAAATACTACATATAAAACTTACACAATGTCAATAGAGTGAGACTTAAGGGGGCAATTATAACCTTAAATATATACATTAGAAAAGATCAGGATTAAAAATTAATGAATTACATTTCCAAACATAGATAAAATATGCCATTTTCTAAATTTACCAAAATTAACTTGAGAAGAAACAGACTTGCAATCACAGTATAAAGGGTTCTTGCAGCTCCTGGGTGGCTCAGTCGGTTAAGTGTCTAACTCTTGGTTTGGACTCAGGTCGTGATCTCCTGATTTCATGGTTTCAAGCCCCACATCGGGCTCTGTGCTAGCGACACGGAGCCTGCTTGGGATTCTCTCTCCCTCTCTCTCAACCCCTCCCCCACTGTCACTGTCTATGTCTCTCTCAAATAAAATTAAATTTTTTAAAAATATATTATAGGGACTCCTGGGTGGCTCAGTCGGTTGAGCAGCCGGCTTCGGCTCAGGACATGATCTCGCAGTCTGTGAGTTCGAGCCCCGTGTCGGGCTCTGTGCTGAAAGCTCAGAGCCTGGAGCCTGTTTCAGATTCTGTGTCTCCCTCTCTCTGACCCTCCCCCGTTCATGCTCTGTCTCTCTCTGTCTCAAAAATAAATAAACATTAAAAGGGGCGCCTGGGTGGCGCAGTCGGTTAAGCCTCCGACTTCAGCCAGGTCACGATCTCGCGGTCCGTGAGTTCGAGCCCCGCGTCAGGCTCTGGGCTGATGGCTCGGAGCCTGGAGCCTGTTTCCGATTCTGTGTCTCCCTCTCTCTCTGCCCCTCCCCCTTTCATGCTCTGTCTCTCTCTGTCCCAAAAATAAATAAAAAACGTTGAAAAAAAAATTAAAAAAAAAAATATATATATATATATTATAAAGGGTTCTCAAATTGAGAACCCCAGACCAGAAATAACATCACTTGGGTGCTTGTCATAAATGCAGATTCTCAATCCCCCATCATACCTACTGAATCAGAAACTCTGGGGGTTGGGCCTAGCAATATGTATTTTAACAAATCCTCTCTGTGATTCTGATGCAACTAAAATAACAAAGCCTACTCTACAAAGGAAGCTACTAAAATCATTTCAGTGACTTTTATCACTGAAACACCAGAAAACTTGCTTATAATCATTGTGAAGATGTGAATGGATTTTCACAGGTAAAATTCGTGAAAGTCATGACAATGTAGATTGCCTAAAACATTTGGGAGACAATCGTTCCCGCTCTGAAAGCAGGAAGATGGTATAAAAGTCTGGCATGCCCTGTAGCCTGTACAGTTCAGAATGGCACCATAGTCAAGATACCTAATTGGTCCCATGTCCAGCTTTACATTCAGGGGCTGTGCAGAACATCTGAAAAGACAAAGACTTGAGGTTTTTGTATACTTTTTGTGCCTGCTTGCTAATAGATGTTGTACATGTATGAGAATTTGCTCTGAAACAAGCTTTCATTGTAACCTGGTGTGAGATGGTGGAGGAATAGCAAATCTGACCTTGTCTGTCTTGTGGCCACCATTATCTACCAAAAAGAATCTAATGGTTCTACATGATCAATTAGTCTGGGCTGGTTCACATTAAGTGGATTTAAATGAGAAGGGGAAAAGAGAAATTGGAGTCAATGAGTATAGATAATCCTTCCAAGTAATTTTATAAATGGGAACAGAAATTTAAGGGTATGACTGGTGTTGGGGGGGGTGGGGGCTGAAGTCAAGAAGGATTATTGCATTTGTTCTGAATAGTCAGTAAAGTAATATTCCTATCTTTTCTCCTTTTTTAAAAAAAGATTTTTAATGTTTATTTTATTTTTGAGAGAGAGGGGGGAGAGAGAGAGAGAATGAGTGGGGAAGGGCAGAGAGAAAGGGAGATACAGAATTTGAAGCAGGCTCCAAGCTCTGAGCTGTCAGCACAGGGTCCAATGAGGGTCTTGAACCCACAAACTGTGAGATCATGACCTGAGAAGAAGTCAGACACTTAACTGACTGAGCCACCCAGGTGCCCCTCTTTTTTCCTTTTTAAAAACATATTCCCCCAATACATGGAAAGTTTCACCAAGAAAAAAATTGAGAGCTGGTGATACTCATAAAAACTTTAAGGTATTTTAAGTTAATCCACATTTTTAATCTGTTACAGTCTACATTTGAATTTGCACATGTGTAATCTATTTAGCATCCCAAAGAGTCTGGCCTATTAGGAAGTGTATTTAGACTAATAAAATCAGTTTTTAAATTTTTAACGTTTTAGCCACCAAAAAACAGAAGAGTCATGGGCCTTCCATTCAGTATCTCTTATTCTGTTCCACTTCTGTGGAATGCCATTCCCCTGCAACCATCACAAATAAACTTTCAACAGTATTTGTTCTTTACAGTATTTTATTTCCATAACTTCAGGTCACAGGAAGTTTGGATAAGAGAGACTGTTTGTTAATGAATCCTCTTTCTCTAAAGACTTAATCCTGATCATTAGAATGCTTGATTTTCTTCTGCAATAAATATACCCCAGGTTATTTTCCCTGGTGAATTAGCTGGGCACAGATGAATTCTGAGTTTTCATGGCCTGACTTCAAAATGTTTTCTTTTACAATTCCCTGCCTGGCAGAATTCTTAAACTGAAGACTGACACACAGACTGCTGGAGTGGGCATTCTGAATTAAAAAAAAAAAAAAAGTGAGTCTCTTCAGCTGACACTAGTTACTGTAAGGAACTAACCAAGGAAAGGTGAATCCTAATTATCTATTCTAGAGCAAAGCTCAGCCAGCCAAAATAAATTAAATACTTAGACCAGGACATTCTAAACATTTCTAACCCACTGTCCAGATGTTTCTATGAAAACATCTCCAAATTGGTTCCTTTTGGGAAGCATAATTTTAAAACATTGATGAAAACAAACCTCTACTTTTCATCAGATCTAATGAATTGTTCTACTTTATTAAACAAATAACTTATTCTTCATTTGTCTTTTCCTCATACAAAAAGTCCTCATTTTAGTAAAAAAAAAAATAAATGTTTGAATTCAAGTTGTCATCTCTCTAAAGAAGTCAAGAATTCTATTCATTCTTTAAATATAATCCTTGAAGAGAGTCATTGGCACAGTATGAGAATACTTAATGCTAACTTATACTTACCTAACTTTGGTTTCTTAAAAGACCTTCATATTCATTCTCTCGGCATCTGTGAGATAGGGATGGGTAGGTGTTACCACTGCCATTTTACATATAAGGAAACTGAGGTTCAGAAATTTAAGGGACTTGCTCAAGGTCCCACAGCTATTAAGTGCTAAAGGCAAAACCCAAATACAAAACTCCAAGCTCCAAACCCAATGGTCCTCTCATGACATTACTTAGGTTCCATTTGAGTATCTAAGCAGAAGACAGTGGACCTACCAATAGCATCCATTTATAAGATGTTATATATCAATCCTTTCTCAGTTGATTTAGTGACTGAATTCCAGACTGGCCTTACTGAATGGACTCCCACAAGCACCACTGAATTCTTACTAAAACAAGAGCAACAAAAACAAAAACAAAAAACAAAAGAAACAAAACAAAAACAAAATCTTTCAATGTTCAAATAAATTCATGGTTCAAACATATTAAGGAGTCTAAAGATTTAGAAATGTTCAAAAAATATTTCTAGCCAATACTGCATTCATACCATAATGTTAAACAATAATAAAAAAAAAAACCTCCAATATTAACTTTCCAGAGAAGGAAAAAGTATGCTTGTTAGAAAAGAGACTGAGCAAGACTCTAACAAAGTAATAGCAATTGCTATACAGAGCCCATAAAGCTTTCAGTTCAAGGCTAAACATATACGTTTACTTTTCATTCTTTCACAAACCTCATTTTAAATAAATATATACATATATACATATTTACATATGCTAAATATATATTCTTTATATGTAAATATATAATATAAACATATATTTATATGTTACATGTTAACATATAAATATATAACATAAATATATGTTAAGTATATATATAAATATATAAAGCATATATATAAATATATATATATGTATATGTATATATATACATACACACAAAATTAATCCCTAACAACACTGCAAACAAGAAAAAAACATAATCAGTAGACCAGAAATCTTGACGAAATAAAAAGTAGATGAAGTCAGATGGATAGAAAAGCCAAACCAGAGAAAACTGCAACACACAATAGGTGTGGGAAAGATGGCTGTGAGAGATAGAGATATTCATCTCTAAGGGCTCCATCAGAGAGAAACTGTCAGCTACGAATCTACAAATGTGGAGGGCAGACTAGAAGATAATAAATTAAGGAAACACCCATAAAACAGCTGAGCCAGCCATGTCCCTCTTCTTGTCTCTCACTGGGGTATTTGCTTCCAGAGGATCTAACTAGGCAGGGTTCCTTGGACAGGGCAAGAAATGGAAGCACAGCAGAGTCTGAGGTCATTCCAGACACAATGAAAACACACACACACACACGCACACGCACAAGAAAGGGACCACCTTTCACACCCAAACATTCCTTGTACTGGCAATCCTGGGGGTCTCTGCACAACTGCTCCTAGCTAACATACTCTAAAAGAAAACAGATCCGCTTACGCAGAAATTTTAAAATTCTAGATGAAATGCTATGTTTCTAGAAAACATAAATACTCACAGTTCCAAAAAAGCTGTAAGCCAAAACTGCACAATAGCCACCAGATAAATTAAATACATGGGGCAGGGCAATAAATGTACACCCAAAAGGCAATGGACCCAGACTGTTTCTTGGGTAAATTTGTCTCAATAAAACCAATAATCCCTATGTACTTTAAATTGTCCCTAGATATTAAAAAAAAACAAAAACACCAAAAATCTCCCTGCTTCTTCCACAAGGCTGGCACAAACATATACACACACAAATGCTACTAGCTGGGTTCTATGGGCCACAACCATCTTGCCAATGATTATGTGTACATAGCATTGTTTAAGTTTATTTATTTATTTTGAGAGAGAGAGAGAGAAAATGAGCAGGGGAAAGGCAGGGAGAGAGAATCTCAAGCAGGCTCCACACTGTCAGCGCAGAGCCCAATGTGGGCTCCATCCCATGAACCAGGGAGATCATGACCCAAGATGAAATCAAGAGCTGGCCACTTAACAGACTGAGCCACCAGGACTCATTTTATATTTATATTGAATGTAGATATTATGAGACCCAACATCCATTCTGTTACCACAGTCTGTGTTTCTTTCTTTATGTGCTTCTCTCTTTATGAGCCTCATCTACTCTACTTAAATTTTTTAACAAATTTGACTCCTTTAGGCATGTGAGTTCACTATTCTGACCACAGACCAGTTTCACTTATGAATGTGAATTTTAAAATTCTTACTAAAAAATTAGCAAATCAAATCTAGCAAAGGGTAAAAGAGCAAAGCATTGTAACTAAATAGAGCTTATACAGGGTTTATCATCAGAAAATTAATTCACAGAATTCACTATATTAGCATATTAAAGAACCATTTGATAGGTGGAAACACACACACACACACACACACACACGCACACACACCTGAAAATTTTGTATCCATTCCTGATTCTTTTGTAACTCTTAGTAAGCTAAGAACAACAACAAAAAAACTTCCTTAATTTGATAAAGAGAATAAATCTAAAACATAGAGTAAATGACATTCTTAAGGGTAAAAGGTGAGAGAATTAATAAAAAGATAATCACTATTATTAAAAATTATTCTGAGTTCCTAGATAATGTAATAAGACAAGAAACCAAATGAAGCATAAATATCATAATGAAGTAGACAATGTTTTGCATAGTCATAGTTCAAGATAATCAATGTAAATTATTAGAATTGAGTTCTCTGAGATATCAAGATACAAGTACACCAAAATAATGACATTACTATAAATCAACAATAATCCATTAAATGCAATAAAAATTCATATTTATAACAACTAGCATTTTTATATGTATATATATTTTAAAATAATCAAACCAGAAAAGTATAAGAAAATTATTATTTTGGAAAATGCTTTTTAAAAATCTAAGTATCAAAATACATTTTTTTTTAATATCAGAAGATTTCATTGGTAAAGGTATCAGTTTTTGCCAAGCCAATACCTGCAAATTGAATATGATTCTGACAAAAATCCAAACTATTTTCAATGGAGTTTGAAAAGTTGATTCTTGAGTTTATTGTAACAGTAAATGTGCCTAGAAAAATAGCTTAAGAATGAAAAATAATAAGGATGAAAAATTTTCCCGCCAAATATCAAAACAAACTATAAAGCCATGTTAATTAAAACAAACTATAAAGCCATGTTAATTAAAAATAATAAGGATGAAAAATTTTCCCTGCCAAATATCAAAACAAACTATAAAGCCATGTTAATTAAAACAGAGAATTCATGTTAAAAATATACATACATAGACATATACAAAGTTATAGACACATGTAGACACACACACACACACACACACACCTACACACACACTCTCTCCAAAGTACATCCAAAATTCACAATAGTGAAGCAAATATATGAAACAAGGAAATAAATGAGTCTTCCTGAGTTGTCCATCCTTAGTGTACCACAATCAGCAAGAGTAACCACTAGAAGCTAAAAATCTATGAAATTGTGCAGTTCACAAACACTTAAAATACACTGTGGAGTATTTATTAAAACCAAGTGCCTTGTAACTGGTAAGTAATTTTACATATAAACCCAATAGTGATAATCTGGTAAAGATGAGCATTTTAGTTTGTTTTGTTGGTTTTTGAGAGAAAGAGAGAGAGAGAAAGAGAGAATGTGGGAGTGGGGCAGAGGGGCAGAAGGAGTGAGAGAATCTTTTTAAGTTTGAGAGAGAGCAAGCACACACACACGGGCACATGGGGGAGAGGGCCAGAGAGAGAGGGACAGAGTGAATCCCAAGCAGGTTCTGCACCATCAGCATGGAGCCTGATGCAGGGCTTGATGTGACATGGGGCTCAATGTGGAGCTGGAACCCATGAACCATGAGTTCATGATCTGAGTCAAAACCAAGAGTCAGATGGTTAACCAACTGAGCCACCCAGGTGCCCCACATTTTGGGTATTTTTCATCCTGGGTCACAGTTGGCTTTATTCTTCAGAAACACAAGTATTATGACCCAATATCAAGGATCAAAGAAAAGGCTTACACTATGAACCTGTAGACCAGAATTTCTCATCTGAACTTTTGTAATTTTGGGGTATCTAATACTCAGTTGTGGAGCATTTCCTTGTGTGGCATCTGCTTCCTTTGGGCCTGGAGACTACTCAGTAGTGTACAGCCTCATCTCAATACTGCTAACACAAAGTTCTGATTGGCCCTCTGTATTGCCCTGGCATTCCTGCATCACACCCTAGTCAACCACTCCCCCAGAGTCTAAGACAAAAGACAATAATTTCATCCCTTCCATTTTTCCCAAACCTCCATCAATTCACCCTCAATCCTCACTTCTGTCAACCACCAAAAGACAAAACTGCAAGCTGCAAAATAAAATATGTGTGTTTATTTAGGGTCTTAGAGACAGCAACTGGAAGACACAGATTCCACCAAAATCAAAAGCGGGCTCCAGAGAGACAAAAGAAGGTCAGAGCTTTTAAAGAGGAAAGAGGAAATTTACACAAGTTGTTTCAAACAAAACGTGATTGGTGTTGGTTCAGTTACACTAATCTATACGGGATTGGTTGCTAGGGCTAATGTTAGGCAGAAAGTTCATTTATGTTCATTTTAACACATAACAGATGCTTTGGCTTTCAGCTGAGTTCAGCAAAATTCCTAGAATTTCAGACAAAAGACGTGCATAAGCCCCACCTCCTCAATGTCCTCCCAGCTCCATTTTAAATAAACCTCTTAGTGATGCTTACTCCATTGTATTCTCTCCATTGTCACTTTTAACTAATGGCTTCAGGTCCTATTTCACTGGGAAAATAGAAGCAATCTGAAAATAGTTTTCTCATCTTTTTGCCACAAGTTCTACCAGCATTCACACATTAGTCCCCCCCCTTATCCCTAGGGATTAAGTTCCAAGACCCCCAGTGGCTACCTGAAACCATGGATAGTACCAACCCCTGTATATACTGTTTTTTCCTATACATACAAGCCTACGATAAGCTTTAACTTCTAAACTATACGCAGTAAGAGATTAACAATAACTACTAATAAAATAGAACAATTATAAACAGTATCCTGTAATAAAAGTTATGTGAATGTGGTCTCTGTCTCTTTCTCAAAATATTTTATTGAACTGTACTTACGCTTCTTATTCCTGTGATGATGCGAGATGATAAAATGCCTGTTTTATGAGGTGAAATGAAGTGAAAGGCGCAGGGTGCTGTGACACAGCATGAGGCTACTATTGACCTTCTGATGATTCGCCAGAAAGAGGGTCAGCTGCTTTCTGTTGACTGTGGTAACAGAAAATGCTGGGAAAGCAAAACCACAGGTAAGGGGGGGACTGTACCTCTATATTCAATCTTTTTTCCATTACAATAGGTAATCTCTCCCCATTCCTAGCTATATTCATGTAATGATAATTAATACATACATGAATTTTATAGCCTTTGGTCATTCACACTTCCCACAATCCAAAGTATATGTGCTTACATTAAGATCCCATCTTATTCCAGTTGTAGCACTACTCTGAGAATGCTCCATTTTTAAATTCTGATCTTATAGCCTGGTAACAATATTTATCAATACCAATAAAGTGAGGAATCCTGATATCTAATATCTGTCAACAAAGTGTTTGAAGGTCCAATGTCTTTGAAGGATGGAAGCTTTCAAACATCTGGCATCGAGCAAGCACATTCATAACTTTGGAAAAATTGAGGATGTTGAGGAGAGTCAAGATAAAACTTCTTGGGGCGCCTGGGTGGCTCAGTCGGTTGAGCGTCCGACTTCGGCTCAGGTCATGATCTCACGGTCGGTGAGTTCGAGCCCCACGTCGGGCTCTGGGCTGATGGCTCAGAGCCTGGAGCCTGTTTCAGATTCTGTGTCTCCCTCTCTCTCTGACCCTCCCCCATTCATGCTCTGTCTCTCTCGGTCTCAAAAATAAATAAACATTAAAAAAAATTTAAAAAAAAAAAGATAAAACTTCTTTTATTTTTTAAGAACATTTCCAGTGAGAAAAAAAAATGTGAAAGCATTTTGTCAGGTATTTTTATTGAGTGCCTACCATGCTTTTTAGAATAGCTCTAAGGTAAGTGGGAGTCTTTAATAAGGTATGTAACATCCAAATTTACCATTTTTCCTTTGGGGAAAATAGGATCTCCTTACCTTATGATGCAATTTGCAAAGAAACTGGTAAGATGAAATTTGCCTATACCTGCCCTACTTCTTTCACGGGAACACTATGAAGCTTATAAAAATATAGACTCTAAGTGCAATTTGAAAAAATTAAGTGAATTAAATGCAAACTATTATCAAAAAAAAACTGCAGTTCTTACCATGGATATTTAATCCTAAGGTGGGCAGCATGATTACTGTATATGGTCATCCTTTTAGCTTTTAAAATTTCTGGGACCAGGGACTATATTACATTCTTTCCCATTTTAAAGCTTAAATAAGGAAAACTCAACAAAGGGAATATAATTAAACAAGCTTTTAAGTCATCTAGAAACACAGACCATGGAAGGCGTTTCAACTCCTGGAGTGATAAGCGAAAGTGGACTCAGCTGGCCAAGTCTGGAAGGCGCTACCCACAAGGTGCATCCGCTATCACAGAAGGATGAGTGGGTGTTTCTGAAAAGGAACTGGGAGCCTACTCTGGTTAGAGTGAGGGGCACTCCAGATGGCAGACAGGTGAAACTGGATAGCACTAGCTTGAGAGTGGTCAAATGTATTTGTCTGACTACAGTCAGAGAGCCCATAGGCTCATAAATAGGGCCTTGCCCATAACAGATCACAAATACAGACTAGTAGAATTCCATTTACAATGCTGATGGAGAGAGAAGACAGGAGTTTTTAGTTTCCTGCAGTTCAGGGTAGACGATCATGAAAATCCTTACATGGTCCTGGGATGTGAGTGTGAATACAAGCTAACAACACGGTGGTTCTCTGCATTCTAGAACTGGTTCTTAATAAAGACAGAAATGAGGAGATGAAGCAGAGTCTTTTATATGAACTTAAGTTAGTTCCCCACCAGCTATCAAGGATAAAGAAAAGAAATGTTTTGGGGAAACATGGCCACAGACCAGAAATGAAGAAAAGAACATTTCCAAGAATAAAGAAAGTAAGGCCTCAAAGTAAAAGAGCTTAAAATATTATTAAAAACAATGTCTAAAACTTAATATCCTCAAAGCATGATTTCTTTGTAAGTCTCACTTAGACGGAAATTACAAAACTACAGCATGAATGAACTTCACCTGTAGTGACTAATATCAACATAGTATTACTAAAATGAGGAATAATGACATATAACCACATCCTTACGACTCACCTACATCAGCATTTCCTAATGTTACTTAACCACAGAATGATTTATGAATTATAAAATGTTGATGGAGCACCAACATTCTGACAGAAGATACTATGCACACTGGATTAAAAGAGTATGGCAAAAAATAAGTGCTTCAGGAAAACGTCAAAATTAAATTCATATGTTTGAGAAGAAAATAAACATTTAGTGAAATCACAAATAAATTTACCAGGAAAATGTTCTTATATTTTAGAGATAATCAAATATTTAGATGTGAATGTTATGATGTCCATAACTTACTTTAAAATACTTCCACAGAGGGGCGCCTGGGTGGCTCAGTCGGTTAAGCGTCCGACTTCGGCTCAGGTCATGATCTCACAGTTCGTGAGTTCAAGCCCCTCGTCGGGTTCTGTGCTGCCAGCTCAGAGCCTGGAGCCTGCTTCAGATTCTGTGTCTCCCCCTCTCTCTGCCCCTTCCCTGCTCATGCTCTGTCTCTCTCTGTCTCAAAAATAAATAAACATTAAAAAATAAATAAATAAATACTTCCACAGAAATATGCACATTTATAAAGCCAACTGTGAACATTTTCTTTAAGTCATGCAAATGTAAAGATCAGTACATGAAGCGGCAAGTTGGAGCAGAGCTGTGGAGCCTGGAGTGTGGTGGTGTGTGCAAAGTGGGTCCACAAAATCAAGGCATTTCAAGCCACAGAGGGCAAGTGTTAAATGTTGTTATGGGCTGAATTATGTTCCCCCTAAAATTCATATGCTGAAATTCTAACCACCAATACCTCAGAACGTAACTGTATTTGGAAATAGGGTCTTTAGAAAGGTAATCAAGGCAAGACGAGATCATATGGTGGACCCTCATCCAATATGAATGACCCTATAAGAAAAAAAGATCAGGACACACACATACCCAGTCACACAGAAGAGACCATGTGACACCACAGGAAGGCTGCCATCTGCAAGGCAAGGAGACTCAAAGGAATCAAGCCTGCTGACACCTCGGGCTTCTGGCTTCCAGAACTGTGAACAGTAAGTTTCTGTTGTTTAAGCCACCCGGTTTGTGGTATTTTGTGACGATAGTCCTGGCAAGCAAATACAAATGTCCTCCCAAATGTATTCCAATCAGGAAGCTGTAAACAAAGGTCCTTGAGATGCTGCCTAATCTGTCCATCATCCTTCAGGCAGAGCCACCTCTACGTCTTCCAGGTGAGGGATCAGAAGAGTGTCTGGGGAAATAACCTGATATCCGTGAGAGGTGACTGTTGAAGGCGATACACCCTGAGGATGGAATCTTGGAATCTCAAGTCTAAATTCTTTACAACACCTGTCACCCAGTTTTGGATATCTATTGCAGAAGAGTGGTCTTAAAGCTCTGGCTGATGAATGAAGATGAAAAACTTTGGAAGGCTTTGCTACAGAACACACTGTATTAAACACTACCTCAATTTAGTAAGGAAAAATACACGAAAAGCTGGAAGTCTCCATCGTTTTTCTCTTTAATTCAGAATTGAGGTAAGGTAATGAAAAACATCTTGGCAGCATTCTAAAGACATAAATGAGAAATCAGGAAGAGGCTTTGCTTCAACCTTTACCTCACATGCAAGCTTCCTGGTCTCTTGTTCACCTCTGTATAAAAAATATAAGTGGAACTGTTTCTCAATAAAATTCCTTTTCCAAATTTACCAAGAAGTCTTGAAAAAAAGCCCAACGTAGTACATGGTAATTGTAGATGGTGTTGACTTTTCTTCCACATATTACAGAAATAAATTTAGCAGAAAGATTTATACTCACTACTTAGCAATGTTCCTGCATGTCTTTTTGCACTGTTTCTAATTACTAAGTTATTTTGAATGTGTGTAAAGCAGAAGAGTTTGCCTAAAGGCTCAGCTTGACATCCTTAGAACAATATCCCCCTTATTGCCTACCTCCCTGACCCATTCTCCCTCTTCATTCCCTTTGACCTCTCTTGACCACCCACTCTTTCCTGTAACTCTCTTCTTTCTTTGTGTCAGAGACACTGCCCTTCGCTGCTTCTTTCTTTCATGCTTCCCTCTCTGTTTGACAAGCTTCTGGTTATTACTTACCCTAACTGAATGCTTTGTACAAGGCTCATCCTGGTTTCTTTGCCCTTTTCTTTTTCACATTCAGTCTACAAATGAAATGCTTCCAACTCATGGCTACAGTTCCTGATTACTATCCTCATTCAAGCCTGAAGGCCTCATCTAGACCCAGGCCTACAGTTCCATACGTCTTTAGATATCAATGACGTTCACTTGAATGTTTTCAAACTGCTTAAAAACTGAACTCATCTTCTTCCCACTTACATAAACCTCTCTTGCCCCTCAAACCTGGCTTCCTTTTCCTGGTACCCTAATGGATTCACTGTCAATCTTCCTCTCCTGGCCACTTTGTTCACATACTGTGGTTACTTTTTTTTATATAAAAGCAGAGTCCAGTAATTGTGACAGAGACTGTAGGGTCCACAAAGCCAAAGTATTCAGTAAATAACCCCTTACAGAAAATGTTCTCTGACCCCCTATCTAGCAGATAGCTCTATCCTAACCCTTAGTGGGTTACTTTAAAGCTATTTACATATCTTTCCCCGTATTAGACTCTAGACTTCTTTAGAACAGGGTCATGTCTTCTCGTTATTGGGTTTTTTTAATCTCTATTCCTAGCGTAGAACCTGGTACACAGTATTTACTCAATAAACATTGGCGAACTGTTTTGAACTCCCAATAGGAAAATTTAGAGTCTTTTATTTTTTTTTTACCTTTTCCTGCTTCATCCTCTAGATCCACTCTTCACTCTTTCCCCCCAAACAATTCTTGGTTTCATTAGATTGTTTGCAAAAATAGCTGCAATAGTTCTCTATTTCTATGCCCTTGGTTAGTCTTCTCCAAAACTGGCTCTGGGCTTGACCTTATTTGCTTTGGCCAATGGGATGATAGAAAACATGGTGCAAGAGGACACTCGAAGAATACTTGGTTACTGGGGCTTGCCCCTTCTTCCTGTACTTGGAGCCCCAGTACAACCAGATGAATGAGCCAGGCTAGCCTGCTAGATGATGGAAGACACAAGACCCTGTGAATCCCTTGCTCCAGCCAAGATCCAGATATGTGAGTGAAGCCATCAAATCCTACCTGACTGCACATACATGAGAAAACTCTACTGCATGGATGAGCCTAGCCAAGACCAACAAAAGAACCATACAGATGAACCAAAACTGCTGACCTACAACAGCATGAGCTCATAAGCTATTGTGGTTTTAAGCCAATATGTTCTTTGGGGGAAGGGGCTGTTATACAGCATAAGCTGGCTGCTATTTTTGTCTCCTTCATTTTAAATATCTCTAGGATTTGTGCCTTACTTAGACTTGACCAAACCACCAAAGCTGTGTCCATCGCCACTTTATTCTCTACCCTCATGCTTTAAACTGAGATAACACACTATAGGAGAGGAAGGAAAAAACTTTCCATCTACCTTTCTAAGTTTTTTGGCAGGTTTAATAATCAAATTAACAATAGACAGATTAACTAGGGAAAAACAATTTGAATTACATACATATGGGGGCCCCACAAAGACAATGAGACTCCAGGACAAACCAGACAATTGGGACTTACATGCCATCTTGAGATGAGGAATGGGGTAGGGACCTGGGCTTCAAAGAGGAGGAGGGTGATTAACAAGAGGGTAAGAAAAGCAGATGTTTGGTAATTATGCTTGTCCTGCCATTCAGATAGGTCATTCTGATTTAAAAAGAAGAAGAAGAAGAAGAAGAAGAAGAAGAAGAAGAAGAAGAAGAAGAACAAGAACAAGAACAAGAAGAACAAGAAGAAGGAGAAGAAGAGGAAGAAGAAGAAGAAGAAGAAGAAGAAGAAGAAGAAGAACGAGGAGGAGGAGAAGGAGAAAAAGAAGAACGAGGAGGAGGAGGAGGAGAAGAAGAGGAAGAAGAAGAAGAAAGAAAAGAAAAGAAAAAAATTATCTCTCAGTAGTAGCTCTCTTTCTGGGGCAGGCCCCTATCTAAAAATTTTTAGGCAGTTTAAGGGAGAGTTCAATTTTTTTCTGGAGTCTGCTGCATTTTAATTGCCTTGAACTCAAAATAGTCTACATGCCAAAGTAGCACATTTTGGGGAGACTTGTTCCAAACCCCTTCAATACTAACCTGTCTTCTTGCTCCTAGTTTCTATTCAGATACATAGATTGTAAGCTCCACAAGAAATGAATTATAGAATCATAAAGCATAAAAAGTCTATAGATGATGTAAGCCTGCAATTTCCTCTTACTTATGAAGAAACTGTCTCCTCTATGCATGTCCCACCACTGCATTTTGGAAGCACAATTTTTGTAGGTTCACACCTGGAGAGGACTTTTCCTTTAGGATGAATTGTATCTCTAGTCTCACCCATATCTGATTTAGATGATATTTAGATGAGATTTTGGACCTTAGACTTTAGAGCTAATGTTGGAATGAGTTAAGACTTCGGGGGCTGTTGGGATAGAATGAATGTATTCTGCATGCATGAAGGACATGAATTTAGGGAGTCTAGGGGAAAAATTTTCTAAACTGAATGTTTGTTTCCCCCTTGAATTCAGATATTGAAGTCTTGTGATATTGTGATTTATAAGGAATGTAACTTGGTCGTTCAAATGACGAAAATATATGTCTCACATATAATTCATCTTTAACCACCTCTGGCTCACAGCTCCCCAGACCCTTGGAATTTCTTGAGCAATAAAAGCATATTTTGTTCTAGTATTTGGTCTCTTGACCTCAGTGCCAAAAAAATACTTCAGATCCATGAAGGTGAAATGAGTGTCTTGTTATTCATGACAATCGCCTTTCCAACACAATTGGGTTTATGTTAAAGAGGTGAGTTTTGGAAAGCAAATAAGGGTAGGGGCTAGTCACCAGGGGAACTAACCACAAAAAGGGAACTTTCAGTCCATGGCCTGATTTCCTGAGACTGAGTTAATTTCCAAAGGCCAATAATGTAATCAATGATGCCTATGTAATGAAGCCTCCATAAAAACAAAAAAGGAGAGGGTTTGGAGAGTTGGGGAGTCAGACAGCTTCTACATTCCACCATGCTGGGCCCCAAACTCCACAAAGATAGAAGTTTATTTGCGCAGGACCTCACCATATCTATCTCTTTATTGGGCTATTGAATAGTAGCCTTTAATGTCCTTTGTCATAAATCAGTAATCTGGTGAATAAATAACTTTCCTGAGTTCTGTAAGCCACTCTAGCAAATTAATCAAACTCAAGCAGGAGGGCAATTTATAGGCAGTCAGTCAGAATGACAGGCAACAACCTGGGTGATTGTGATTGGTATCTTACGTCTCTTGGTACTGAGCCCTTAACCTGGGAAACCCGATGCTATTTCTGGGAGGATGGTGTCAGAATTGAGTTGACTGTAGCACATCTAGCTGGTGTTGGAGAACTGCTTGGTGGTGTGGAAAACTGCACCCTCAAACACACCCTCCACACATTAAAATTGTTGATCAGAACCCATTAAGCCTTAACCTCAAATGTGATGGTATTTGAAGATGGGGCCTTGGGAGGTAATTAGGATTAGATAAGGTCACGAGGGTGGTTGGTGCCTTCATGATGGGATTAGTACCCTTATAAAAAGAGATACCAGGGTGTCTCTCTCTCCCATTTTCTTTACCTCTGCCATGTGAGGACATGGCAAGAAGCCAGGCAGATAGCTCTCACCAGAAACCGAGCCTTCTGGTGCCCTGATCTTGGACTTGCAGCCTCCAAAACTGTGAGAAAACAAATTTTTGTTGTTTAAACCACCCAGTCTGTGGTATTTTACTGTGGCAGCCTGAGCTGATGCAGATAATTAGTCAACATCCACTTGCATCTCTACCAAACCAAATTAATTGTTATTTCTATGTTTAAGAATCACTTGTACTGCCATCAGTTTTCTACAACTCACAGAGCTGTAAAAGAACTTAAAGGTGATGGAAGGCACAGATAACACAAAAAAATGCACTAGACAGGACACCTAGTGATCTTTTCTGCCAATTTCAAAATCTATCGTATTTTGCCCCGACATATCTAAAGAACAAACAATAAGCTAATTGTCCTTACCTCTCCTGTTCTGACGTTATTCCACAAGACACCTGCTGTCACCTCTTTTGATTAAGAGTCTGTATTCAAGCTTTAGGGATATTTAGTTTGTCTTATTACATGTGCAACCCAGAGTTCCTGAGCCCATACCAACCATAAGGAACATTCAAGAGTCAAAGTCACAGTGATGTCCTCACAGCACCCACCTTGGCCTCTAGTCCTCACTGGCAAAATCGGGACCTCTCAGGCCCCTCCTGTGTCATTAAAGGGATCCCTGGGGCGGTGTAGCATAAGCTCAGCTGTGGATGATTGCTCTCACAGCCACCTGAAGATATCAGATCCCCTTTCCAGAATTTACCTTGTAGCTCCCCAGATGCCAGTGATCTCCTTGGCCTTAGTCACAAGTACTATGTCACCTTTCTAAAGTCACCCATGTTGCCATGTGAAGCTGCTTCTTCTGCTATACCACTCTCCTCATGGACAAACAAGGAAGGAACACACGAAAGTGAAAAGAGCTATCACTTATTGAGTTCCCATGATGTGCCAGGCTAGGTACGTTACTTTTTTTTTTTTTTTTTTTAACTCATGTCATTTTTGTTTCTGCTTTGGTAGTTAAAAGTAAATTATACATACCCTAAAAGAATCTATAATATAAGACCATTCTTCTATATGCCAAAGATAATCACATTGAATAAAGTTCTTTCACATCTGATAAAATTAATAAGTTCTTCACAGCATGTAATATGTAGTCCAAATCTAAATTTTCCCAGGTGTCCAAAAAATGTCCCTTACAGTTGACTTCTCCAAACCAGAAGCCAACCCAGGATAGTGCAATTGGTTGTCATGCTCCTTTAAGTCTCTTTTAATCTAGAAAAATACCCCTTTTTCATTGGCTGACTTGTTGAAGGGCTAGTTGTCCTGTAAAATGTCACACTTTCTGGATTTGTCCACTTGTTTCCTCACAGCATTTGTTACAATATCTATCTCCTACCTTTCCTGGAAACTGGAAGAGCTAAAGCCGTAATTTAAGTTAAACGGTTGTGACCAGATGGAATATGTCGTCAAAAGGCAACTAACATCTGCTTGTCTAAACATTAGTGGTGTTAAAATTGAATGATTTTTCAGCCCTCCAACGAGACCACCAGCAGTTTACAAAACACTGGGCTACATTATGCATTGAGTATATTTTGATGAGATAACCTGCAGTCTTGACAACCATGTGCAACATTCCGTCAGTGAGAAAACACTTTAGAATCTTCCGCAACCCACTACAAGCTAGCATTTTGGAATACTTCCTTTTACAAGCAAACCGTCTATAGTGAATTTCAATTAAAAATGAAACTTAAACTCACCGGGCTTGCTTTTTCTTCTCCAGGCCAGTGATGTTGAGTCTTGACCATGGCACCGCCCAGTGTGAAGGCTGCAGTGATAGGCTCAGGTCTCTGATGTGCATCTCCCTGGTTTCTCCCCTCACAACAAGCGTCCCAGCCTTTCTTTAACTTTGTGGTTCTTCTCTGACCCCTTCATGTTTCCTTCCCCCAGGGGGCCCTAAAGGGAACACAACATTTTTAGCAAACACTGTGAGACTCAAATCCTTTACTGCATTTCAACTTTGAGAATCTTTAAGAGATAGCAATTGTGAAATGGATTTGCAAATTTGAATCAAGAAACTTAAATTTGCAAGAACTTTTACCCCAAGGACACATGAAAACTTGGCTTTTAAGTGCCATCTTGAGTACTTCTTAATTTTCAGCAATTATTATTCAGGGAATCAATAATGATAATATGATGCTGAGAAAAGTCAATGTAACTACCATTACAGTAATGCTCCACTTACGAGCAGCTTGAACTAGAAGTCAAGTGTGATTAAGAAAGTCTCCTTGAAACCCAGAAGGCCTGCAAATCTGCATCCAACCTACCTTCCAGAGGAAAAAAAGAATCCTTGGAAATCAAATTAAGAAACATAGTCAAATGCATTAATTATATGTTCATTAAAAGTACATAGCAGGAATATAGAAGTGGGTGAGTAGGGGCACCTGGGTGGCTCAGTCGGCTGAGCATCTGATTCTTGATTTTGGCTCAGGTCATGATCTCATGGATACTGAGACTGAGCCCCATGTCAGGCTCTGGGCTGACAGTGCAGAGCCTGCTTGAGATTTTTTTCTCTCTCCCTCTTTCTGCCCCTCTCCTGCTCGTGCTCTCTCTCTCTCTCTCTCTCTCTCTCAAAATAATAAACTTTAAAAAAAAAGAAGTGGGGTGAGTATACAATGCCTTGTAAATGGGGCAAGGGGTTAGTGAAGTAGTTAATTTAAAGGAGAACAGATTTAAATCCACTGGAGTCATTTTCCCCAAAGTAAAGCAGAGAAGCCAAGAACATAAATCTCCAACAACTAAGGAAAGTTTATGTTGTTCTCACCTAGAATGAGGCAATCCCAATCAGTTACAAAGGTATATCTATGCTGGTGATCCATGTAATACATATTTATTTATATTTGAAGATCTTTCTTAGAAGAAGCAGTAAATTTATTTTATAAACATATAAGGTAGGTATTACACAGAGGCAGATGTCATCTTAATGTCAGGAAGAATTTTTTTGTGTGGCAAAATATACATAATATAAATTTATCATTTTAACCATTTTTGAGCGTAAGGTTGTGGCATTACCTTGTGCAACCATCACCACCATCTATCTCCAGAACTTTTTCATCCCAAATGGATGCTCAGAAGCACATTAAACAATACATCCTCATTCTTCCTCCAACCCCTTACCTTCTGGTAACCACCATACTACTTTCTGTCTCTGGTTTTGACTACTACTCTAAGTACCTCATGTAAGTGGAATCATATAATACCTGTCCTTTTGCATCTGGCATATTTCACTTAGCATGATGTCTTCAAGTTTCACCTACATTGTAGCATGTATCAGAATTTCATTCCTTTTTAAGGCTAAATAATAGTTCATTGTATATATGTGCACTACATTTTATCCATTCATCCATAAATGGACACTTGGATTATTTCCATCCTTTGGCTATTGTGAGTAATCTTGCTATAAACACGGTGTACACATACCTGTTTGACTTCCTGTTCTCAATTATGGTGGGTATATACCCAGAAATAGAATTGTTGGATCATACAGTAACTTAATGTTTAATTGTTTGAGGCACTACCATACTGTTTTCTACAGCTACTGCACTATTTTACATTCCCACCTGCAATGTGCAAGGGCTCCAATCTCTAGACATCCTTGTTAACACTTGTCGTTCTCTGCTTTTTGGTAATAGCCATCCTAATGGGTGCAGAAGAGGAATTTTTAATAACTAGACCTGTGCCACAGTGGGGTGAGCTGTTCCCAGGATGTAGGGGCTGATCGATGTGCTCTACCAAAGACTGGATAGACTAAGATGTTCAGCTGTACAAGCTGTGCACTCTCCAAGTGTGTCTGGTCACAGGGTGAGCAGGAGCTAAAATCCAGTACATGTTTCACCTTCCAAGGTGTGAACCCTCATATAGAACTGCCTTTTCTGGGAGGAAGCAATAACATTTTCTTCCCTGAAAATATTGCCCGCTTGCCAAGTCATGTGCTTGAAGGGGCACTTTTTTTCAATGCAAACTAAGGCACTTATTTATAAAAGCTATTGGTTATCCTGGCTGGCTGACTCTCTGTCATGGAAAGCTGTAGACAGAATAGATTAATGCACAGGGTAATACCTAGTCCAGTTGGACTAGATGACTATTAAGGTCCCATTCAATGGTGATATTCCGTGCATCTCTTTGATGGTTTTACAAGTTTCCCCCTAAAAATTCTTTGAAACTCCTTCCATTGACAGATGGAAGCAAAACCCTGTCACCTTGAATCTGGGATCAGTGACTGCTTGATAACAGAATTCTGCAGAAGTGACACTGTACCAGTCTCTAAAGCCCAGACCTTAAGAAACTGGCAGCTTCCACTTCCTGACCCTTAAGACACTCCGTCTTGGAACCCAGCCACCATGCTGTGAGGAAGCCTAAACCACTTTGTAGAGAGACACGAATGTTGGTTTTCATTCGTCACCAAGTGAGTGAACTGTCCTGGAAGTGGAGTCTCCAGCCCCAACGCAGATGAGCTGTCCCAGCCAAGCCCTGCTCAAACTGCAGATTGATGAGTAAAGTAAATGATTGCTGTTGTTTTAAGCCACTACTGTTTTAGGGTGACTTTCTTTAGCTGCAGTAGATAACCAGAACAGTCTGAAAGAGTTACCTGTGCTCCAAACTCACATTTCCACAATATGTCTCACACCAGAAGTGCAACGAAGGACCCCAAGGGAGAACCTTCTCTAAGGAGTCCTCAGTTTTTTCTTGTATGTCACAGGCAATGGCCTTTGTCCTTCATCTCCTCCCCTACTCCTTAACTTAGGATAAAAATCTCCATCATGGAAAGATGCCCGCTTTCTGCAATGTCTGCACCCTCCGTGTTGGGATTTCTTGAGGAATCGTAGGTTTCTCTGAGCCACACACTGGAGCCTTTCACAGACTCTCCCACCTTGCCTTGAAGTGGTATGCAAGAGACAAGGTAGTAGCAAAACTTGATCCAGTAAACTGCTAAGTTTGGTTCTTGAACGCGATAAGCTTCAGAGGGGGCATACAAACCCAAGCAAAGGGGCGGGGAGCACAGAGGAGACATCCGGCTTGGACCCCGGCTCTAGCCGCAGTCTTTCCCTCACGGATCAAATCTGCCCGTGAAGGGGATGGGCTTTTCAGCAAGGCCTTCCACAGTTCTGAGTCTTGTCTGTTGGACTATTCTCCTCCTTCGACTGCCAACCCCCCACTTCAGTTCTGGAAGGAAATGGTTAAAAGGCTGTTGCCCTTCAGGGCCTGGGAGGCAGCTGGGAGGGGGCGGCAGCTTTGTGCTTTATAGTGTCTTCCTCCTGGGAGGGCTGGAAGGTTGGGACGTTCTTGCTGTCCCAGAGTGGAGGCGAAGGTCTGGGAGTGTTTCGAGGAGAAGGGGAGGACAGCCGGGAGGCGTGTTCCCCTGGAGTTTTCTTTTTCTTGCGAGCCTTCGCGCGCGCGCGCGCGTACAGTCATCCCTTTAGTCTGGCGATTGCGGACGGGCGGTGGAGAGGCTCCGTCCCACTCGGTGGCCGGAGGCTGGAGGCTCGGGAAGACCTCCCCGGAGGAGCCGTGCCCAGGAAGCTTTCCGAAGCGGAGGCAGCTGTGCTTCCCGGGCTGCCGCGGCGTGGGAGCCGGGGACAGCCACCACCCACCCTCGCCGGCTCCGCTTCCTCCCGCCCAGGCGCGGCGCGCGGACCGGGCAGCTGTTTGAGCCCGCCGAGCTCCACGGTCGGTGCAACTCTTTCCTCGGGGACCCAAGCAGGGGTGGGGGTGGGGGCGCTACCTGGGAGGACTGGCGAGCCGGGAGCGTTTTCGCCCGGCGCCCTGCAGCTTGGCGACCCTCCGCACAGGGGCTGGCACCCACCTGCCCGAGGGCGCGTGGCGGGGCGGGCGCCTCTGTGGGAAGGGCGCGCTCCGGAAACGTTTGGGGGTTGGGGGACTGATCGAAAGCCCCCAGCCTCCCCAGGCGGGATTAGGATTTTTAGTCAGAGGAAAACCAACGGTTTTCCCTGCTCTCCCTTTTCTCCCAAGCACATAAGAACTTTGTGGAACATCACGCCCTCGTCGCTGGCTCCAAAGCCTACTTGCGAAGTTTGCCTCGCAGCCTTTTCTTACTCGCCTGCTTCTCCTCCTTGCACACCCGGGGTATGCCAAGGGTAGCCAAGGGCACTTGGTGTGAGGGACTGATGTGTTTTGGAAAACCCCCAGTGCAGCTAATTTGGAAACCTGCCTGTAGAGGTCTGGGCGTTGTGTTCTGTGCTCTCCTTTAAAGGGCACTTGTTGCCTTTCACGTGCAGAAAACAAGGGCTGTTTCTAGATAATCAGCCTCTGTTTACACCATCCTAATGGAGTTCCCGGATAGAGTTGGCGGCGGAGGGGGTGGGGTGGGAGACACATTAAAGTCAGTTGTCTGTAAAGAGAGTTGCTAGTTTCTTACCCGGCAAGCAGAACCCACAGAAGACTAATAAAAAGTTCCTAGTTTGTTTGTTTTTTTTTTTTCTCTCCTCTAGTAGATATTCATGGCCTCCTGCCCCGTGTTAACTAATTGAGAAACATCTTGGCAATCATTTCAGTAAATTACGTGCTCTAAATTTATGCCATTTTGGTAAGGTTGGAATTTCCAAATTACTAATTACAGGTGAACTTTAATCCTGAGAATCCAAGATGTTAAATGCTTGCAGTGTAAACCTAAGGATTCAGTCGTCTTCCTTAATAATAGCTTTAGAACTCCATCAAATTCTTAGCCCCCAAATATGAAGAAGGCTGAATCTATAAACTGTGTTTTTCAGGGAAGACCCTGAGATGCTTCTCTAGAGCTAGGTCTGATTGTGACCGAGAGTTCCAAGCACAGCATGACTTGGATCCACGGAAATGTGCTACAGGTTCATCCATGGAGGAACATGCATTTGAGTGGCTTTTTATTTGCTTTTGCATTTTTCACCCAATGATAATATGGTACCCACATATCTTTGGCAAGTATCCCTTAGCTCTGCTGCTTATGATGTGTCAAGAGCTGATGGAGATGTCATCATAAGTGATGTAGCAGTATTATTGTGAGAAGAACAAGAAACGTGGCTTTAATGGTAGCTAGCTCACACTTTGATGAGAACCTATAGCCTTGGCCTCCATAGTTCCTGCCTAATCAGCTGACCAAGCAAACCAGCATGCTGATGTTCAAACACTAGTGGTACCTTTCCTAACTGGCATAATACCCAGGATAGCCAGGTCAGTTCACTAAATATCCTCCTAGTGGACTCTACTGGGCAAAGAGCCACTCCATTTCCAGGAAAGGCCTTCTCTTTCTTATTTTTAAGGAAACATTACTGAAGGGTCCATCCCAACTGGGAAAGTAGGAGGCTGTAGTCATTAAATAGCACAACATACTGAAGGATTTCTTTTCTCTCATATCTATGATCTAAAGAAGAGAATGACAAGGTGCTTTGTTCTTAGAATCTTGGTCTCCACTGTAGAATGCAAGCAGTGGCATTTTGTAGATCTACAGTATTCGGTCAAGTATTCACTTCAAACTGTAAGAAGCAGGAAAAAACTGCAAACTATTTATAATTAAGCAAAGCAAAGTGAGGCATTATGCCTGTCCTGACACTTTTTGTCCATGAAGACTTCTTCAAGACCCACTTAACTCATGATTAAAATGGGAATATTGCCCCTGCCTACCAGAGTTATAAAGTTCAAGTCAGATAACAGATGCATACATAATAAATTATTAATATACATACAATGTTATTTTTTCACGTTCCCAGGAAAAACCTCAGGGGAAGGCAAAAGTATATGGTATTTACACCTTGTACTTACTTTAGACCTTCTGCACAACTTGAATAAATCTTATTTCATCGACATATTGTCTAAACCTAAGCTCTATTGATTTCCCAACATAACTGTCAAAATTCCTAAAAGCAGTTAATACCAACTATAAATAGACCAAGAAAAAGGACACAATTTTTTAAAAACTACATTATGACCATATATATCATAGACACATGCCACTGCATTAATGAGGTTATGGTCTTCATTTAAAGAATCATTAAAAACTCACAGAGAAGAAAATTTACAAAATATTTAAGTGGGAGGAGCCATTTTTAATTTACCTTTGATTACTGTGTTACCACCAACTCCCTCATTTCCTCCAACATCTTTTCTGTAAAAAAAAAAAATCATTTATTTATTTTGAGAGAGAGAGAGAGTGAAGAGGACAGGGCAGAGAGAGGGAGAGAGAGAATCCCAAGCAGGCTCCATGCTGTCAGCACAGAGCCCGAGGTGGGGCTCCAACTCCTGAACCCACAAGATCATGACCTGAGAAATCAAGAGTCAGACACTTAGCTGAATGAGACAC
This sequence comes from Panthera leo, assembly GCF_018350215.1. Taxonomy (NCBI): domain Eukaryota; kingdom Metazoa; phylum Chordata; class Mammalia; order Carnivora; family Felidae; genus Panthera; species Panthera leo. Next base: position 79,650,490 of record NC_056682.1, on the reverse strand, counting down.
CCAGGTGCCCCTCCAATATCTTTTAAGGATTAAAGTATCCTTCTGAGCAAGAAGGACCACTTGCTGTCAGCAAGTCACTTAAACAAACAAAACAAAAAACGAAAACAAATGATCTTTTGGAAACAAGTAATCACCCTCCCAAATCTATTGTTTCATGGAAACTCTGGGAGACTGTTGAAACATTTTAGGTGCTAAGAAAGCACAAGAAAGAGAGATAGTGGGGTCTAGTGGCTAAGAGCTCAGGCTCAGAGTCCGACAAACCTGCCTTAGAATCAACATTGCCACTACCACCTGTGGACCTGAAGGCTCCTTGCCTTTACTGAGCCTCTGGTCCCCTATGTTTCTAGAGGAACTGTGCATCGGCCTCACAGAGGCATGGTGTGCATTAGACAACACCATGCATGTGAAGTGCTCAGCACAGTTGGTGTGACAAATGTAACCACATAGGATGTTTCAAAGAAAGCATGAGACAGCCCTTGGAAAGCCAAATTCTGTGCCTGGCCTGGAAAGCCATTATTACCAGTTCACTTGCTGGCAAGTATTGGGATAATAATTTCTAAAGAATGGAAGAGAGAGAGAAAAAATTCCTGTCAGAGAGGTGGATTGTACACATTAATCATCAAGATTTTCAATAAAATGAATATTTTGTGTGTATCAATTATATAACTTTTAATCGAAACTAAGATTGTTAAATGTATTGATGGTATTAAGCACAGTTCTGATTTTAAAAGAGCATTTTATGACACTTTAAATAACTACCTGTGCTACATTTTAACCCCATGTTCATTATTTACCATGTGTACAACAGAACACATTTTGGAATATTGAATTGTTAGTTACAGAATTTGCTAATTTTATGCCTTGATATCATGTAAATTTTACTCGGCAAATAATGCCTTTTCTCTTCCATTAATAAATAAAATTTTGTATCTCAACTCTTGAAGATTTTTGCAATTCAGATTTTTATCAGCCAGTGTAATGGAGAGAAAAAAGTAACTTTTGATCTACTAAAGGAAAAACCCATATGTCCTCATCCATATTATAATCTAGATATAATCGTGGATGGAGATGAGAGAGAGAAAGAGAAGGAAGCAGAGGGGTGTAGAGAGAGACAGAGACAGAGATAGAGATAGAGATAGATAGAGATAGAGATAGAGAATTTGCCATAATGGAGCTTTGATCTTGTCTTTTTTCCCTGCCATGGGATAACCTTACACAGATCTTATCTAATTACCAAATATATATTACTTTTTACCTGACGCAGTAAATAATCATTGACTACAATTATTGGCAGCTGGATTTTGTAACCAATTATTTTTCCTCCTTTCTTTTCCAGGTGAAAAAAAAAAAAGCAAGTGTATAAAGGGAAGGTAGTAAGAGACATTTCCTCAAATTTGCATCACGATGGAAACCTTTTGCCTCAAGGTGTCCTTCTGGGTAGCGCTGGTTGGATGTGTGATCAGTGATAATCCTGAAAGCTACAGCACAAACCTAAGTACTCCAGTGGATGATTTCACCACTTTTCGTGGGACAGAGCTCAGCTTCCTCGTTACCACTCATCGACCCACTAATTTGGCCCTACCTAGCAATGGCTCAATGCACAGCTATTGCCCGCAGCAGACTAAGATTACTTCAGCTTTCAAATACATTAACACTGTGATATCTTGTACTATTTTCATCGTGGGAATGGTGGGGAATGCAACTCTGCTCAGGATCATTTACCAGAACAAGTGTATGAGGAATGGCCCCAACGCGCTGATAGCCAGCCTTGCCCTTGGAGACCTTATCTATGTGGTCATTGATCTCCCTATCAATGTGTTTAAGGTAGGAAGTAACCACAACTATATTTGCAGGTTTGAACATACGTTCTGATTCCACAGTAAGAGAGTTGCTGCAGACCTTTGGAGTTTTAGTCTGTGTTTTTACTGAGAGTGATTTCTGCAGCCTTCAACTTTGGTGGCCTTTAACATTTTTATTATTTGTTAAATGTTACATTTATTTGCTAACTTAATTGTTCACAAAATCGCGTTTTGGGGAAGACTATTCAAAGTCACGGTCTTTAATGAAGCAGATTCTCATGCCAGCCCTGAGCTTGCTGAGTGGATGGGCAATCTTGGGAAGAAACTGGATTTTTTTGAGACTCAGTTTTTAGGGGGAGATCTATTGAGCCCAAAAGATACTTAAAATAAGTATTTCTTCAGTTTCTGTAACCTTTTTAATGTGATGCCATTCAGTGGCCAGATAGCCAGGGTACATGTTGAAATGAAAGTACCTGTTTTATTTTGACGATCTGGATTGATGATGGAAGCCAAAGGGTATGCTGGCTTCCCTCAGTTGTCTCGGTGACTTAGAGATAGTGAGGTCCACGTGATCTCAGCTCAGTGTTGACCTTGTTGAACAGTGTCACTAAAGCCATTTAAAATAGGCCTCAATTTACTGTTGCCTTCTTCATTTCTTCAGTTTACAGAGTTTTTATTCGTGGAGTACCCACTGTGTGCCTGCCCCTGAGCTAGGCAATAAGGATCCCAAGACAAATATGACAAAAGTGATGCCTCAGTGGGAGGGGAAGATAACTCACCCACTGTCACTGTGATCATCTTGCTTTAGGGACTGGTTAGTACCAAAACAAAGTAAAGCCCAAAGGAATTAGATGTTTCGTATTTGATCTAGTGGTTGTGAGGGGAAAATGGCTGCAAGAATTCAAGTGAACTAAAATTCAAGTAAAATTACGTGGTCTATGCCAGATGTTATGGAATGTCTTTATTCTAAACCCAGGAAAAGTACTTTCCTCAGCCTTTCTTTTTTTTTCTTCTATGTCTTATCCATAAAAACAAAACTATTCTGAGCAATAATATTCTGAAATATGACTTTAAGTAGCAAGTTTTGTTTGAAGACATGATAAATTTTAACTAAGAGTCTCTCGGTTTCCAATAAATACACTTAAACTATGGCAAAATTATGCTCGCCTACCAGGAAAAGCGGTGATACAATGAAGTGCTGACAGTAAAGATGAAAACAATGATTACGGTCTCGAACGTTACAAATAAAAAGCATTTCAAAAGTACTCAAGTATATTGTTGGCAAAATTGGAGAAATTAGACAACAAATGATAAAAAAAAATTATATGCCATCTCTTTTCACAGAATTGCATGAAAACATATGTTTTCTATTTGAACTTGAAATGGGATTTTAGAACTGAACTATGATGCAAAACTGAAAATGCATAATTAACTTAAAATGTTTAGCACATGCTATAGAACTTAAATTTTTTTAAAGGTTATTAATTTTCTCTTTATGAAATAATGTGTGTGAACACGAGGCTTTCTCATGACATCTTTCTTTAATAATAGATTTAAAGTGTTTATATGACTCTTATTCAAAATTTTACTCTAGTAGTTATGTTGTAGAGTATTAAACATTGATTATTCATACTTATATACTAGTTAACCAACCCATCATGCCTCAGAAGAATAATTAACTATCTCTGAATTAATTATTCCCGTTTGACCATTTGCAAAGAACATTTTTGGAAAACCAATATTTGCGACTGCTGGAAAGGACACTCGCTTATCTCTTTGAGGTGCTACCTGCCAGTCACTAGACTAAACATCATTTCTAGTCCAGACCAACAAACGAAGCCAGACCGTCTGGACTATCCCCAGTTGGTGAAAATTCAAATAAAACTTGGTTTTACATTCATATAACAATGGATAATAATTTACACATCCTCATTTGACCAAATGGTTCTTCCTTTCGGGACTCTAATACTTTATATCCCTTATTGTAGTTCTATACAATGTGGACAGTTTGACAGGCTTTTACATCGCAGGGGTACATTTGTGTAATTACTGTTTTTCTAAAACTCACATAATGAGACATTTAACCAACATTAATTTTAGAAAGGAAACCTTTTGGGTTAAAAAAATACATACATGCTTTAGTTATTTCAATCTTCTTGCAGAGGAAAAGAAGAAAACATTTAAGCTAAAAAGCCTCCCAGTATTTGGGGGTTATTTCTACCTCATTCTGTCAGTCCTCTTCTCTGAGTTGGGAGACGAGAAGATGTAGTTTCCCTGATATCTGCCCAGGAGAGTCCAGAGAAACCCTTCCTAGTGATGTGAGCTCTGGGCCTTCCTGCCTTTGGTCTGCAGCTGCCTCCTGCTGTAAGAGTCTGATGCTTTGAAGTCTCACCTATCAGACCTGTGGACTCCTCTGACCATGGCATATGCTGCAAGGCGAAGCAGCAGCTGTCCATCTCCCTTTACCATGGTGTTCAGTGCCAAGTGGCTCTCGATCTGTGAGCATGGAAGAGGGGGTCCCTCCACACCTATTTCCAAAAGTTTCCTAATCAGTCTCCCTATCTTCAGGGTTTCTTTTCTCCAGCCTATACTGGTCTTCACTTCTGCTGACCGAGTGTCATTTTAATAAAAATCACCCAGGAGCTTCCACATTTAGTAGTCGAGGTCCTCTCCATTCTGACCATACTTTACCTACTTCTTACCAGCTGCCAATGTGCAGGCACAGCTCTTGTCAAAATGCCGTCACTACAGCTAACTAAATAACATTCTCAGAGGGGCGCCTGGGTGGCTCAGTCAATTAAGTGTCTGACTCGGTTTCGGCTCAGGTCATGACCTCATGGCTCGTGAGATTGAGCACTGCGTTGGGCTCCAGGCTGATGGCGGGGAGCCTGCTTGGGATTCTCTCTTTCCCTCTCTCTCTCTCTCTGTCCCTCTCCTACTCATGCTTTCTCTCTCTCTCAAAATTAATAAACATTTAAAAAAAATAATAACATTCTCAGAGAGGCTAGGTCTAGTCACTGAAGGACTGCTACTGAGGCATTTACAGATCCTAAATTGAAAAATAAGTCCAAAGTTACATGTGTTGCATAAAGAAGAAATAAGCCAAAAAGTGGAGAGAGTCTCCTCTGGCCCTAGCTTGTACTCTCACACACACACACTACCTGGTGATAAAATCAGACAATCGACAATCTGAGACAATAAAATTCAGAGCAGAAGGAACCAAAGGAAGCAAATAAATGCCAGTTACCTTCTTGGTTTTCAAGCATGCAAGGGCCTTGCAAATGGCAATGTTGGGGAAAAGTTGTTACTAATGTTATCAAAGGATTACTCTAATTCTTAATTATGCAAAAAGCATAATATCACTAATTATAAGAGAAGACTGACCAAAACAGGAGAGAGAAACGGAAAAGAGTTACCGACCCTTTCAAATACTCATGCTTGTCACCTAAACTGATGATGGATTTTATGTGTCAGGAAATTACATTATCTGATATCCTGAATTTTCAAGAAATGCACAAATTTAGCCAGTACATTGATCTGTGTATAAATTGTTTACATCCATTACAATGACAAAACAATTAAAACCTTCTATCTGTGCTTAGGGACTACAAATAACCCCAACTACTAAATGCCAATATAGGAGAACAGAATCTAAAAATTGTACTCTTTAATGATTCTTGAGATTATGTTAATGCCATAGAGTGCCATCTATAGGGAGATGGGTTATAATTTTGAATAGAGCGGAATCTCTAAAAGTGATGTTTATGCATGGGTAACCAGCCAAAGCTTGGCATCATGTGCTTTCAGGATAACAGCTCACCCATGCTTGCACACAGATATGCCCATAAAACACTGTAGCTCAGCCCCTTTAGTAGAAACAGGAATGTGGGGAAATTTGTGTGTGAGAGAAGTAGATTGCAAAGGATTAAAATGGTGGCCGAGGGAAGAAGTGGAGTCCAATGACTTAGCATAGAAATCTCTCACACACAGAGCTGGGCATTGAAACTAGTGATGTCATAGATGATACTGTAGGTGAATAGTGTCTCTTTTTAGCATGTAGGGTAAAACAGGTTTGTGAGAAGAAGCTAACGAGCCAGTGGCAGAATCTAGTAACTGATTGTTGGTTACTAATTTGGTCCACTCTAAGCATCCACCTCTTATTGAGGACAACAATGAAAAATAAACAGATATAATTCTGTTTGAAATTATCAGAAATATTTTGCAATGGAAAGTCAAGACTCAATATGTTGCTCTGGCAGAGGATCTGAGCAATGTGGAAACCAGAGACGTTTGCTTGGAGCCAGTTATCTGCATATTCACACAGCCTTTGACATCTTGTGCAACTGGAATCCATTCTGTTGTTGGGGCAGCCATACCAAAGTTGTCTCCTGACACATCAAATCACCAAGGCAACTTTTGCCTAAAAAATAAATCGCCACAACTTATAGATTGTGTGTCTCAAACATAGTAGTCATTCAGTAAGTGCTTATTGGCATAATTTGGTTTGTTCAGGGTCTTTACTGGTAAAATTGACTTCTTATCAGATTTCTCTGAGATCTTCCAGTTTAAATACTGATGGTACTGATGATTATGATGACAATTTGTTAGAGGGAATCTTCATTTATGTACAAGACACAGGAAATTATCTGTGGTCTACACATCTTATTCCCCCAAATTGATCAAATTACCCACCAGATTATTGCCCATGTGATAATGATGGTGTCTCCCTTTTACTTAGCATCAAGCAAATAAAAACATATCCTTCTTACGTACTCCAGTAATAGTACTATAACCATAAAATTAGGGATAAAAACTATATTCCCTGAATTTTGATAAAGAAAAGTGTGTCCTTTGACCAAGATCTCTGCCCCTTGTTGGTGCATTGCAGCTAAATGTTTCCTATGGGGTAGCTCTGCCTCTGCCTTCCCTCCTGCGCCTCTCTCTGTACACATTCCTCTACCTCCCTTTCCTGGAGCTAACCTGGCCTGTCTGAGAATACCAAGATGGTCTCTCTACCTGGCAGATTTTCCCTTCAGGCCTCCTCTGGCTAATTCTGCTTTATTCTTCAGATCTCAGCTTAAACATCTCCTTGTCTGGCAAGTATCTATAACCCAAACTGGGTTAGTGCCTTTCTCATGCACTCCCACGACACCCTCTATTAACCCTGAAATAGCATTTAACACACACTCTGTTGTATTTGCCAATTCACTTGTCTGTCTGCCCCACTAGACTTCAAGTTCCTTAAGACAGGCTGCCATAATTCTCATTTATCATTGTATCTCCTGCATCTAGCATTGTACCCAAGTTAAAAAATATTTGATGAATGAGTAAAATAAGAACATGTACTGGTACTTGCTTCTATAAGAGTGTTTTTCCTCCCATGCAATTCAAGATCTAAAAGCTGACTTCCTTTTTGAATTTACTGAATTTCTACTTTTTTCTTGCAAATGAGCAACATCTCAGGGTCCATAAATCTGAGGGAAAAGTGTGCAAAGCAGAGCTGCACATAACAGGGTCGTTTTCCCCTTCTGCCTATGTCCGGACACTGTGTTACCTTCCTCTCTCTGGCACATATAATCAATTGAGGACTCTTTTTTCAAAGTTTCTGTGCAATATGCATTCTTTGAGCATAGTTGGAATTGTGGTTTTGATTGGAATATTAAACCTACATGTGATTTGGGATATCAAAATGAACATTCATATCACTAAAGATTTTATTTACTCTTCAGAGAACAGGAAATAGGTTGAGTTTGAGTTTCTGGCGTTGCTAAGACACATGCGCATTGCAAAAAATTCATTATGCTAACTAGCTGATTTTAGAATATCTGTACACATAAAATGACAGAGTGATAAATTTATTACCCAATTTACTGTTTGTTATAAGGAAGTTGCTGTCTGGAAAGGCTTCAGAACCCTCTCCAACTCTACCTCCCATTCTGACTTTTCGTTTCCTGTGTCTGGGAACCTCATTGCCTTCTCTCATGCTCATGTTAAGTAATTATTCTCATGTGAGGTTACTCTGCTAACCCTCAGCATTTGGCTCACAGCACAGTTATTCCTATTTCAGGGAGGTGGGGGGATGGAAACCATCCATAACTGCAAGATTGTTCCCATGGCTGAGGAGAGAGAGATGGTTTCAGTCCCATTCTCATTAGGAAGGTGTGGAGATGTAAAGAAGCATCGTGGCTGATGATACTCCCCCATCGAACCGTTCAGCTCATGGAAGAGGCTGCTGTGTTCTAAATTTAACATAAAATAGTGAGGGCTGGGGAGGGGATGTAAATGTTGCACTGCTTCAAGCGCTTGCAGTACAAGCAGATGTTCGGGCTATTTCATTCTGAAATATTTCTATGGTGTCTTCATCTACGAGTTGCTAGGATATGAGTGTTATTTCTTTATTATCATACAAGGGTATGCAGTTGGTATAAAGAGTGTGCTAACTAAAATGAAAGAGGGTGGGGTATCAACTTCTCTGTGTCTGAAGTTGATTCTAAGACTAGAGTGATTAAGTGTGGACTGTTCTAAGAAATTCTGTCAAAATAAATTTGAAATACTGCCAGGAATTCTACAACTGCTTTCTGTAGCTACCATATTCTCCTGGGAGTTCAAATAACTGCTTTCTATAGCTACACTTTTATTTTTAACTATGTCTAGCTTTTCTTGGAAAAACTTCCCTACATAATAAAGTTAATAGTTGAGATTAAATTCGGTAACGGGACTAAACGTAAGTATCACTCCATATTAATTTTTGGTAGCCTTATTTTTAAATTTGAACATCAAAAATTTTACAAGACCGCATGCTCTGAAATGTTTACTTAAACTTGGAAGGTTTGAAGTCCCTGGTGTTCCTGGACTCAGGAAGATTTAATCATATTTTTGGATGTGCAAATTGAGAGGTTACTTTTAGAATTTAAACCTCTGTGTGAGGTTTGTTGACATTGTTTGCCATCTCAACTTTTCCAACAACTTACTTAGAAAAGAGCGTCAATAATGGAAGCTGGTCAAATAATTCTTCTCATAACATGAATCCTAAACATATGAGCCCTATTTTACTCTAGAAGGTAATGGGGATGGCAGTGGATTGGCCGTTTGGTTACTCAGTGACATCAGATCTTTCCTCTGTAAATGTTCTTCCTTTATCCATTCAATAGATAGTTACTGAGCTCCTACTATATACCAGTCATTGGGGAAATAGCAGTAAAGAAAACCAGACAATCATCCTTGCCCTCTTGGAGCATACATTCAAGTAGAAGAATACGACAATAAGCAAGTTAAATAAATAAATATCTCACATAGGAGATCACTGATAAGGAGAAAAATAAAATGGGAAAGAGGAATAGAAAGAAAGGGGGAAGATACTAATTTTAGAGTGGTGGCTAAAGAATGCCTCAATACAAGATAACAGTTGAATAAAAAACCTAAAACTTTCCACGCCACTATCTAAGGTAAGAGCATTCCAGCAGAGGAAATGGCAAAAGCAAAGTCCCTGAGGCAGGAATGTGTCTGGACGGTTAAAGGACCAGCAAAGAGGCCATGGTGGTGAGTGGAAGGGAGACAGTAGTAACATGAGGTCACAGGGATAGGCGGTAGGCTATGTGATGGGGGAAGCAGACAACATAGGGCCTAATAATAGGGTAACCATATATTTTATCATTTAAACCAGGATACTCTGAGAGTGAAAAGAGACACTGTCATCAATAATTGCATCTGGACAATGGGCATAAACATGGATTGTCCTAAAAATATCATGTCCTAAACATTGTCACCCTACCTGTGCACCTACCCTTAGCCTTTTCCTCTGAGTGAGATAGAAAGATTTTAGAAGGTCAAGAGAAGATTAGTGACATGATTTGGTTTATATCTTAACAAGAGCATTCGCTCTACTGTGTTGAGAAGCACTTCCCGAATCAATGAAGGAAAAATATGCAGTCTTAAAATATGTTATATATACCAATATGTACCATGAGAATAGTATTCCCTGAAGCTTAACTAGCATTTGCCCTGTGTCAGGCTAACTTTTTTGATCCTCACAACAAACCCACGATGCACCACAAGTGAGATACAGTTTTTAAGGATTTCCTCAAGGTTATACAACTAGCAAGTGGCAGTGCCGGGATTTGGATCCAGTCTGATCTCGGAGACCATGCTGTAGGACAAGCAGCCATACCACTTCTCTTCCGTATACCTCATAGGGCAAACTTTCCAGTCATCCAGATGCCATCCCTGGTACAGAAATATATTTTCAAAGACCATGTTCAAAGATAAAGTCAGACCCTTTTCTCTCCTCCATTAAATCCAGTAACTTCTTTAGTTGCTTATTTAAGACAGAAGGAAAACATCATAAAGGAAAATGTGTATGATACAGAGACTGTTCTTCAGAATAGTATTTATGTTGTAAATCTTGCAGATTGCATTGGCACATCTGGTAAGCAGATTTTTATATTCTATACTCATCATGTTGGTGAGGTCAACTGACAGAAAGGAACCAGAAAATAAAATAATAAAACAAAGGTTGAGCTCTTGATGAGCTGATTGTCTAGACATATACATCTGCTTATCTGCTCAGAGGGACACATTTTGCTAAATAGGTGTCTCACCCAGTTATTTCTGGGAGGGCCAGGCAATTTTTCAGTGGACATAAGACAAAAATGAGTGTTTGTGACTAGCCCATAGTTTTATTTGGGGTGGAAACATGAGATTTTATTGCTAAAACTAAATGTTGCATTTCTAGACCTTCCTTCCTAGGGTTACCAGATGCACAGGAATTAAAAGGGGAATGTGGAACACAATGGATGATGTTTGGGAAATATGTCTCAACTGATATTTAAAAAGAAGCCAGAGGGGCGCCTGGGTGGCTCAGTCGGTTAAGCGTCCGACTTCAGCTCAGGTCACGATCTCACTGTCCGTGAGTTCGAGCCCCGCGTCGGGCTCTGGGCTGATGGCTCAGAGCCTGGAGCCTGCTTCCAATTCTGTGCCTCCCTCTTTCTCTGCCCCTCCCCTGTTCATGTTCTGTCTCTCTCTGTCTCAAAAATAAATAAAACATTAAAAAAATAAAAAGAAGCCAGAAATCTTCAATTTGAAAAAAAATGTACATATGAAGTATATATTTTGTGAAGTGGTCCATTGAATCTAAAACTAAGTAAGGAGTTTATTAATATCCCTAGTTATAAAAGCAACAAGTAAAGTAAATAATTACTGGACAAGTTAAAAATGTCCAAAGTCATTGCCTATCAGAGTATGAAAGGAATGGGATGGGCACACATCTCTGCCAAGTACTGAACAATATACTGTGCCCCATCCCACATGAGTTTTCTAGCTGATGAGGCAATTCTGCTAAATGTCTGTACCTGGAAGGAAGGAAGGAAGGAAGGGGAAGGGGAGGAAGGAAGGAAGAAAGAGAGAGAGAGAACCATCTTTGCTGCGAATTTTTAACTTAGTTTCATAAAATAAAAAATGTCCTGAACACTCCAAAATTCTCCCTTAAAATAATGTCATTTATGTCATAAATGCTGTTTTTCTGTATATTTCCATTGTTTCCCCAAATTTGATTTTCTTATAGAAAATAAACCTATGGGGGCGCCTGGGTGGCTCAGTCGGTTGAGCGTCCGACTTCAGCTCAGGTCATGATCTCACGGCTGGTGAGTTCGAGCCCCGCGTGGGCCTCTGTGCTGACAGCTCAGAGCCTGGAGCCTGTTTCAGATTCTGTGTCTCCCTCTCTCTCTCTGACCCTCCCCCGTTCATCCTCTGTCTCTCTCTGTCTCAAAAGTAAATAAATGTTAAAAAAAAAATTTACCAAAAAAAAAAAAAAAAAAGAAAAGAAACCTATGAAAATTAGGGGAATGTTACATCATTTAAGAGCCATAATACTGTGTAAACTTTTTAAAAAGTTTATTGAAGTATAATATACATCCAGAACAATGTACATAAGTGTCAACTCTATGAATTTTCACAAAATGAACACATCTGTGTAACCAGGATCAAGAAACAGAACATTACCTGCTCCCAGAAGTCCCTCAGTCATGAATCACTCTAACTCCCAAGGCAACCACTTTCCTGACTTCTAATGGCATGAACTTGCCTATTTTTGTATTTTATATAAACAGAATCATATGATATATATTATTCTCTGTATGGCTTCTTTTGTTCAACATTATGTTTGTGAGAGTAACCCACATTGTTGTGTTGTAGCTCATCCATTCTCATTACTCTATAGTACTTCCTTGTCTGAGTATGCCACAATTTATCCACTCTACTCTATGTAGGCATTAAACGGTTTCTAAAATTGAGCTAATATGAATAGTACTTCTATGGAAATTCTCATATGCATCTTTCTGTACATACATATGCTGAAATATATATACACACATACACATATATGACCTACATAGGTATATATAAAAAGATGTATGTAATATTTGCATATCAAAATATACCTATATATTAAATATATATTTTTATATAAATATTGATTATAAATATTTAATCTAAATTTTGATCAGTAATTTGGAGAACTATACCAGGGCATGGTACACTATTAAGAATTAGGCAGCATTGCCTAAACAGGAATTTTTTTCTAATTCTGAATGCTCTAAAGACCTGTGTGGCATATGTGTGAATTGTGTTCATTGTAATTCTTGACTTTCAAACAAATCAGTTATCTGCCTCCATAATGGATAATCCCCACATCAACTCACATATTTACTAAGTGTCTATAGAAAACACAAATCTAGGATAACCATGACTTTGAGTGGCACACACTCTGTTTGAGAATACAAACGTATACAATCAAATTAGCCTAACTGCCAGGGTAATCTTATACTCTGGTGTTTTGTTGAAGTTTTTGAGACCACCAAACATGCACACACATGAAAAGCATTTTAAAAGTAAAACACTGGGGCGCCTGGGTGGCGCAGTTGGTTAAGCGTCCGACTTCAGCCAGGTCACGATCTCGCGGTCTGTGAGTTCGAGCCCCGCGTCTGGGGGCTCTGGGCTGATGGCTGATGGCTCGGAGCCTGGAGCCTGTTTCCGATTCTGTGTCTCCCTCTCTCTCTGCCCCTCCCCCGTTCATGCTCTGTCTCTCTCTGTCCCAAAAATAAATAAAAAACGTTGAAAAAAAAATTAAAAAAAAAAAAAAAAGTAAAACACCTATTTAACATTTTCTTTAAAAATAGAAACACTGCCATTTCTCTTTCTCCCAAAGGAGTATCTGCAGCTGAAACAAAATTAGTCAAATTAATTTCAAGGGATACAGAAATAAGGTTTCAGCATTTTCCATTACTGCTATAATAAATGGTTATTTATTTAAAAATATTCAGGGGTGCCTGATTGGCTCAGTCAGTTAGGTGTCCAACTCTTGATCTCGGCTCAGGTCATGATCTCCCTGTTCGTGGGTTTGAGCCCGTGTTGGGCTCTGTGCTGACAGCATGGAGCCTGCTTGGGATTCTCTCTCCCTCTCTATCTGCTTCTCCCACTCTCTCTCTCTCAAAATAAATAAAAAACTTAAAAAAAAAGAAAATATCTAAACACACTATGAAACACAAATTAAAAAACAATGATTGCAGACAGTAAATGTTATGAGAGTTTAAGTTAAATTAATGAAATTTTCCACACAATCTCTCTGAGGTTATTTTTGTTAAATGACATATCTTGGGTGTGCCAGTTGCTAGGTAAAACTTGGAGGTTTAGTTATAATCTGGTTACTACTATTAAAATAAGATTGGTAAGGGAAGGTTGCTATAGAAATTTACCAAGTTGCAGCTTATGAAGACAGAATAAAATCTCTCATAATATCATCCACAAGGTTTGCATTGCAGCATCCCTAAAAAGAAATTTTATTTGTCAAAACCACTGACTCAACTTCAAATGCAACTTACAATGGTCTTATAGCGCAAATAATACATACTCCCAGAAGGTATTCAGAAGTGAGTGAAATGTGTGTGAGCACTGGGTTTTGCAATATTATGAATATGCATTTAAACTTAGGTGATTTGTTGAAACTTCTGCATTTTGTTCCATGGAAATAGCTTCATAGGAATATTTTCATTGGTGTTATAGAGTGACCTTAAAATTGCCTCCCATCTCCTGGGCCACCATCAAGGAGGGGAAGTAAATCTGGAAGTACTATACACTAAAAGGGATATTCCAGAGCTTCATGTGCAAGCACTGAGTGCTCACCATTTCTGCTTTCTCCTCATTCTCTGGCCCAGGGGTGGGTCTACGACCAGTGGGCCAAATCCAACCCAACACCTATTTTTGTAAATGAACTTTTATTGGAACACAGCCATACCCATTACTTAAGTAAATCATTTTGACAGACACCATATGGTCTGCAAAGCCTAAAATATTTCCTATCTGGTCATTTACAAAAACAGTTTATCAACCCCTGTGGCATCTCACTAACTACCCTGTTCCTGCCTTTCATCCCTGCCTCTCACTCTCCATTTTGTTCCATAGTAGGTCAAAGCTCAAAACCTGAACTTCAGAAATATTAATATGTCTTCATAACCTTTGATATTTTTAAGTGGCTTATGTCTCCAACTCCCCAAAAAGTAAATGGGCATAATCCCAGGAAATTAAAAAATTTTTTAAATGGTTTGTAACTGATCTTAAATAAATCACTTGATCTCTCAAGTCATTATTTTTGTACGAAATAATAATGAGGGACCCTAATCCCATGGAGTCCCCTTAGGCACAATGATGCATGGTAGGCTTGCTCCTGAAGTGACTACTAACATCAATTAGAAGAACACCCGGGGTGCCTGGGTGGCTTAGTCTGTTGAGCGTCCAACTCTTGATTTCGCCTCAGGTCATGATCCCAGGGTCTTGGAATAGAGCCCTGCAGTGAGCTCCATGCTGAGCATAGAACCTGCTTAAGATTCTCTCTCCCTCTTTGCCCCCACTCCTCTGCTCCTGCTCTCTCTCTCTAAAAGATAAATAAATAAATAAATAAATAAATAAATAAATAAATAAATAAAATCATTAAAAAAGAACAGGCAAGGGCTGTTATTGTCTCTTTGTCTCCCCCATTTAGTTATCACACATCAGAACTCTGGCCTCATTTAGGGTCTTGGTGACCAGGTATCCATGAAACCTATTGGATAAATCATGCATTTCTCATCAAAACTGAATAAGTTTTAAATTCTTTGTCATGATCTTAGAGATGTTCATTATCTTGTCTTTCAAATAATTAAGATCAGCACTAAACCAAGTGACCAGAGCTTTCAGCAATCATTCATGTTTCAGTTAGGAAAAAGAAGTAAAGAAGACTTTTGCATTTATTTTAGGGAAATATCATACAAAAAAAAAAAGAGGTACTCCCTAAAGATTTTAAAGACAAAAACTTTACATAACTTGAAATTATTGGATCATAAAATCACTGTATATTTATTTGGTATGCCACTTAAATTACATGGTCATATGTAATTTGCATACATACTTTAAAATAAACGAATGTTTTTATCTCTGTTCTATAAAATTCAAGGAATTTTTCTTTGATAATGGATGAAGGGCCATGTCATAGACAAAGGGGAAAGTGGAGAAAGGATAAGAAATACTCTGTGTTCCTTTTTTATACAGTGTGTGTGTGTGTGTGTGTGTGTGTGTGTGTGTGTCTGTGTGTGTGTCTGTGTGTGTGTGTGTGTGTGTAATTTTGTGGTACAGATATTCTCTGTATATATAGTCCTTTTCTCAATTGTTGGGGAAAAGAAGAAGATGCTACAGGGGATGGAGGAAAGAAGACAGAGATGGTGCTGGATGCATCCCTGGGACACAACTCTTAGACACTATGTAATTCATCAGGTAGACAGAAGACAGTTCATATATATTTAGGAAGGGAGGGAGAGGTAGAAGGAGGGATGGAGAGAAGCAGGGAGCATAGACTCTCAGAATGTTAGGAGTCAACATCTTTAGTTCTGACTGTGTGACCCAGAACACTGAGCTATTTACAATCTTACAGAGATACTAATTCAAACCGGTCTTGTGTTCAGGTTGATATAATAAAAGCAGCTCTCAGCTGATAGACCAGAGTCTATCTCTACTGTGGTTTTGAAATTTTTTACTTATTTGCAGTAACTCTAACTCTCATGAAATGATAAACATTTAAGTTTGTGGAAATGGTCCAGAAGAGAAAACTGGTACAGAATTGAAGACATCTAATAACATGTTATTTCTCTGCCAGGAATTTTGGATAAATGAATGAGTAGAGAAAAGTAAGTACCTTAGGGCTTAATGTTTATCATTCAATCCCTTTTTAGGTTCCTTGATCCTCAGTGCATCCCCTCATTCTGTTCAAACTATCTCTTCTCTGCTAAAGACAACCATGATCTATGACTAATGGTTAATTTGGAAAATTTCATGTTATGTATATTTTACCACAGGTAAAAACAATTTTGGGGGGACACCTGGGTGGCTCAGTTGGTTAAGCATGCGAATCTTGATTTCAGCCCAGGTCATGATCTCCCAGTTTGTGAGTTCGAGCCCCATGTCAGACTGTGCTGACAGCATGGAGCCTGCTTGGGATTCTCTCTCTCCCTCTCTCTCTCTGCCCCTCCCCTGCTTGTGCTATCTCTCTCAAAATAAATAAAGTTAAAAAAAAGTAATTTTTAAAAACTATGAACTTAAATGAAAATGTAAAAGTATAAAATTTTAGGGACAAAAAGAAAGAAAATCTTTGGGATCTAGGACTAGACAAAGCATTCTTAGACTGGATAGCAAAAGCACAATCTATAAAAGAAAGAATTGATAAATAGAACCTCCTCAAAACTTAAAACAGTTTCTCTACAAAGGACCCTCTTAAGAGGATGAAAAGAAACCTACAGACTAGGAGAAAATATTTGCAATCGCCAAGTCCAATAAAGGCTAGTATCTAGAATACATAGAAAACTCTCAAAAGTCAACAACAAAAAAATCCAAGTAGAAAATGGGGAAAAGATACAAATAGAAATTTTACTGAAGAGGACATATAAATGACCCAATAAACACATGAAAAGATGTTCAACATCATAAGCCATTAGGGCAATGCAAAATGGAAACCACAGTGAGCTATCACTACACACCTGTAAGAATGACTAAAATAAACATACATTGCTGGTGAGAATGAAAAATTGTAGAACCACTCTAGCAAAGAGTTTGGATGTTTATTATAAAACTAACCAGGGGCGCCTGGGTGGCTCAGTTGGTTAAGCATCTGACTTCAGCTCAGGTCATGATCTTGCATGTGTTCGAGCCCCGCATTGGGCTCTGTGCTGACAGCTCAGAGCCTGGGGCCTGCTTTGGATTCTGTGTCTCCCTCTCTCGTTGCCCCTCCCCCCACGTTTCTCTCTCTCCCTCTCTCTCTCTCTCTCTCTTAAAAAAATAAAATAAACATTAAAAAATTAAAAAAAGAAAAACTAACCATGCAATTACTGTCAGACTTAGCAGTTGCACTCTTGGGCATTTATTCCAAAGAAATGAAAATTACATTCATGCAAAAACCTGTTCATGCATGTTTATAGTGATTTATTTGTAATACCCAGAATCCAGAAACAACTCAGATGTTCTACAGTGGGTGAGTGGTTAAATAAACTATGGTACATCCATTTCATGCAATACTGCTCAAGATTAAAAAGGAACAAGCTATTGATATATATATATATAATAATTTGGATGAACAATTTTGGATGCTGAGTGAAAAAGCCAATCGCAAATGATTATGTATTATATGATTTCTTTTATAAAACATTCTTGAAATGACAGAGTTATACAGATTGAGGACAGATAAATGGTTACCAGGGATTAGGAATGGGAAAGGGAGGGGAGGTAAGTGTGGTTCTAAGAGGACATCATAAAGGATCCTTGTGGTGAAGGACCTGTTCTATATCTTGACTGGTGGTGGATACACAAACCTACACATGTCATAAAATTGCATAGAACTAAATACAAATGAGTAACGTTGGAGGGATATGAATAATATTGCTGGATCATATTAATATAAAAAAATGATTGTACCAGTTTACAGTCCCATCAGCATTACATGACAGTTCCAATTTCTCCACATGCTCACCAGCACTTATTATGGGTCTTTTTAATTATAGCCATTCTAATGATGCATGGTGGTCTCTCATTGTGGTTTTAATTTCTGTTTCCCGAATAGACTAAGGATGTTCAGTATTTTTCATTTTCATGTTCTTATCTATTTTTATATCTACTTTGGTGAACTGTCTATTTAAATCTCTTATACTTTTTAATTTTTGTTAGTCTTTATATTTTTTAGTTGTAGGAGTTTTTTTATATATTCTAGACAGAAGTCCTTCATCAGATACATGATTTGCAAATAGTTTTCTCACTCTGTGGCTTTTCTTTTCATTTTCTTAATGGTGTCTTTTGAGGAGCAAAAATTTTTAATTTTGACTAAATACAATTTATCAAACTTTTATGGATCACGTTTCTGGTGTCATATCTACAAAATCTTTGCCTAAGCCAAGGTCACCAAATAAATTCTCCAGTGTTTTTCTCTAACAGTTTTATAGTATTAGCTTTTGACATTTAGATCTTTGATCACAGTTTTTGCGTAGGATATGAGGTAAGCATCTAAGTTCATTTTTTTGCACAGGCATATCCAATTGTTCCAACACCATTTTTGAAAACCCTCTAGTCATTGAATTGCCTTGACACCTTTGTCAAAACTCAGTTGATGATCAATGTTAAGAGTTTATTTCTGGACTTTCTTTTCTGTTCCAATGACTTCTGTGTCTATTGTTTAGCCAGTACCATCCTGTCTTGATTAACAATAGTTTATAGTAAGTTTTTAAACACATATTGTAAGTCCTACTTTGTTCTTTCATTTCAACATTGTTTTAATTTTTCTAGATTCTTTACATTTATATATAAATTTTAAGATAAACTTTTTCACTTCCTTCAATTTAGATAGGGATTATATGGACATTTTAAATGAATTTGGAGAAAATTGCCATCTTCACAAAATTGATTCTTCCAATCCATAAACATGTATTTTAGATCTTTGATTTCTCCAATATTTTGTAGCTTTCAGTACATGTCGTACACTTCTTTTGTAAAATTTATTCCTAATTTTGACACTACTTTGAATGAAGTTGTCTCTTAATTTCATTTTTGGATTTTTGGATTTTTCAGAGCTGGAATATTGAAATGCAACTGGTGTTTGTATATTGCTCTTGTATCTTGTGACCCCGCTGAACCCCTCACCATTACTCTTGCAGCAGCAATTTTTTTTGTTGCTAGTGTGTGATGGTGAAAAATACAATGACTATTAAAACAGTTTGGTGCCATTGTCTCTATTTGTGCTAAGGGAACAAGCAGCTTTACCCACCATTGCTTTTGTACCAACAAGGCAAAAGGCAGTAATCTGCTAGTGTTCTCTTGATCTTACAAAGGTTCTCAGGGATCCTCAGGAGTTGCAGACAACACTTAAAAGAACCACTGATATAGATGATCTCCAAGAACCTGTCCTGAGTCTGAAATTATAGAACTTTAAAAATCTAAGATAATGTTGTTTACCAAACTTGTCTTAATAACATTTGATTAAATAGAACTACCCTACAACCCAGCAATTGCACTACTAGGTATTTATCCAAAGGATACAGGAGTGCTGATTCAAAGGGGCACATGCACCCCAATGTTTATAGCAGCAGTATTGACAACAGCCGAAGTATGGAAAGAAAGAGCCCAAATGTCCATCAAGTGATGAATGGATAAAGAAGATGTGGTATATATATATATATATATATATATATATATATATATATATATATATATTACTCAGCAATCAAAAAGAATGAAATCTTGGCATTTGCAACAACATGGATGGAACTGAAGTTCCAGCTAAATAAGTCATTCAGAGAAAGACAAATATCATGTAATTTCACTCACACATAGAATTTCAGATACAAAACAGATGAACGTAAGAGAAGGGAAGCAAAAATAAAAACAAGGAGAGGAACAAAGCATAAGAGGCTCTTAAATACAGAGAACAAACTGAGGGTTGCTGGCCGGGTGTTGGGTGGGGGAATGGGCTAAATGTGTGATGGGCATTGAGGAGGGCACTTGTTGGGATGAGCACTGGGTGTTAATATGTAAGTGATGAATCACTAAATTCTATTCCTGAAATCATTATTACACTATATGTTAACCACCTTGGATTTAAATTTAAAAAATCATAAGAGAAAAATTTAAAAATAGCATTCGATTAAATGGCTGGTTTTCATGACAGTTAATATTCTTTAGACAAGTATAAGCATCTCTAAGTAATCAAGTCTAGAAAAGGAATCTTGATGTCACTGTAGGCTAATTACATTAGATTCCAAATTTATATGTTTTCTGTTCTAGGTAGCACTAAAAATAAACAAAATGCTTACACTAGAGATACAGCACATATCAAATATCAAGATTAGAAGCAAAACTAGCTTATAATCTATTGGTCTTGACTAGTACAACCTAATGTTATATCATTTCCAACTAACTATAAGTAAGACAAAATAATAATCAAACTCATTTTCAAAACTTTTTTAAAAGCCCTAATTTTATACTACTATTTATAACAGACCCTTGACTGGAAGCTTAAAATAGCTACTTGCCTACTATTTTTTCCTGCATTTTATATATAGTCAGGATTATATTTAAAATATGATGCTTATAGCTCACTGACAAGTGTACTGTATATTTTAGCTTTTCCCTAGAGAGTAATAAAGTATTGTTGATTCATTCAAGGTAAATAAATAGTTTCAATGCTTCAATCTATGGGATTCCACAGGGTTTGACATCCTTAATCCTTTTGGATAGAAAAAAAAAAGGCAAAAGGACTAAAACAGTTTGATTGGAAAAATAAAAGAGAATTTGGAAAAAATATGTAAAATGAAGGGAAAGATTAAGCTAAGATTAGGGATAAATTGAGTTGATAATAGTTTTGGAGAAACCAGTTATATATGGAGTTTTGATGTGAAAAAAAAAATCACACAATTTCTGAGCAGGCAGAGAATTTAGAGATAAGAAATGTTGCACCAGAACTAGATTATTCAGCAGAGGAGGGAAGCAAGCCCAAAGATTTCTGACAGGGCTGAAGCTGGAAGTCAGGATTTCCAACTTCCCCTTTAGGATGTTCCATTCTTCTCTCTTCCCATTAAATATGACTTTTACGGTTTTAATACTCTCTATACCACACGTAGCACTTCCCAGAAGACAGCCAAGCTTCTAAAACTTTAATGGCAAATTGTTAAAATGCATGTCATTCGTATGTGAAGTATTATTACATGACTGGTAATTCGGACATCTTAGGTATGTCTTCCTCTTTCACTTTATGTGTCAGCTACTGGAAATCTTGAAGTTTTATTGTCTAATGAATTTCTGTTATTAAATATTTAAAATCACCTGAACCTCTTGTACTGTAACATGTCAGCTTCAGCATCAACTTTTTTCCTCCCAAAGACACAAGAGTACCATTTCTTCATGCTGCATACCGTACATTAGGTGGGCCATTGTTTCCGTCTACACATAGGATAATTTCTTATGACCACATGTCATACTTTACAATGAAGAACTAACTCCAGTGCTTAAGATTTTGAAGAAATCATGAATGACATGAAATCATTAAATAAGCTGCATGCCTTCAAATATGCTATTGGTTTTCCCTTTTTCCTACTTATCACCAATTCTTGATAAGTCTTTTGTAGCTACTCCCTAAATCTGTATGTGGAGATCTCTACCAGTTTGTTTTGTTTTGCTTTGTTCTGCTTTGGTTTTGCCTGCAGCTTTCTTTTAAACAAGTACCGGCATGTACTTGCATAGAGACTGCTGATTAAAAGAAATAATAAAACATTTTCATTAGGTTTTGTGCCTTGTTTTGTGTCCAGGTCAGAGCACTTATGGGCTATAATTAACTATGCTTGCACTTTGTTACAAGAAAATGTAAGTCTCCACTCATAACACATGTGTGAAATCTTTTCTCCAGTCAGGAAAAGCTAGGGATCATTTTTTCCAACATAAATCTTCTCTCTGTTATGAATTAAATCTTAAAGTGTTGGCACGTATATTTGGCACTAACGTGTGTACTTTTGATATTGAGTCCTTCTAATGTTCCTCCTTTAAAGAATTTTAATTCTTCTCCATCATTCTCCATAATTATCCTTTGGCTTTACCCATGCAAAATGAGTAGAAGTCTCAAGGCCCCTGCTTCTAGACTGGTATCCTTACAGCAAACAGAGTTATTCAAAAGAGACATTTCTTTTCATTCCAACCTCCAGGTAACTGAGGCTGTTGAGGATAGGAAGCCCATGTCTTGGGGGAACCATCTTTCTTCTAAGGAAAAACCTTCGTGACTTTGGAACTCTGGTTTCAAAAAGCATTTTTCCTCTTCCCCGCCCCCACCCTCCTCCACCTGGTTGTTGTTAACAGCTATGTATCTCAGATTCTAAAAAAGTTATGACTTCAGCAAAAACGGAAACACTGAATATTCAACAGTGTAAGATACAGACAGCGAGGAGTAGCAACAATCCCATGTTTCCCATGGAAGTGCAGAATAGTGGGAACAGTCTCTCATGGGAACTAACATTTATGATCTGTGACAGGCCAGGCCCTGTTCTAAGTGCTTTGTGTGGATTAGTTCATTTCATACTCACATGCACCACATGGCATAGATTCTCTTTTCATGTCCAGTTTTCTCTGAGGCCACAGTTAACTTGTCTAAATTATGCCAGGCTCGGGTTCCAGAGCCTGTTTTCTCTGTCATGGTGCCGTACCACCATCTCCTTCTGTTGAGCTCCCACAGAACGTTGCTTACAGCTCCTTTAGGAACTATTATGTCTGTTCATCTTCCAGGTAATAATTTCCTTGAGAATGAGGTCTTTTGAGCTTGTGTCATCTTCCAGCACTCTGCAGCTGGTGACCTGGATGATCCTTCTTCACATTCTCGTGGAAAAACAGGACAAAACGTAGAGACTGATAATGATAGGCCGTGCAAATATCTCACATTTCCAGATACTTACTTCTGCTAATCCCTCTGTATGGATCATCTCTTCTGTTGCCCACAGTAATCCCCTGACATAGCTGCCATCACTGTCTTCATTTTCTAGAGGAAGGAACTGAGAAGCAGTGAAGTTAATCAACATGTCAACATCACACAGGAACATAGCAGAGGCTTAAGTCCAAGGAGAGCTTCAGGGCCCACACTCTTAACTGCTCTGCCAAGCCGCTTGCTTTAATTAGAAGTGCTTCTCCATCCCCCTTGGTCACTGAGGGCACCCAGCACCAGAATTGAGAACATTTATGGAGTTGCTGCTATGCTCTGCATTTGTCATACGCTTCAAGTTTGGGGCTGGTCAGGAGGCAAGAGGAGCCTGTCAAAGGAATATGTGTATGGATAGAGCAGAGGCCATGGATTTTACTTCATTTATCTATGTGAAAACTCTGCCTCAACCCTGAAGCAATTAAAACATAAAGGAAAAGAAAACTCCATGCTCAGTCATGCAGTGATTTATTTTATTGCATCTGATTTGAGATTTGCAACAGAGAGCATGTTTTCATTAAAGACCTTTCCTGGGCATCACAGGCATTATAATTAACTCAGTCTGTGCTATTGGAAGATATTCTTGTTTACTACAGATTCAGCTATTCAACTTCTGCATCCCAGCCCCTCCCCCAGCAAGAAAGAAAACCGTAGGACCTCACGTTTTCAACACTGGTACCTGGTCCATCGTGTTCAATTCCAAGTGACACTACAATAATTCATGTTGAGGAGAGGAGAATATTTAATTTGATATTTTCAGCTACAATAGACTGTGTTCATAAATCCCTCGCTCCTGTCTAGAATGGGTGGAGTGGTGTGAAGGGAGGAAAAGTATCCCTCAGCCGCACCGGATGGGCTGGAAGGAAAATTAGCACACAGAACAATGTGCCCCTGGTTTTATTTATCCCATTATTAAGAAGCCATGACAATAACAAAAGTAATGTCCAAGTAATAGCATTAAATGGCAGGAGATAACATCAGGAATAGATAAAGAGGGGTAAATTCATTTCTGTTATCCTTGTTTTCATTAAGTTGTGCATAAATGGGACATTTCCATGTATGATTACAAATTACAGCAGTCCAAAGTAACTAATGTTTATGTAGTGCAGATTCAGTTTCAGAATTCTTTCACATGTATTGTTCTTATTGAGCCTCCGAGATGGTCATCATATCATTGTTGGAGGAATGCGAACCACCCCATTTAACAAATACAGAAATGAGACTTAAAGGGGTTTACCCAAGGTCACACAGGAAGAGGTAGATCTCAGACTTGAACCTGAGTCTTCTGAGTTCACAACCTAAGTTGAATTTAGGGGAAAAACAGCCTTTTTCGGTAGCGCCAAGCTGATGAGGTCTGAAACATTAGGCTACAACATGAGGGTCTTGCATAACAGTCAAGCCACCTGGTACTGAACTGTACTTTTACGTACTGATGCCTTTAGGGACTACTGGGGTGAAGGAGCAATGGGATGCTGTCCCTAAACTACTGTGATTTTTTAATTTTGTATGTTTATGTTATAAACTATTTCTGCTCCTCCCCTATCTGGCTGTCAGCTGTCAGTTTTTGTTGATCACCGTGCTTCTAGAGCAGTGGTTCCCCAAGTTTGGTTGATGGAACAGCACTATCAGCATCACCTAGGAACTCATGAGCAATGCAAATGCTAGGTATCAACTGTACTTCAATAAAAAAATAAAAGAAATAAAATAATAAAAAAAAGAAACATAAATTCTCAGGCCTCATCTCAGACCTACTGAATCAAAAAGCTCTGGGAATAGAGCCCAGCAATCTGGTTTAACGAGCCCTCCAGGTAATTCTGATGCTTTGAAAGCTTGAGAACCACTACACTAAGCAATGATTCTCAAACTTGGCTGTACATTGGAATCACCTGGGAGCTTTAAAAACTACTGAGGCTTGTGTCCCAACCCCAAAGATTCTGGCTTATTGGTCTATAATATGGTTTTCAACCTCAGCACTATAGGCATTGCGTGCTGGATAATGATTCACTGGGGAGGCCTATTCTCTACCAGCTAGATGTTAGTAGCCTCTGTCCTCCAACACAATTGTAATTACCAAAAATGTCTCCAGAAATTGCCAAATGTCCTCTGGGGGCCAAATTGCCTCAAGATGAGAAGTACTAGTCTAGGGGCATGGCCCAAGTACTGGGATTCTTAAAAGCTCCCTAAATCATTCTAATGTACAGGCAAGACTGAGAACTATTACTCTGGAGAGTTCCCAGTAGTGAGGAGCTCTGGATGTGCACTGGACTAAGGAACTATAAAAGCTAAACTTTATAGCATTGAGTATAAAGAAAGAATAAATCAACCTGCAGTGAAGAGTCCAGCAGTTTGCCTGTAAGTAAAGTACATGAGCTCTAGGGCATAAATTTCACGTCAACCAATGGGCTTCTTACATTTTCGCTAACTTTCTGTTTGTTATGTTCCAGAAAACTGACATAAACAGGTACATTGCACATAACTAAAACATCCCAACACAGTAGACGTTGCTTTGTACTAAATATAGTGGTGGACAGAGATCCTGCTTTTGGATCTAGTCGTTCTAAAAACAGGGTGCTTATGAGCATACCTTGTGGTACAAGTCCTTAGGTAAATCTGGTTTTGACAGGCTAAAAATGCAGCCTGTCAATTTTATATTGACTTTGACATAATCCAAATCAACCACACACATACATACATATACATTCATATTCAATGTATACATTCTTTTCTGCCATTTTAGAGGTATTTGAGTTTTCAGGTGATGATCAGGGACTTTAACAACATATATTTCAACTGTAGAAAATCCCCCAGGCTAGAATCAAGGAAAGGATCCTTCAGTAAAATCCATACCCAGCAGATTGCCCTCTGCTCCTTCAGCGATTGTTCTGTGGTGTTCCTCTGTATCCCCTTGAGAATGAGATTAGACCATGGACACACATCATGTTCAAGTGTCTGCTCTGTGGCTCTTATCAGGCTGGATAGTCTCATCACAGCCCAGACTGAGAGGTCTCCAAGCACAGAGTTTCTGACAGCTCCTGTTTAACCTGAAGTCTTAAATAAAACAGTATTCTCCCACTTCCTCAAACAACTCATTCACAGGTGTGTGGTTTCTTTCAACGTGAGGAATGGAAATACTACACTGGGATGCTGATAAACAACTTTTAAGTAGAAAGTAAATTACAAGATGGATGTATTTTCAGGGCAAAAGTGGTACTAATTTCAAAATATGAAAATATTGGCTTCAGTTAATGAGTTGGGCTTATTAATTCATTCAACACCTACTATGTGCTAGGACCTGTGTGATGTCCTTGGAAGTTATAAATATGAGGGTTACATAATAGCATAGGCCCTTATATGGCAAAAATAAGCTATGACTGCCCCAAGGTGCCCAGTTAACCCTTGAACCAATCTAACTTGTCTGTCAGACTAGTTTGGTTTTTCTTTCAATGAAGTGATAGTAGCTTGTTAACATTAATGAAATCAACCAGTTCTTTTGCTCTATAAGATTTATCTTATACAGTTGCCTATCTTTTCCTATCCTAGTCTAAATTCTTTCATGGATATGCTTTTAAAAATCCAAACCTTTTAATTAGACAATAGAACTGCTTACCAGAAAAGTAGGCAAAAAAGATCATAAAAGACTGTTAAAAGGTATTATTTCCATATGTTCCCACTTTGTTTTTAAGGGCATAAGAAGTTTTCTGGAAGAAAACACACTTAACAATTAACAATGGATGCCTTTGGGCAGGGA